>NC_083771.1:42444227-42774227 GCF_963514075.1 Conger conger | reverse complement strand
CTGATTCCGATTGTGATTCTGGTCCGTAGGTTTCTCGATGAAGTCCAGTCCTATTCAGGTGTGAATAAAATGAGTGTGCAGAACCTGGCCACTGTCTTTGGGCCCAATATTCTCAGACCTAAGGTCGAAGACCCTGTAGCGATCATGGAAGGTAGGCCTTTTTCCTTTCTCTGTATCTAAGACTCACGAAGGAGCGATGCATTTCATTGTAAGATTCCCTCATGTCTCAGAAGGGCTGTGAATGTCTTGTACATTATAAATGAAGGGGTGTCTCTGTGACAGGGGTGACATTGGCTCAGGAGGTAAGAGCTGTCATCTGGCAATCGGAGGCTGTGTCAAAGTGTCCCTGAGCAAGACACCCAACCCCCGATCGCTCCTGACGAGCTGGTTGGTGCCTTGCATGGTAAATGGTAAATGGTTGGCATTTATATAGTGCCTTTATCCAAAGAGCTGTACAGCACTGACCAGCTTGTCAGGAGCATTTGGGGGTTCGGTGTCTTGCTCAGGGACACTTCGACACAGCCCAGGCGGGGGATCGAACCGGCAACCCTCCGACTGCCAGACGACTACTCTTAATGCCTCAGCCATGTCGCGATGTCGTGTGTGTGTGTGTGTGTGTGTGTGTGTGTGTGTGTGTGTGTGTCTGTGTGTCTGTGTGTGTGTGTGTGTGTGTGTGTGTGTGTGTGTGTGTGAAGCATCAGTTGTGCAGCACTTTGGATAAAGGCGCTATGTAAATGCAGACCATTTCCATGCTGTAACAGCATCCTGGTGACTGGTCCCAGCTGGAGGCTGAATGAGTGTGTGTTCCTGCAGGTACTGTGCTGTAGAGCAGCTGAATGAGTGTGTGTTCCTGCAGGTACTGTGCTGTAGAGCAGCCAGCTGAATGAGTGTGTGTTCCTGCAGGTACTGTGCTGTAGAGCAGCTGAATGAGTGTGTGTTCCTGCAGGTACTGTGCTGTAGAGCAGCTGAATGAGTGTGTGTTCCTGCAGGTACTGTGCTGTAGAGCAGCTGAATGAGTGTGTGTTCCTGCAGGTACTGCGCTGGCCTGCAGCTGAATGAGTGTGTGTTCCTGCAGGTACTGTGCTGGCGAGCAGCTGAATGAGTGTGTGTTCCTGCAGGTACTGTGCTGGTAGAGCAGCTGAATGAGTGTGTGTTCCTGCAGGTACTGTGCTGTAGAGCAGCTGAATGAGTGTGTGTTCCTGCAGGTACTGTGCTGTAGAGCAGCTGAATGAGTGTGTGTTCCTGCAGGTACTGTGCTGTAGAGCAGCTGAATGAGTGTGTGTTCCTGCAGGTACTGTGCTGTAGAGCAGCTGAATGAGTGTGTGTTCCTGCAGGTACTGTGCTGTAGAGCAGCTGAATGAGTGTGTGTTCCTGCAGGTACTGTGCTGGTAGAGCAGCTGAATGAGTGTGTGTTCCTGCAGGTACTGTGCTGTAGAGCAGCTGAATGAGTGTGTGTTCCTGCAGGTACTGTGCTGTAGAGCAGCTGAATGAGTGTGTGTTCCTGCAGGTCCTGTGCTGGTGCAGCAGCTGAATGAGTGTGTGTTCCTGCAGGTACTGTGCTGTAGAGCAGCTGAATGAGTGTGTGTTCCTGCAGGTACTGCGCTGTAGAGCAGCTGAATGAGTGTGTGTTCCTGCAGGTACTGTGCTGGTGCAGCAGCTGATGTCGGTCGTGATCGGGAGCCACGACGTCCTCTTCCCCAAAGACGAGGAGAGCCCCACGGCCCCGGAGGTGTGCAACAACAACAACGAGGTGCACAGGAAGCCCACGGCGGGCCAGCTGCAGAACCGGCAGAACAACAACCCGGCGGGCGCGCGCCAGTGCTCCTGGGAGACGCCCGAGTCGCCCTGCCGCGGGGCCCTGGACAACGGCTCCCCCGGGCAGCGGCCGGGCAGCCCGCGCGCCGGCCTGGGCGGGAAGCCGGAGCTGGCGCGGAGCCCCCCGCTCACGGTCAAGAAGAACCCGGCCTTCAGCAAGGGCAGCGGCATCGTCACCAACGGCTCCTTCAGCAGCTCCTCGGCCGAGGGCCCGGAGAAGAGCCAGAGCCTGCCGGCCGCCGCGGGGCCCCAGGCCCGCCGCGCCGCCTCGCTCAAGGGCCCCACGGGCACCAAGATGGGCACCAGCGGGGTGCCCAACGGCGGCGTGCGCCTGGGCGTGTCCAGCACCGACGTGGTGAACGGGAGCCTGAGCGGCCGCAGCGGGCTGTGGCTGCCCAACGGCTACGTGACGCTGCGGGACAGCAAGCCCAGGGACTGCCCGGGGGAGGCCGCCCCGCAGAACCGCCTCTCCACCTACGACAACGTGCAGCAGCACCTCCCCGCGCCCGGCGGCGGCGGCGGCGGCGTCTGCGAGGACAAGCAGAGCGTGGACAGCGCCACCTGGTCCACCTCCTCCTGCGAGATCTCCCTCCCGGACAACTCCACCTCCTGCCGCTCCTCCACCACCACCTGCCCCGAGCAGGACTTCTTCGGGGGCCAGTTCGAGGACCCCGTTCTGGACGCGCCCGCGCCGGAGGCCCCCGGCCAGCAGGGGGAGCCGGACCGCCGGAGCAGCGGCGGGCGGGGCAGCAGGGCCGCCAGCGGCAGCGACCACAGCGAGACGCTGGCGGTGAACAGCGGCGCCGGGGGCCACAGCGCCCTCTACAGCCTGGTGGCCAGCCTGAAGCAGGAGATGCACAAACAGAAGAGCGAGTACGAGGCCCGGATAAAGAGGTAACGCACACCGAGAGAGAGAGTGTGTGTGTGTGTGAGTGTGTGTGTGTGTGTGTATGAGAGAGAGAATGTGTGTGTGTGTGTGTGTGTGAGAGAGAGAGAGAATGTGTGTGTGTGTGTGTGTGTGTGTGTGTGTGTGAGAGAGAGTGTGTGTGTGTGTGTGTGTGTGTGTGTGTGAGAATGTATGTGTGTGTGTGTGTGTGCGTGAGAGAGAGAGTGTGTGTGTGTGTGTGTGTGAGAGTGTGTGTGTGTGTGTGTGTGTGAGAGAGAGAGATAATGTGTGTGTGTGAGAGTGTGAGAGAATGTGTGTGTGTGTGAGAGAATGTGTGTGTGCGTGTGTGAGAGAGAGAATGTGTGTGTGTGTGTGAGAGAGAGAGATAATGTGTGTGTGTGTGTGTGTGTGTGTGAGAGAGAGAGATAATGTGTGTGTGTGTGTGTGAGAGAGAGAGAGAGAGAGAGAGAGAGAGAGAGAGAATGTGTGTGTGTGAGAGAGAGGAGAGAGAGAGATAATGTGTGTGTGTGAGAGAAAGAGAGAATGTGTGTATGAGAGAGAAAGAGAGAATGTGTGTGTGTGAGAGAGAGAGAGAGAGAGAGAGAGAGAGAGAGAGAGAGAGAGAGAATGTGTGTGAGAGAGAGAGAGAGAGAGAGTGAGAGAGAAACTTTATTTACCCTTTATTTAATAAACTTTAAACAAAGGGCAATAGATTTGTTTCCCCAAACAGTACTGACCCCATGTCACCTGCAACAAAACCAGAACATGAAAGAACAAGAACCCAATAAACAGAAGAAAGAAAAAGTCCTCACTCCTTGCTCAACACATAATCACTCATTCTCCTTCATGCACTTTGCAAAGAACTCCATTACTGGTCCTTTTGTCTCTGAATTCCATCAGATTAACAAGTGAACATATAAAGAAAGTCACTTTATAAGTGATCAGGTCTTTCCCAAGCACATTCAATTTACACATAGTAACGCAGAGCACATTTTAACGTCCCAATGTGATTAATGCTTCTTCATTTCATCTGACCTTTCTCACCATAATAACATAGTGCTAATAACAATGGCGTTTACTGAACTGTGCTGCTTGTTCTACCAGAAGTGCTAAAATCCAGTCACTTTGCGTCTTTGCTTCAGAACAGTGAATATTGTGTGTAAATATGCAGTAAATTAAAAAAATATTGAAAATCTTAGATAAGTGTCAGAAGAGAACTCCCAAAAGCTACCTACAACAATCGTTTTGGTGTTACTTTATGCAGAATCTCATGTTGTTAAAAAAAGAGAAGAAAATGAAAACAGAGTGGATCTATTTTTGCTGTGAAATGTCTGAAATCTTCAATGAAGTGAGACATTATGACGGATGTAGTGGCTGTATGGAGGTGTGGACTAACAGAGTTGTGTTGGCCTGCTAGGGCTGGGTAAACCTCCCTCACAGATTGGACCCAACCATCCTTGACGACCATTTCTCTCTCTCTCTCTCTCTCTCTCTCTCTCTCTCTCTCTCTCTCCCTCTCTCCCTCTCTCTCTCTCTCCCTCTCTCCCTCTCTCTGCAGTCTGGAGCACAGGAACCTGGAGCTGGAGACGGAGATGGTGAACCTCCACGACGAGCTGGACCAGGAGAGGAAGAAGTACACCATGGTGGAGATAAAGCTGAGGAACGCGGAGCGGGCGAAGGAGGACGCGGAGAGGAGGAACGACATGCTGCAGAAGGAGATGGAGCAGTTCTTCTCCACCTTCGGGGAGCTGACGGCCGACCCGCGGCGGCCCGAGAGGGGAAACACCATCTGGATCCAGTGAGGAGGGACCACCTGAGCCAAAAAAAACCAGCTGACTGTTGCATTGTGGGTGAGGGCCATCAGGGAGAGGATGCCTGAAAGAGACTAGCGTTCTGACATCACGGACTCCTCCAAAGTCAAAGGAACATTTCTCACCTTTCTTCTTTAATGTGGTCCTACCAAATATATACTCCCGCTCTGTTAAGTGTTCTCCCCGTATCTGGTTGTGTATATAGAGCAAAGAAATGTTGACAACTTCAAGGAAGATGTGTATGTAAAAAAAAAAAAAAAAAAATTAACTAAAGTAATATTTTAATGCAAGTCTGGTATTTAAACAGAATTATCAATGTGTTGCATTTACATTTTATATCAAGGCTTTTCCTTGCACTTATCTCTTTTCCAATGTGGTACTGAATGAACTTGTGTATGCTGATTTTATTTTCTGTGTTTCTGTCTCCCGTTTAATTTAAATGAATAACTCGTGGCTATGCTATATGTGCCATTTGACTCATTCCATGACCAAAAAGAGACAGAAAATATAAATATTTTATAAAATATGTCAGACATCATGTCTATCTTTTTGTTGTCTGTGCTGATAAAACGCATTCAGACATCGCTCAGTCTTATTATTAAGACTCCCTGTAAAATATAGTCGTAATATATTGAATGTACAACTATTCATTCACTGGCTATTAGTATTTTCAGTCAGTAAACATTTGGGGTCAGTGTAGAATGGTTTTTTAAAGTTGTAATCTTGATGCCAAGATTAGTGATGACTGTATTACATGCAGGAGAAGAGTATTGTAACAGTCATTGATAAACACGGTTCAATACAGTTTCTGTGAATAAATTATTTACACTTTATTTTTTTCTCCCAAACTCACCAGGTTTGCCATCATACCACAAGAAAATGTACTTCATGAACCGAATGTTAGAGAACGTCAGCGTTTCATAAATTGGCACTCAAGCTTGCTGACAATTTGAGTGTTACTGTTTCTGAAATGCACAAATATGCTTAGCAAGTAACAGAAAACTATAAGACGTGTTTATTTGTATGATACAAATTTAATGATAAACCACCCAGTGGTTGAATCTCAGCCGTAATGTCCTTGGTGAGACATTGTATGTGTAATACATAAATAATACCGTAACAAGCACTTGAATCTACTGCAATTTAATTAGGATTTATTTTTTAAATGCAATTCAGTGGGGATAGATTTGAGGAAAGTGCACTCATGAATAATGATACCAGCTGGGATGCCGGCGGCATACAGGGTCAGTGAAGCAGGGCTGCTGACTTTCTGCGTAATCTCAGAACAAACACTCCCCACAGCTTCATATAACAATAGCCAGAGCAACAAAAAGTTTTATCAGGAACCCTCAAGCAACTTTTTTGGCAATAGGCAACCACACAAAACCACATTTGTATGTGTATGGGAAGTCATGAATCCATTTTTTTTGGGGAAGGGAATACAGGAGAGATGGGAGAGGGCACACATATAAAAAAAACGGAGCTTCTGATCTTTTCTGAATGATCCCTGACTATCACAGCCAGCCACATCCGACATAAGTTACAGAGAAGATTTTATTTCAGTTTAACGTTCCACACCATTACCGGGGTTAAATGTGCCGTATTTGTTGCCCGTTGTGTCTCGTCGTGACTCGAGCTGTGCCCAGAGAAGCCCCTGAGATGTACTTTCAGCCCTATCTCCGTCTGAAACCTTTGCAGCTGCCTGCAGTGTGAGAGTACAGGCTCTGCAGAGAGGAACCGAGTGCCACTCTTTCACGGTCTGAGAGCGCTTTCCAATCGCACGGCTTAGCGCTGCCCAAAGGCGACCGGGAAATTGAGCCCGGCAACCAAAACGAAAGCAGTTACACTGAGAAATCTTACCTGTCACTGGGAGTACCTGCTCCTGCAAAGCACATACTGTATGTCTAGCTTTAGATGGGGACATTGAGGACGGCACTCACTAAATATTTTACAGCGTGGATAACATGAATGCCACGTCTTCATCTTCCTGGGTGCTCCTGTGGAATGTAAGTGAGGTAAAAATGCCCTGGAAATGGGAGCTCTGTCTGGTTTTCATCAAGCTGACAAAAAGTGATGGACTCTTCAATGCTATATGTCGTGTTTTTTAAGGTTGGGGTCTTTTGGAGGATTTTGAAACCTTGTGATACAGCTACAAGAGGTGTCAGCCCTGGTGGAAAATCTAGCTATGACCATCTTGAAATTACCAGCTACCTGCTGTTTCAAAACATAGCTTGAGCTGGCCAAACCATGTTGAGTATAGAGCTGGTCTGAACTGGTCCACCAGCAACTAGCTGTTTCAAAACCAAGCTTGAGCTGTATTTTTCAGCAGGGCATGTAACCTGTACACTCTTCCAAAGGTGGAAACCAAATTCTCAGAAGCTTCTAATCATCGTTTGGGGCTTATATGAAGGGTACAGGAATGTGATATAATCACTGAGATCGATCTTGAAAAAGTAGATATCGATAAACAGTTACTCTTTAACAAGGAGGGAAGTGGAGGGCCTGGTGACCGTCATGATTTAAACGCTGTAACCAAAGCAACGCTGATTACTGCAGAGTCAGCACAATATTCCCATGCATAAGCAAATATGCATCAGGCTTGGCAAACTGGCTGTCTGTGTGAGCAAGTAAGTAAGCAAGCAAAGTGTGTGAGTGAGAGACTGTGTGTGAGTGTGAGAGAGAGAGAGAGACTGTGTGAGAGAGAGATAGACTGTATGTGTGTGTGTGAGAGACTGTGAGAGAGAGACTGTGTGTGTGTGTGTGAGAGAGAGAGAGACTGTGTAAGAGAGAGAGTGTGTGTGTGTGTGAGAGAGAGAGAGAGACTGTGAGAGAGAGACTGTGTGTGTGTGTGTGTGTGTGTGTGAGAGAGACTGTGAGAGAGAGAGACTGTGTGTGTGTGTGTGTGTGTGTGTGAGAGAGAGAGAGAGAGAGAGAGCACACCGTAGACATGGGGAAAGGGATAAGTGCAGACTGGATGGATGCTGAGTGTGGTCTTAGTGTTACTGTATCGGCAGATTCATTTGGCTCATCTGGGACAGTTTGTATCACTGATTAACGATTAATTTTACACTAACAAAACTCACAGCTTTCAAATTTCGAATTACAGCAGGGGGCCAACCAGATGCAATTTTGCTAATGAAGGTAGCAGTGCCAGAATAAGGTAGCTAAACTACCTACCATGGAGAAAAACCTGGACGAGACACCGCTTGCTGAATATATATATAAGCCTTGCTGGTGAGTTTGTGTACACGCAGAGGAATGTGAGACAGCAGATTGGACGCCCATGGCGAGTACCCAGCGGGTGGCGCGTGGAAGCGCGTCTGTTAGCCGCCGCGGGTCTTTGTCTCGCTCCGGCCAGAGAGAGAGAGAGAGAGAGAGAGAGAGAGAGAGAGAGGGACAGAGAGACAGAGAGACAGACAGAGAGAGAGAGAGACATAGAGAGAGCGAGAGAGAGAGAGAGAGACATAGAGAGAGACACAGAGAGAGACAGAGAGAGAGAGAGAGAGACAGAGAGAGAGAGAGAGAGACAGAGAGACAGAGAGAGAGAGAGAGAGAGAGAGAGAGAGAGAGAGAGACACAGAGAGGGAGAGAGCGAGAGAGAGAGAGAGAGAGAGACAGAGAGACAGAGAGACAGAGACAGAGAGAGAGAGAGAGAGAGAGAGAGAGAGACGGCGGGTGGAGCAGCTATGCGGGGCCAGGGCGCCGCTGAATGCCGGGGCGATCCTCCCGAGGTGCCGGAGGCAGACGGGAGACGGCCGCGAGCCCTTTTCACTGGGGAAGCCACGCCCGGACGTTTCTATCGCTGTCATGGAGATTTCAGCGGGGAGACGCCGTTGCCGCCGGCTACAAAAGGCCCACTGGAGACGGCACATCACGACTCTCCTTTCGGGTTTCCGGAAGGCCCCGGAACAACAGACAAGAGGAGGGAGCCCCGCTTCCTCAGTCCTCACCTTTCAGCGCTGGATAATAGGCTTAGCTCAAACCCACAATGTAACCTGCAGCGGTGAATTCCAGGCTGAAGCACAGTTTTTTTTTTTTGGGGCTATTTTTCTGCTTGAAAAATAAATTGAATTCATTTTTAATATGCAGACATTCATACAGATTCCCACTGGTTGTAAATCCGTCACACGTTTGAAAGTCAGTTTCAGCGGAGGGAAGCACGTTCCAGTCACATGTAACTCCAGGAGGCAGAAAACCCCTTCAACTAATTATTGGTCTTGACCTGTTTTCAATCATTTTCCTTGATTAACAAGCTTGCCAGTGGTCTGAGTAATCCATTGGCAGGGAAGCACACTCCTTTTTTTTCATGCCATGTTAGGGAGATTAATACATTTAATTTAGAAAAATATGTTTTCTTCACTATCCACTACAACGTCTGCACAATGTACTAATTCATAGGGACGAAATTGTATTTACCGCATACACAAAAAAAGACAAACTACTTCACTGTTAACTACCATTTTGCAATAAAGGTCATCTAACCTGAGCTTTGCCATGAATATTCTCTCAGTGTGAGTGTGGAAAACAAAGAGTAGCTATGTACAATTTTTTAACAGCATCGATTGAAAGGTGCACAATTTTGCACAGAGTTTGTTTTCTCATTTTACCTAATTGAGGAGCACTGGCTACACCTGTGTCTTAATCATATTGTTATTGTTAATCAAGGAAATGTATTTTAATTATTTAAAACAAGTTGAGGCCAGTAATTAGACTGTGTCCATAATTGCATACTTAGCATACTACTAATGAAAATCAGCCTGAAATTTTGTACAAGTAGTATGCTGGTATGTGGTTCTGGATGCAGCCTTACTTTAAGGCACAGGTGTCAAACTCCAGTCCTGGAGGGCCGTAGTGTCTGCTGGTTTTTGGGGTGTTCTGGGTTCATTCAAGTCGTTGATTGGTTAAAGTATCCACACGCCTTGTTCTCAAGGCCTTAATTGGCCTTAATTGAAACTGATTGAAAGGAAACCACTAAAACCCGCAGACACTGCGGCCCCCTGGGAATTCAGTTTGACACCCCTGCTTTAAGGGGATGTTTTCTGCCTCCTCAGGTTTCAGCTCTGGAGCCACCGATGCTGCGTGTAGGATCCATGATAAGGCTCAATCAAGCGGTTAATTATGTTTATGTTTAACCCTTGTCTATAGTCTTAACATTCTGTGTGCTCCCCTTGTCCAAAGGGTAAAAAATTACCCGCCTTCACTAAACCATCAGCTTAATTACATTTTAAACAGCAAATCTATTTTGCATGAAGCAACAACCTGTCACATACACATACTTTGGTATCAAATTTCAAGTTGAAAAGAGATCATTTTTGCTGTTAAACATAGTGGCCCTTAAGACAACACAAGGGTTAAGCACAGGGTAAACGATCCACCTGCCCTCAATTACCTCCTTATGACCCCATAAAAGACATTATGGAGGAGGGTTATGGAGAGATAGGTGAGGTGCAGATGTGTGTGGTTATGGAGAGATAGGGGAGGTGCAGATGTGTGTGGTTATGGAGAGATAGGTGAGGTGCAGATGTGTGTGTGGTTATGGAGAGATAGGTGAGGTGCAGATGTGTGTGGTTATGGAGAGATAGGTGAGGTGCAGATGTGTGTGGTTATGGAGAGATAGGTGAGGTGCAGATGTGTGTGGTTATGGATAGGTGAGGTGCAAATGTGTGTGGTTATGGAGAGATAGGTGAGGTGCAGATGTGTGTGTGGTTATGGAGAGATAGGTGAGGTGCAGATGTGTGTGGTTATGGAGAGATAGGTGAGGTGCAGATGTGTGTGGTTATGGAGAGATAGGTGAGGTGCAGGTGTGTGTGTGGTTATGGAGAGATAGGTGAGGTGCAGATGTGTGTGTGGTTATGGAGAGATAGGTGAGGTGCAGGTGTGTGTGTGGTTATGGAGAGATAGGTGAGGTGCAGATGTGTGTGGTTATGGAGAGATAGGTGAGGTGCAGATGTGTGTGGTTACGGAGAGATAGGTGAGGTGCAGATGTGTGTGGTTATGGAGAGATAGGTGAGGTGCAGATGTGTGTGGTTATGGAGAGATAGGTGAGGTGCAGATGTGTGTGGTTATGGAGAGATAGGTGAGGTGCAGATGTGTGTGGTTATGGAGAGATAGGTGAGGTGCAGGTGTGTGTGATTACTGGGGGTGCCAGGTATAAGAAATGCCCAGGAAAGCCTGAAATAATTACCACAGTTTGCCTGTGTTTTGTTTCCAGTCAGCAGCTTATCTAAACGGACTGGTTGATGGTTCCTTGGGTTGTTGAAAGTTAAGCTCCAAGGGGAAGCTAAGGTTTCATATATTTGAGTTATATAACATATATTAACTCAAAGGCAAAGGGCTTTATTTGTTCTGGTTCTTTCATAAACCCCTGGAGGAATCACCATGGGAACCATATTAGCCGTCGTTTGGATATTATCACATGAAAGGGCTTTCCTTGTGGTCTGCCCTCCATGGTGTCCCAGGGACTAGACACGCTGTAGCCACACGGGTAGGCAAAGTGCTGCAGAACTCAGCCTCCTGGGTCAGTGTTGTGAAATGCATGCCACCAGGTCAGGGAAACGCCACACTACAACCTTTCCTGAGTAACGCCTGAAGCAGGTGTCCATGATTAAACTTTGATTAACTCGTTTAGCAGACTGCCCTCCAAAGGTGACAAAAGTGCATTTCGTTTAGGAAGTGAATGCCATGAGCTTAAGCTAGGCATTGTTCTACTGTCAAACGTGCATCCACTGGGACCAGTGCTAAATGGGAGATTTTTTATTTTCTCTATGTAGACAGATCTTTAAAGAGCAGAGGTAAACCGTGACCCTGGAGGGCAGGAGGTGTATTTATGCGTTCCAGTCGGTACCTAACCTAGCATGAGGCAAGGTGAAGGCAAGAGATTGTGCATTCAAGCACTTCATACTGCAGTATGTAAGGTACCCTGCTAAGTAAACCTTAAATGACTGATTGATCCATTCATTATAGAAATCAAGCCGCCCATCACTCGTTACGAGATATATTGTTATCTTTATTTAGAATGTGTTTTATTAGCAGCACCTTAAACCACATTTCTGTGCAATGGAATACCAAAACGAAAAGGAACAGTTTAGCGTTTCATAGGGGATAAAATGAATATGATACATTTATACAGAATAAAACACAGAGACTGAAAAAAAAGACATGATCATTCCCAAGGTCAAAGTTTTTATTTTCAGTCACATACATATATTTATTTTTACATACACAGTACCTTTAAAATGTTGAGTGCTTAAGTTTTCTGTTGTTTTTTTTAACCGTTTGTTTAATTCAGTTTATTGGATTGAAACACTAACCTGGTGCTGGAGATTGAATAAGCTGTCAGACTTTACAAAGAACCAAAAACAGATATTTCAGTCTCACATCTTAACAAAATGGTTCACTGACCGTACAGAAAACATGAAAATAATTCAAAGAAATCCCACTTGATTTGAAATAAAACAAAAACAAAGCCCTCTTGCCTTTATAATCCAACTTTACAGTTTTACATCTGTAAGGGACAGCCAGTCATCGTCTTATCTACCCAAATGTCTGTTTTTGCACCATAATGTTTGAGAGAGAGAGAGAGAGGGGGGGGGGGGAGAGAGAGAGAGAGAGGGGGGGGGGGGAGCGAGAGAGAGAGAGAGAGAGAGGGGGGGGAGCGAGAGAGAGAGGGATAGAGAGAGAGATAGACAGCGAGATACATTTCTTGCACTGCTGGTATGTTGTGTGTTGAATGGCCTCCTTCACAATTAATCAAATGTTTGGCAAGGATGTCTAAGGTGATATTGTCTGTATGGGCAGATATGATTGAGAAAGATGCTCCTTTGACAGTACAACAGCAATGTTGTAAGCCAGTATTAAGCAAAGGAAAGCCTTTCTTAAGTATTATTGTTTGAATTGCTTGTCTCAAAAATGTATGCCTACTGCACTTGTGATGTTTATCAATAATGAAATTACAATTGACTGCAATTTATTCACAGACAAGGAAAGAACACAAGGCAGACAGTGATTTATGATTAAAATAAGGCTTCCTGTTTTACCCATTTTATTTTCATCTGCGACTTGGAAAATATATACTGTATGCTTCTAAATCTAGTTTGAAAGTGAAAATGATGCACTTTTCTAACCCAGCTGACATAGCTGGACTCGTCCTATTTTAGCCAATCACACACCGAGATGAAATAACATGTTAACCCCAGAGAATATTCTAAAATGGACTCCCTCAAATCAATAGAGCATACCAGATCTGGCTGTGTGCCCCTCGGCGCGCACTAAAAACAACAGACAAAACTAAAATGAAGTAATGTAATACAGCAATGGGTTTACAAATGATTACCTTAAGCTACCTGCTTCCTGTGCCCCACAAATCAAATTTAGCTTCTCAGGATGTCAGTTAAGAATGCTGATTTATATTCATATGGTCTCCACAGCAGATATGACGAGTCTGCAGTACATTTCTGTGGAGAGAATAAAGACTGTAGAAAATACCCCCACAGCACCGTAATTGATGTTCCGAAAAAAATGGTTAAGGGAACATGTTTGTTTCACTGACAGGCTATGATTCTTAGAAAAGTTTTAAAAAACCTTTATAGCTACTGCATTTCTAACCATCCCTGTATGACTGTGGTTCTGCTGTTGAGCAACTTAAATGTCCATAAAGTTCTATTGCAGAATAAATCTTGCATGCCGGCCCAAAGCCACATGGGTTCTACTGGTTAAAAATGTCCTGTATAAAATGTACAACACATCAAACTCTGTCACAGACCCTTGTTTGATTTGAAGTAGAGGCTATTTTTTCCAATGCAGATCAATGATGGCAAGTTTGAATGATCGGCACGAAAACAATCTGAATCCTTTTTAAATCTCTCCCAGTCCCTGCACTGATAGGCCTGGCAGCTTTCTGCTACGTCTGAGGGAACCTGTGCGTTCTGTGAACACACTGACCATGTGACAAACTTGAGCCAAAGTGTTCAAAAGGTATCAATGAAATGTTTTGTCGATATTACCCTTATGACTATACCGTGTCTGAATTATGAAAATACTATCTACAGTTAGGCTGCAGCTATTTTCCATGCAATAGCAATGGCTTGGTTATCCTCTTTGAAGTTAATCGGATCACAAGTCCAGAGAGTTGGTTTGCTTAAACTGTGAACTGTAAAACTAGACAGATGAATATGAATCGGAAACATCTACCTGAGCAGTTCTATGGTTTTTACCCAATTTTTACACTATATACTGTTTAATAGACCTCCTCCGAGCTTAGTCCAAACAGCTTTCTCATATTCTACAGAACCAACACAATACAGTACCAATGACCTGAATGCACGTTACTTGGATGAGGAAGTGGATAACTCTGTAGAAAGGTGCACCTCTTTAATAATGAAACTAATGGTGTTTCATGGATTTGGTCTCACTCATGCCACTAGAGACCAGTTACGACATTCCGGAAACTTATTATTAAAAAACACCAGTTTGTTTCTCACCATGGTTTCTTAAGTCTGTGATATGAAAGCTGTCATCCCACTTCAGATTATAACATACGTGTTAAACGCCATTGCTGACACTTTAAGGGACTGCTATCATTCGATGAACTAATGTTTAATGCATGACTGTGAGGAAGAGAGCTAAAATAGAACCATTTTAGGGTTGCATCAAAATAATCACTCATTATGTGGCCTCTTAAAATAATTACAGGTGCACAAAACATTCGTTAGGTAAGATACAATCATGCATATGAAACATGAAAAATAAAGGTTCTAAAACTGCCAGTGGGGGCATATGAATCTTTTCTTATGGGCGATACATATTCATATTACATTAAGTTCAGAATGTGTTCGGTATGCACCTCAGTTCAATATTCTTTAAGCACTATCTGCATCTATTTTGCAGAAGAAATTGCAAGCTAGTTTACTTAAAACTATGGAGAACAGAGCTTCATAAACTTCCTCTGATGAAGGCATTATAATTACGCTGGGTCATGTTGTTTTCTATGACCTCAGCTAAATAAAAAGAGCGCTTTCATGCAATATGTTCAAGTCAAACAAGCTATGTTCATCAGAGGTGCTGTGACTTCCAAGAAAGAAGTGGAATTAATCCGTTGCAGTATTTCTCGTCAAATGAATAATTAAAAAGCCAACCTTCATACACTTTCTGTTTTATATTATAAATAGATCTGGTAGCTCAGAATTAGTGTGGATGTGGGTGTGTATGGACAACATTTAGCGGATATCATTCCTTTTAATTATTCATTAAGTTGCTTTTGTCTTTCGATTCAACCCCCATGATTGATTATAATTTAGACAAATTAGAGGTATATGGCATATCCTTTCAAATTCTGCATCTGCTGGACAAGATTTTATTGAGTTCATTTCTGCATTGGCATTCCAACCACTGTGAAGAAAGTCTGGCTCACATACAATTCATTTAATTGAGTTCAGACTTGACAAGATGAAACTAAAAATGTAATATAATGTTCCCGATATCAAACGACTTTGCACAGAGAAACTGGGATGGACTTGCCGCTCAAGTTCACTGGTCATTTAATATTCTTTCTTAACGGCAAGCTTGGAACAAAGACAGATACATATCCTCACTAACTTCATCGTGAATGAATGGAATGGCGGATGAATTGAAACCCTGTGACCTGTTAGTTCTCAGACTGGTTGCCCTCTGAACGCGTAGGCCTTGCACTGCACACGACTCTAAGCAAACACTACACTATGTCTACAACCAGGGAGAGCGGACGTGACCTCACAAAGATTGCTTCAAGCTAAGGAGCACATTCCATTGCTAAATCTGTGCCATGGCACTGTCCTGGGGCTCGAGGAAATTCAGAATGAAAATGCTCTGTGATTTAAACCACAAAACGAATGTCGCAGACGTTTACAAAGTTATAACAATAGTCTTCGTCTGACATTAAACATTTCGGCATACAAACGGTACAATGACAGTGATGTCTTGCAGCCTAAACAGAATCAATTGCTTAAAGAAGGAATTTCTGAAACATTCCGCAAGCCTGTCAAATTTCCTTACGCTTTGTGTCTTCCCCAATTGAATTGTTTAGAACAGAAATGCATAATAAACCGTTATGAATGAGTCAAACGTAATAAATCACAAATAATCATCCTGTGAAAGTAACCGCTTTTTAGTTGAATAAGCACTCATAAAACAATGACCCAGAATCAATTACAAATGCAAGTAAAAACAAAACAACTAACCTAGAATATGATGATTAGCTGAAATTTTGAAAATTGCAATACATCTAGATGATAACTGTCACCATACACGTGAAAATAATGGTTATTTGAAGGTCAAGTCAACAGTATGAATTATTCTAATAGAGTGATTATAGATGAAGGTACAACATTATGAAATGTGATGGGGGAATGGTTGATTGACAGGTGAACAGGCTCTGATGCACTGGCAGGCTCCACGAGACCCAGGATGTGACTGCAATGGCCCTCTGACTGTACCGATACCAGGTCCACTAGAGCTACAGACCCAGTAACCGTCTGACGTTTACTGTTCATACTGGATGATATGGATGTCTGATATGGATGTTTTCTGTTGATTCATGCCGAGCGGTTTGGGATCAGAACTATTTTAAAGGCACTTGCCAAATGTACTTTATTCTTAAAGCAAGTAAAGAAATAAATCCAACTATGAAACCATCTGTTCTTCTGATTTTAGGTAGTCTGTGTACTGTAATCGTTTCCCCATTCTATAAAACAAACAAATGATACGAACAAAAAAAACGTCGTCGAGCGAGAATATGTGGCAGAAGCTTCGCTGTAACCTGCGGAATCCAGTGTGTCTGGCAATGAGGTCAGCGTTTGTCATCTCTGCGCTTGCTGTGCGCCTTTTTCACCGCAGCATGCCTGCAAGGTTACAAACCGGTGTGGCACAACAGATCTTCCACAAAGGCGAGCACATCTCCTGTTCTGACATCAGGGGGGCGCGTGAGAATGCGTGACGGCCAGTGTAAGCAGCGCAGTGAAGCGGAGGACTTTCACACGTACAGACAGCCACGTACCAGAGAGGATGAAATGACCCAAAAGAAAAAAGAGGGACCGAGCTCACCAGCAACAGCGCTCACCATCACATCCCGCAGAACTTCCCACTTTCACAAACCCAGGTCGAAAAAGTTCAATTGCTTACATGGTTTAAAAAAAACAAAAGGTCTTTATACTTATTTATCATATAATTAGCAATTTTTTCTTTAGTCATGCAGGACTACAGGCAAGGGCAACTTAGGTCAAACTGGTGATGTGGCAAGGTGTGCAACAAGGGTCCAATACTGGCCATCAGTCCCACTCAAGGTGCCCTGCTGCTGTACAGAATTACATATATACAAAAGAAACGGACCGCCGTGTCAGCCAGCCCCCGCGGTAAATCACACACAAACACACCAATCTGTCTCAGAACCAATCCGCAACATTAGAAACTATTAGTACTGTAACATGGGAAAGCTGGGGAGGGGAGGCGTTCATATGATCATGAACAAAGAGGCTCACCTTGCCACATCAATCAGTGCAGAAGCTTACAGGGGTGTTGCTTATCAGCCAGGAAATTTACACTTTACAGAAAGATGCCCGTCTAAGCATTTTGTAACGTTTTTTTTTTCTTTTCTTTTTTTGCTGTATGAGGGGGAAGATATAAGCAAAGCAACTAGAGGTTTATAAATATACATTTCAGCTTGTTTGTTCTTTTGTTACTTTTTTTTTCCCTTATACATGTTTTTTCTTTAGAGTGAAACTGCAGGCTTTTTGATTTGTTTAGTTTTATTCGGTTTTCTTAAACTGTTGAATTTTTTTTTCCCCCCCCGTTTTTTTGTTTGTTTTAGTTTTCAGTAGCACTTCACCTTCTGAAGAACATTGGGTTGCGCAGGCAGGCGGCTAGTCACCTGCAACACCCGAGCGGTCCTGCAGAAGTCTCCAGGCTGCTGTCGGTGTCGGAGGCCAGGGTCTGGTCGGTGGACATGGAGGAGATGTCGTTGACGGAGGAGGACGGAGGGAGGCTCTCGCTGCTGTTCACGGCTGCACCTGCGCTAAGAGAACGAAGCAACAGGGTTAAAAGAAAGAGAGAGAGAGAGAGAGAGAGCGGGGCCGGCCACACCGTGTATAAACGCAGGGGTTAAGAAAAGTAAACAGCCACAGTAAGTCAGGCATGACACGATACGATGTTTAGGATGGGGGTCGTTGGTCAGAGTCACTCAGAAACGCGGTCAAGACGCGTGCTCACCACATTAGATTAATGGCATTTGGCAGACGCTCTTATCCAGAGCGACGTACAGTTGATTAGGCTAAGCAGGAGACAATCCTCCCCTGGAGCAATGCAGGGTTACGGGCCTTGCTCAAGGGCCCAATAGCTGTGCGGATCATATTGTGGCTACACCGGGATTAGAACCACCGACCTTGCGTGTCCCAGTCATTTACCTTAACCACTATGCTACAAGCTGCCCCTATGGTTTTGGCTCATATCATGGCCAAACCAGTACACTTCCTCAGTGCGCATTTTCTCACCTGAAAGGTTTAAAATGGCGTCCCTCAGGGTTTTTGTGCTTGTGTTATTACCATTTTGTGCCTCACAGTAGGCCTACATATTTAATATTTTCCAGGTTTAACACTGGCGGGGTAAATACCATGGAGCACTATGTCAAGGTCTAATGATTTAGCTGGACACACACCCACAGAGCCCCAGGAATTTGTTTTGCAATGCAAATTTCACAGGTAGGCAAAAGTATGTTGTATTAATATACCATTATTGCATTATACAATATTAGCAAATAACACGTATGTATATATTGCAACATACACACAATCAGAGAAGATACGATTAATTTATTTAAATCTCAAGCGATTCTAAAGGGCTGCAGCATCAAATACTGGCCACTAGGTGGAGATGTTTTCCTGTAAATACGGTGAAGCTCTTTATCTGTGAATTAGATAGAAGCAGTCTAAGACAGGGTAAGCCTTTGTAAATCCTTGAAAAATGGTCTCGTTCATATGTACATTTCCGACCTAGCGAATCAGGTTTTGGTGGCGTTCTTAGAATCTAAATGGTCCACTTTGTCCACTAATAGGAAGCGCCCGAATTCGACCTTCAAATCGTGTGCTGCCAAACCCAGGGAATAAAAAAAAAACAAAGAAAGAAGGGAAAGAACCTTTCAGGGATAAAATTGAAATGAAAAATGAAAAATGAAAACGGGGGCCCTTTGTAAAAATCATGGTTTCTGTCACACCTTCCTGTGTTCTTCACGGACCACCCATTCTGCAAAGTCAAGCTTCCTTTGGCACCACAGGCGAAATGCGTACAGTAAGCACAATGTGGAAACCTGAATGGAGCAGAATCTTAGCCTGGGGAAAATATTACGTGAGCTGTACAGTGCTATACAGAGGCCTCCGTGACCTTGAGGGGCTGCACTGCAGCTACGTATAAAACTACTTAAAGGGGCAGTTCACCCATAAATGAGATTCAAATATGTTTCCACTCCCCCACTATGATGAATAAAAAGTCATTAATTTTTCAGTACCATTTCATTGATCGGTTTTTGTTTATCTCGTTTGAACATCATAGACGTGCTCTGTGGCTTTCATTCTTCAGTAGTTTACATTCTGTACTTTACCACAGACGGGACTGAAACGCCAATGATCCATACTGTGCTCTCCCAAAATCTGTGTCCTGTATGTAAAATGCACTGCAAATGTTCTTAGGTTAGCTGGTACTCGCAGTGCAAGTCACAACACAGAGGGAATATGACAAATATTTGAGTGTACTCAAATATTGCGTCGTCTTTGAGAATACCCCTGCCTGGCTAAATTCTCTCCCCCAGAAAATCCATCTTGCCGAAGCTGACCATGAATTTATCTTGTGGTCGCTGCAGAAACTGGACAGTTAAAAGACAGCAACCGCAATTTGACTGACCCCCGCAAATCAGGACCGATTGATTTTTGTGCACAAGACTGCAGGGTTATACAAACAGGGTAAATCAGCTCAGAAGTCCGGCACTTTCTCATTGTTCCAAAGGCTGGGGACGTGTGGCAGAGTGCCATCGGGGTTTTTAATTCCAACAATAACCGCTGAAAAATGCCTGGAGACATCCGCAGTTCTTTATTTCAGATATTGAATTTGTGGTAATATTCAGAGGAAAGGGTCATCCATATTACAAACTAATGCTATTACACGCTGCCCTCTAATGGTCATATCTGAGATGACATGCTGCATTGACAACAGCACTTTATTAGGTATTTATTAGACTTATTTTTTAGACTTCTGCTGCTGTAGCCTATCCACTTAGAGTTATGATGCGTTGTGTGTTCAGAGATGCTCTTCTGCATACCACGGTTGTAATGTGGGGTTATTTGCATTACTGTGACCTTCCTGTCAGCTTTGACCAGTCTGGCCCTTCTCCTCTGACCTCTCTCATTAATCTAATTAAGGTGTTTCTGCCCACAGAACTGCTGCTCACTGGATGTTGCTCCTGCCCCTTATCTGCCTGATTTTATGTATTGCACTGCTGCCACACGATTGGCTGATTAGATAATCACATGTATAAGTGGGGTGTAGAGATGTTCCTAATAAAGTGCTCAGTGAGTGTATACATTCACTGCACTGACATGATCCTAAGCTCCAGGGGATCCAGTAAAGGGGGGAAGTACAAAGTGGGGTGACTGAGAAGTCTTGCATGCGAATAACCTGACGTGCAATGATACGCAGTATTTGTAAAAATCTGTCTGGAACACTGACCAAGGACCCCAACCTTACACCATGACATACACACACTGATGTGGAGGCACAATGCACAACGCCGTCTGTCACATTGGGCTAGGTGCAGTAGGGCTCGCTGTTTCACACATAAACTTTACTGAAGTTTAAAAGAGCCAGACACGTATTTCTGCAGTTAACAACAATAACACAATTCAGCTTATCACACAGTTAAATGCATTTGAGCTAAAAAAAATAAAATAAATAAAATAAAATACAGAGAGCATACAGGCTTCCGTTTTTTTTTTCACTCGGTTTGGGCAATTCCAGAAACACAGTGAGATACAAGGACGAATGGATTACGCACAATGGATTTCACCCGGTTACACGTGGACCCAATTAAGTGTTTAAATTCACTTACAGGGGGATGAGGTTATGCACTGAGAGTACCTGAAGGAGAGGGCTGTCCCTTCACCACGCCATTTTTCGTTTTCTCCTCAAAGTTCATCACTTCTTTGTAGATTAGCTCTGCAAGGGAGATAGTCGAAGTTTGAGAAATCGATGCAAGCCTCGTCCAAATGCCCTTGTTCTAATTATCTGCAAAGTGCCTGCAGCTAATTGGAAAACTTCATCCACACTTTTAATGGAATAAAGTTTTCTCTGACGAGTCTGAGGAAAAAAAAAAATCAGGAGGGTAAGTTTCCGTATACAAGAACAACATTTAAAGGGCGTGTCGAAGAGCTACTGCTACGCAATGCCTATTCAGTTAGTTACCTCCTACCAACGTGCAGTGCCCCGAACATGCAAATGAGTCTTTATTGTGTCGGTAGAGAATTCCCTATTGGCTGATGAGGGATGACAGGGCCAATCATTGGTTGCCCAGAAAAAAAGCTGACATTGTCATGATTAAGATTCTTCAGACCAAGGGGCACGTCACTGACCAATGCTGTCATGTCACCCAAGCGTCGTATATCTGGGTGTGCTTTCCCCAATTTTTTTTTAAATCTCACTAAATAGCAGGATGAGAATCTTTATTTACTGTAACTTGGTGAGAGAAAGTGAAGACTGCAGTGTCTGTGCACATTTTACTCGTGTCCTGGCCATAAACTCCCAATCCCCATGAAAAAGCCCAGCACATCCTAACAGCTCACAAAGGGCTCTATATGATCTGCAGGCCATACCCAGGAGAAAAGTACAATGCAAATGTGACACAAAAATACATTACAGACTTCAACTGCTTCCTTCCCCTGATGATGCAATGATTAGGCCCGAGTGGTAATCAGCCGTGACAATCTTATTAGCTGAAATCGTCGAGGTTCATATGTCACTCACGACTCTCGGCTCAAAATGGAGGCCTGGGCTGTGCAGAAGCTGCTGTTCTGTTCTTTACACGTCCATGAGAAGATATTTCCGTGACTATTAAGTCCTCATATAGCTCAAATGCCCTGCTCAAAGAGCACCTTCTGTCGTTCTTTGAAAGCTATTAGTACCTGACCACAAGGGTTTGGACTATTTAATATGAATACACGTTTAAACTCTATGAGCAGGCATTAGCATTTGAAAATGAATGTAAGCGGCTATTATGTACAAATAGCCTTTGTGATGGTGTTTCATGAAATGATTGTTTTGATGTGTCTGATCATTTCCCGAGAGCTGAGCTTGAACACTTTCTAAGGGGCAGGGGATAATTTTCCAATTTTACGCAGACTGGCTGAAATGGGTTTTTTTTTCAGGTTAGCTTTTTGTTGTTGTTGTTGTTGTTCTGATTTCATCTGGGAAGGCACCACGGCGAAGCACTTTGTGAAAGCCTGCTTGTAAACGCTGCAATGTGACTCCAGGGTTGGGTGACAGATTAATGGATTTATAGATTGATAACTGTTCAAACGCTTTCCCAGAGTGTATATTTTGCCAGGTGCCCCTTGGCACAACCGTAAGATTGGATTCATCAGTCTCCGGGACAGAAACTGAGAACTGTATGATGTAAATGGTAAATGGTGAATGGTGAATGGTGAATGGTTGGAATTTATATAGCGCCTTTATCCAAAGCGCTGTACAATTGATGCTTCTCCATTCACCCGTTCATACACACACTCACACACCGACGGCGATTGGCTGCCATGCAAGGCGCCGACCAGCTCGTCAGGGGCATTTTAGGGGTTAGGTGTCTTGCTCAGGGACACTTCGACACAGCCCGGGCAGGGGATCGAGCCGACAATCCTCCGACTGCCAGACGACTGCTCTTACTGCCTGAGCCATGTCGCCCCTTATGTGTGCATTTGGGAGCAGAGTCATTACCTTTCCACTCGTCAATAGAGTGTTCCCTCTCATCCAACTGTTTGTCGTAGATCTGTGGCGGAGGCTGGGGAAACACAAGAGCAAAGCATTCACCATCAATTCATTTTCAAACCTATGTCTCCATAGGCCAGTTTCACACACACAGATTAGACTTAGTCCTGGACTAAACTGGGTTTTGTACGGAAAATCTCAATTCAAAATGTATCTTAGTCTAGGACTAGGCTTAATCTGTGTCTGGGAAACGTGGCCCCTACTTATACAGAATGACTTACCAAAAGCTAAGGCTTCATTTAATTTCATTTATCTATTAAATCTATTTAAATCTATAGCAGCAGGACTGGTGTGCCTCTATTTTCCACTAACAATGATAAATCAATCATGGTCAGTGTTAACCTCAGTCTTGTACCAATAGAAATTATATTACATTAAACCTTCACATTCATTTTTCACATGATTACAAAATAATCTTGATGGTATGATAAAGAACTCTTCAGTTATGGCAATGCTATATAATACTGGCAAACATTGTTTCTTATATTATGTTTATCCAATCAAAATGTTCTGCACAGCACCCTGAACTCATAGTCACTGTGCTTCTGTTTAGCCGTGAGGCCTAATCCCTGTGTGAAGTATGATTATAGAGACGCACACCAGGAAAAGCTTTAGGATGTTTAGTTTAGAAGACAAATAATTTAATTATCCTTTATATGCAGACTGAGTCCTATGAGAGGCACAGATAGACACAAGAAAGAACAGAGAAGTATGATTACGTGTCAATTACAGTGCAATAGCACAACAGAGACATGGAAACAGATGAGATGAGAGGGTTATTTTATAGGCATGGCGACTGAAAGGACTGCTTAGGCTATGTACGCTAGTGGACAATGCATTTGACAGTGTTAGTCGGTCAGTTTTCAGCTTGGCCCTGAATGAAAATGGAGTCAGGCTACAGAGGAAACAAGGGCAGGTGACAATGGGGGAAAATGATCACATCAATTTCCTGATAATTATTGCCTCTAAATAAAGATTTCAGTGTCTGTTTTAAAAATAAAAATGTCAACTGTTGACTAAATTATGCTAAAGGATTGTGTATAACTGTTTTCCCAGCAGGTTCGTTTTAGAAGACTTACACTCACACATTGCTGCTACATATAGTATACCAACACAGTAACTGTGGGGACATTCGAATCGTTTTCTAAACATCTGCTAGGGATCAGCGTTTTGGAGATGGTTTGTGTTCAGAGCACATACTAAAGCATGACAGACCATGGTACCCAAAGAGAGAGGACAACTCGAGGCACAAAGCCATCGATAGCCTTGTGGAAAGTCCAAGGCTACCTGGAAAAGTCAAGATTCAACTTTACACTCAATGAATGCCACGTGGATCAGCAACTACCAGCATTTACCGTCGAACCTCATTTCTACAGCGCTCACTGAGGATGACAGGACGTTACAGTGCAGTTATTTAGCTGACACTTTCCAAAGTGACTAGCCGTTGATTAGGCTAGGCAAGGGCCCAACAACTGTGCAGATGTTATCGTGGCTACACTGGGGCTTGAACAATAAACTTCCCATGTCCCACTCACACACCTTAACTACAGGCTGCACCACTAGACCAAGTTCACCTTCCACAATGCAGAATGACACTGCAATTCTACGTGAATGGCTGACATACGCTTTGAGAAGCCTGGTGTGTGTCTTAGATCATTTCACTGTCACTCCGCTTGGTATCTGAGCTATCTTGAGGGAGTGAAATGAGACAATGACCAACCCTGTGGCAGTGCCCTCAGGCGTAGCGCCGTGGGCAGAAGGCCAGGACTTTTTAATGCCATCAGCGCTGGAAAAGTGGGGCTGTCCAAACTTATCCAACTGTTCGGCACTTCATATCGTGACACTGTTGTCATCTTTAAAGACCCAGTATGGCTAGACGGCTGTCCCTCAGGTCATTAATATTGCTTAAGGTCCATTGCACCCAATCACCGTGAGGCACTGAATGACAGAGAGTCGAATAAACATTCCACTGCTCCTTGGGGGGGGGGGGGGGGGGGTCAGCATATTGACTAACCACAGAAGAAGAAAAACACCAAAAATCACTTCCAGTGCTGTGAAAATAAATCTATTGGCTCCTATCACTCATGAGAAATAGTCTGCAAACTAAACCATGCTGTCATTTGAGATGTGACAAGAGCTGGCCAGTATCCGCACGGACACGGGATTTCATTTCACCGTTCTGTCTCAGATAGCCCACTGTCAACAATGTTAGTGCCATGACAGGCAGGCCGTAATTCTGCTGAAATCAGAGAAAGTGAAAGATTGATCCTTAGCAAAGGTTTAGCAGTATGCGGGGACATGCTTACATGCACACGGTGTAACTAAATGTAATTTCTGAATATCTGTTTGCCAGCTTATTGAAGGATAAACCCATCAGTGTGAAGAGGCTATTCTACTCTGAACTAGTTGGGTCGATACCATTCACTCATCCTGAAACAAAATCAAAACAACATCCTTTAGACTAGCCAATCACAGAAAATCACATCTCAACATTCCCTCAATACATCCGAAATAACAATGACCCTTTTGCATGGACAGGTCTCATCAGATTACCTCCGGTTAGTGAAATCACACACACATGCAGTTCATACATATATTTGACCGCACTGAAGGTTAACAGTCCCACTGTTACACAGTAGGAGGCAGAGACGGGTTTTCATCACAACTTTGTAATGCTTTACAATGAAACACTTCCTTGAGTTAAAATGTTATTATTTACCATGGATATTTGGACGAGATCTCTGGCCTTCATCAGCGTGAAAATGACAATAGAGAGGGGGAAAAAACAGTAGAAATGTTGAGGGAGGTCGCAAAGCCAAAGTTGACTAGAAAATGAGAAAGTGAGGTTCCATCAACCCATACTTGTTGAGCAACAGTATCGTGGGCTAGCAGTGGCTGATTGAACTGAACCAATCAGGGCTGGGTTATGGAGCGCAGAGTCCTGATTGGTCCACACAAGTCAGCGATTGACAGCAGGTAGTAGCACAAACTATGAGAGGTCTATGAAGCCCCACTTTCTCATCTCTTCAGGTCACATAAACGTGTCTTACCATCTCACGGATTTGTCCATTTGTGTTCAGACCAAATAAGAATTGTGCTTTCTCAAAAATGGGACATGATACAAATGAGAAATAGGTATTTACACAGTAAAATATCAAATACTTAAAAGCAGGTTTGAAATTTGTCAGTTGATCAAGATGAAGGAGAGTGGGAAAATCTATTTCACATCAAGAAAACATATTTAAATGTAATATTTATCACATATTTAATTTAATTTTATACTTCAAAGATACATCATTTTTCATGGATTCTCCAGTATGCAGCAAACCCCCCACAACCACTCATTTTTCATATCATTTCAGAGGTATAAAGTCATACATATAACAGTGTTTCTTTTTATGTGACATAGTACATAAATAGTTGTTTTTAAATATCTAGCGCTTAACATAGAGATGCTCCTAGTAGTGTGACAGCCTGTCTGTAAAAGGCTTTTGCCCGCTCTCCCTGTCAGCTCTAACTCTGATGAAGGTCTCCAGACAGACAGATGTATGTTAGACATACATTACACCTCAAAAAATGCCAGTGCAGTTACAAACAGCATGGGTCACTATGGTACAACTAGAAACACTAACCACTGCTCCATGGGATAACATTTTATCTGCCCTGTAATTACACTCAGTGTGTGCTAGCGAAAGCTTGGAAAATCTGGAAGCCGTTCGAGCAGCCAAGCGTGTCTTCATTACCAACGCCTAATTAGCTTTCAATCGTCAACATACAGACGTCCTCTTCTTTCCATTAAGACCATTATAGCCGGCGAGTGACAAAAGGGGGTGGAGGCAGACAAGAGGGAGAAATAAACATGAGGTGAACAAAATAAATACCACAATGCGACAGCGATGAGGGAAGAACCTTCACAACACGACGTATGTTAAAACGAGCGTCGTCTTCGGCTCCTAACGGCCGCCCGCGGAACCCTGACTGGACTAAGCGAGGCCGAGCCGGGCCCTTCTGAGGCCCGCTGTGGCCCTACTCACCGCCTCCACTTCGGCTGGGTCGTACCACACATTGATGTAGGGGTGCTGCAAGGCTTCGTCCACAGATATCCGCTTGGCGGGATCAATAATCAGCATCTTTGACAAGAGATCTCTGGCTTGGCTGGCTGTGAATACATAACACACAGGAGATACTGTCAGGCGAGAAAAAAAACGAAAAAAAAAAAAACGATAGGTAGAACAGAAAATGACATTTCACGTCTTCATAAAAACATTTCAGAACAAGGATACGCTTAAGAGTCAGAGAGTCAGACTGCCTCAAAGCGTGTCGCTGGGGGAGGCGGATCCTGGAGGAGACAGGAATATTTGCTGTCTGCACCACACCTGCTGTCAGCTACCAGGCTTGCACTGCTTCCTGAAAAAGACGTCTAATTCCCGACCACGTCCTGCAGCGTAATACGAAGAATAAGTGACATGGCTTCAACCGAGGAGGGTTGAGTGAATAGTGGGTGCAGTCAACCCCAGCTTTTACCCTTTAAGGTGTAATATGTCACTATTTAATTATTATTATTATATATACAGCATATGCATACACTCAGTGAGCAAGTCATTAGGTAGACCTATACACCAGCTTGTTAATGCAAATATTTAATAAGCCAATCATGTGGCAGCAACTAAATGCATAAAAGCACACAAACATGGTCAAAAGGTTCAGCTGCTCTTCAGACCAAATATCAGAATGGGTAAGAAATGTGATCTAAGTGACTTTGACTGTGGAATGATTGTTGGTGCCAGACAGGGTGGTTTGAGTATCTCAGAAACTGTTGAATTCCTGTGATGTTCATGCACAACAGTCTCTAGAGTTTGCAGAGAATTGTACGAAAAATGAAAAAGATCCAGTGAGCAGCAGTTCTGCAGGCATAAACACGTTGTTAATGAGTAAGGTCAGAGGAGAAGGGCCACACTGGTCAAAGGTAACGCAACGCAAACAGTAACGCAAATAACCACACATTACAACAGTGGTGTGCAGAAGAGCATCTCTGAACACACAGCACATCAAGTGGATAGGCAGCCCAATAAGTCTAAAAAATAAGTCTAAAAAATACCTAATAAACCGCTCACTGAGTGTACATGTATATACAGTATAATATACAGTATGTAGTGAAGAATTTTGATAAAGACAAAACAAAAAACTATAGCAAATAACCTACTCTCCAAAGGGTTAAGGCAGGTGAGGCCCAAGAAAACCATGCTGGAACCCAGTATAGACACCTAGCAGCCAAGCTTTAGTCAAGACCAGACACTTTAGGCAAGAACAAGTGATTCAGCACCAAAGTGCCTGAGTCCCCAGGGTTTGCTTAGTTCATTATGGGAGCATTATGGGTCCTGCCCTCCGCCAAATGAGCAATAGAGCAGTTCGGTGACTCACCCTGGAAAGCAACACTGCTTACTTTTCAGTGCTATAACCTCGAGAGCTAATCATCGGTGCGATGCTTCGGGTACGAAACCTGCAGCCCGATATGTGTCTTATCTCACGTGTACAATAGCAAGCTCTCTGAATTTATTTACATTTACATTTTACATTTTGGTCCTTTGGCAGACGCTTTTAATCCAAAGCGACTTACAAGTGCATATGTTCTTCCACAAGTTAAAGCATCACATCCATAACTAGTATAATACACATGAAGTGTTGTTCTAAACATACAGTCATCATAAGTGCAATTTATTTTTATTTTTTTGGGGGGGTTAGACAAGAGGGATAGGGATATCAGAAAGGGGGGCGGGGGAAATCAGGAGGTAGGACTAAGATACAGTTTGAAAAGGTGTGTTTTTAGTCTATTTCGCTGGTAAAAGCAGTAGTGATGCTATCTGTATCTGTCTATACATTAGTAAAAGTCTCTCTCAAAGCCTGGGGTTCAGCTGCAAGCTCTCGTCCAAATATAAATATAACCGACATGATCTGTACGTCATATTCGTCCTGTGACAAACCCATGAAAATGCCTCCCCTATCCTCTCCCTGTTGATTCCCACACAGATTCCACTCCCACTGCAGGAAGCCAGCGCTTGACACTCTATATATAGTCCATGAGTAAGAGACTGGCTTTAATCATCGTGCTGCATCATGTCACATGCGGCGGGTGGCAAGCACACAAAATGGCTGCCAGAGGAAGTCGCTCCCACTGCATCTAAGCTCCGGTTCTTCCCGGTACAACAGCAGAGCTCAGAACACTGAATCTCTGTCTCTGCTACATACATTAGCAAGCCCCCAGCCCTGTAAACCCCAGCAAACCCCAGTAAACCCCTTGTAAACCCCAGCCCTGTAAAACAGCAGAGTGTAGAACACCAAGACTCTGTCTCTGCTACGTACATTAGCAAGCCCTCATCTCTGTAGAACAACAGAGCTTAGAACACCAAGCCCCTGTCTCCGCTACAGCCGTTAGCGAGCAAGCATGTCCAACTGACCTTGATCAACCTGCAGGACACATTTCAATTATCCTTCATCAGATTCATTCAACAAGAGCAAGATGTCTTTGAAAGGATAATACCATAGCTAATTCCGATGAACAAAACATGTTAAGCATGGAAAACATGGAAAATTAACAATGCACATTGTATGTTCCAGGTCTTTCAAGATCAGCAACATATTTTTTCTCAGAATTGTCTTAGCAAACAGCCTTACATTCCAGGTGTAAAACAATTCACACAATTCTTACAATTCATTATGGAAATGCGAATATGGTCAGTGAGGCAGATTCCGGCACGGTGAGCGTCAGTTCATCGCTCAAGGGTGTCACCAGGGGTTCAGTCCCATGACTTCCCATCCTGGCGCCCAATGCCCAAACCGATTCTCCCCTCCCTGGCCCTCGACACAACCGCGGCTCAGCTACTGCAGACCCGTGCCCATCACAGAGCAGGCTGAGATGGAGGAGAGAGCCCAAAAAACACCAGGGAGCTGCGGGCCCAAGGCCCCTAGCAGAGGACGGAGCGGCCCCTGTGAGTGTGTGAGTGTGTGAGTGTGTGTGTGAGTGTGTGGGTGTGTGTGTGAGTGTGTGAGTGTGTGTGTGTGTGTGTGTGTGTGAGTGTGTGAGTGTGTGTGTGTGTGTGAGTGTGTGAGTGTGTGTGTGAGTGTGTGAGTGTGAGTGTTTGAGGGTGAGTGTGAGTGTGTGTGAGTGTGTGAGTGTGTGAGTGTGTGAGGGTGTGAGTGTGTGAGTGTGAGTGTGTGTGTGTGTGTGTGTGTGTGAGTGTGAGGGTGTGAGGGTGTGAGTGTGAGGGTGTGAGTGTGAGTGTGTGAGTGTGAGTGTGAGTGTGAGTGTGAGTGTGAGTGTGTGTGTGTGAGTGTGAGTGTGAGTGTGTGAGGGTGTGAGTGTGTGAGTGTGTGAGGGTGTGAGTGTGTGAGTGTGTGTGAGTGTGTGAGTGTGTGAGTGTGTGAGGGGGGGGTCAGACTCACCTTTCAGCTTGTTGTGCTCCGAGTCTGCGGGGAACAGGCAGTCGGGGAAGAGCTTGGGGAAGGTCAGGCCGGCGTACTTGGGCCGGTTCTCCACGTAGTTACGCACCGTGGGCTGCAGCTTCTTCATGAACTCTGGGGAGGGCGTGCCCAGCTGCTCAATCACCTTGTTCCACTGGTCAATATCTGGAGGACAGTGCGGTCGAGGAAAAAACAACCTGCCGGCGACGGCCCCCTGAGAGTACCGCGGCCGAGGGGAGACCCGTTCAGCTGCTGTAACCAGCCGGGAAAACACTCACTGTCCTACACGGGCTGAGCCTGAAACGCGCTTTACGTTTTATAGTGTGGAAAAGTGACAAACGGCCCCTACAGGTCACCAGAAGCAGAGGTGCAGACCTTAGTTATCAAGCGGGTCACAGAAAAAGAAAAGCCGTGGCCCATTTCACTGGTGGTAAAACAAGGCGCACTTAACTTTAATAAATATTCATTAAACATTTATGTTTATGAGACACAATACAAGCGCTTGAAGGGTATGGGGCACTTTGCATAATGCTCAGGGTTATAACGGTAATGGTATATTTTTAATTATTATTAAAGCAAGCTGTAAAGAGTGGATGGCAGTATTGGGGTGATTACTTGGCCCTCTATTTGCATAACAACAGTATGTGTGCCTTCTTAATTCGATGAAAACCTATCCATAAGGTTTGCCGGGGTTAGACTGCCACATTACCACACTAGTATCTGACTGCAGCCTGAACCATTAATACTTTACAGGAGTCCTGTAACTGTCATTTAAACAGTCTCGTTCATTCCCACTTCCGTGGTCAAAGCAAAATTAAGGCCATTTGTTTAATTGCTGCTGTGGTTTTTGACATTGTTTTTAAAACATCGGAACATATCGTCATACTGGCTTGAAATCAGGATTGTATTTTAACAGTTGCCTCTAGCTACAGTGTCTCCCATCAAACATGTGATTTATATTTTATATAAAGGATGTTGAGGAATGATATACATTTCAAAAATATTTTTTTTTTATTCAGTTGAAATATGGAATGTGAATGAATAACATTGAGAATTATTGGACAGGCAGGGGAACTAAATGAAGCCGATAGGAGAATCAAAATATTGCCACAAACAATGATGAGTCATCTTTTCTGTATTTAATCAAAAGGGCTGTCACACAATGGTTTGGCTAATATGTCTCAATTTCAGCTTCGCAGAACCGCCGTTTTAATGAAACCTTCATCACGCCAAAAACCCCTGCGTAATGCATATCCCAAGGTTATAAACGACAGGTAAACAAATTAATAACCACCGGATTGCAAATTGCTGATTGCAAACAGTTTGCTGTCAACAAGCACAGGCAGATGTGCTGCCTTGTGGAAAGCCATGTCGGATAATAGCGTACAGTCGACTGATACTTTTGAAAGGATTATTTCACTTCACAGAGAATCATTAATACGGTACAGTACCGCAGGGCACCAGCTGAAATGTCAAAGGTACTGCGGAGCTGAAATGCTATCTCTGTGGACCCAGACTTGTGTAACAGCTAAGCCTCCAACACTGCCTACAGTCATTTATCTCTGCATTTCCACTGAAATATCACCTGGCACAAGTGATATGAATGAGGATTTATACATTCTTCCTCATTATTAAAAGACTAACACAGAGCTACGGCCAGATCTGAGACTCTGTTAAAACGTTTGAGATGCCATTATCTCAGCCTGCCTGACTGCTCGAATTTAAGGTGCAGCTTCTTGAGAAATGTACTTTATAAATGGTGTTAGTAGCTACATACCCCATTTTCTTCAATAATCAAGAGCTTGATCATCCACTGAATTCAAGAGTCCAACACCCTTGTCAGCAAAATGTTTTTCCCTTTTTTTTTGGGTACCTGCTAGATTAACAGATAACAGTTGTTTCTCTTCAATCCTTCCACTGGGTAGCACAGGATACAGGTCTGTGATAAGGGATGCATGACTAATGTACATTCTGAACAATTGCACAATTTCACTCTGCTGGGTGAATACCTCACAGCTGGACTGCATGGTGGTACAGGCCCGCATTCTCTCCTGGCCTGGCCTGGCCTGCGTTTCACGCCACACGGAGTAACCGCCCCGCCAGGTCTTTGTGCGAGCAAGCTCGCCAAATAGCTCACTGCCATTGGCTCTCACAAATCCATAGCAACAGAGAGTAAATAGCAGATCAGCGGGGATATGGGCGGAGTGACGTGGGTGCGCTGGGAATCAGGCTATGCTTTTTAGCCTGCCCCCGCTATTCTTGTGGGGGCGACGGCGGTATACACGGATGCCACGGCAACCAGCCTCCCATTACCTCATCCCCTCTGCGCGCCATTTTCCATCTGTCTGTCACACATGGAGGGGCTCCTCGCGGCACGAGGAAAGCTACTGGAAATGTTTCTGAATAAAAACCCGCTTAATTACCGAGTACGCTAATTAATTGCACAGTAGCTTACAAGCTTATGTGCTAAATAAAACGCCACATATTCGGAAAGATCTTTTGGTTTTTTTTACCCTGCTAAGGAACTCCAGAAATCAGATTAAAAACAGGTAGATTTAGGATTTTTCAAAAGTGAAGCTGTTTCATATTTGATGAGAAGATTATATAAGTTAATATATGTACAAAGCATAAATATCATCTGCGGTGGGCAGTAAGAAGTTGTGAATGACATCATAGACAGAATATGCGCTGAGGGTGGTATCACTGGCAGTGTGTCAACAGGAAGGATACGATCGCTGCCTGGAAACAGCACAGTTCCTCTAATCACTTCACCAAAGATGCAGCCCACGGACCACATGTCCACTGCGTCCACAGTCGCATGGCATGAAGACGCACACGCACACACACACACAAACACGTACACACACACACGCACACATACGCACACACACACACACAAACACGTACACGTACACACACACATGTACATGCACACACGTACACACACGCACGCAAACACAGACGTACACGCACACACACACAAACATGTACACGCACACATACACGCACACATACGCATGTACACGCACACACATACTCACACGCACACACAAACACACGTACACGCACACACAAGCACACACAAACACGTACACACACACATACATGCACACACACGCGCACACACACACACATACATGCACACGCACACACGCACATATACGCACACACACACACACCCACACACACACACACAGACACAAAGTTACACTGTTTCCCTCTACCTTATCAGGTTCAAATTTAAGTTTATGTACATCTCATTCTTACAATTACAATGTACACACATATGGCTGGCTATAAACACGAACAGTGAGGATGAAAAGCAGACGTCTAGTCTTTCATGCTCGACTCTTATTCCCGAGGCTGAGAGAACAATATTTCTTCTCACCTCCTGTCTGAGGGGATGGCAAAAGGTGTTCTCTGTCAACAAAGATTTAATTTCAACGGCGGCAATCTAATTCTTAAATCAGGTGCTATACCAACTGCTTTCCTCAACACTCCATCTTGTGCTCTCAGCCCAGAGAGATATCTAATATCTATGATATCTATGAAGTTATCATAACAGGCCAGATAACTACCGAGGAGCATCAGGGAGTAGGGTGGCCCTCACTTCCACCGGGGGGTAATAGACCCCTGGGTGTTATTCTCCTCCATTACAATAGATGGCAATAGTACAATAGATGGCACCAAACAAAACCACCAACCAACTGTGCTATTGTGGCAATTCATATCAACTGACGGTACAAAGTATGAAAGTAGATTCTGTGTTAAGTATACAAAAAAACATTTTTTGGGTCATTTTTATATTCCCAAGTACAAGGTAAATTGTATTACATATACTGTATGTCCCCAGAAAAGCCTCAGTTAGGATTTTCAACTTTGTTTAGGGTGATGGATTTTTGATATATTAAACCCCTTAGCCCCCCACAGCTAAGGTTACCTGGACAATCTCATACTGTAACATTTGTAATTGTCCTTCACGAACATTATTTGTTGCCATCAAGCTAACTAGTTTTAGGCAGCAATGACTAATGGTAACACAGTAAAATTTCAACAACTCATAAATGCCCCCAAAAACGTGTTTAATAAGAAGAGATTTGTAGTCCAGCAAACTGCACCCTGGATCGTTTGGGATGTGGGCTGCATGGACTACAGAGGCCATTTGTTTTCAGGGATAATATGGGATTCCTGCCATCATCGTTCCGTATACCAGATGGGACCTTTAATAGGTTTTACTGCACCATAATGAAATCACTGCAGCAATAATCTCCATCCAAAATACCTGCAAATGTTAGAAACTCGTCTAAACACCTATTTACCACTTGGGGGCTCTACCCTGATGTTTTGATGGAGTTTTAGTTCCGGATTAAAACAATGACACAATGAACCGCTGTGCTCTGTGGAGGGTAGAGGGTAGTACTTGGGGGATTCTAATAACAATGGAAAACAGTGGGAACGAATTGATTATTTTATGAACACTAAGGAGTAGCATTTACCCCAGCTTCGACAATGCTAGTCTCCAGAGGAACGTCGTCAAAGGACCTGGAGCAAGGCTCAAACGTGTGAGGAGAAGCAGCAGGACTCAAACTCAGAAAACCTTTCCGGCTCAGATATCAAACACATTCCCCACGCACCCCCACCTCACAGGGGTTCCCGGGTTCCCCCGCTCTTAGGTCTGACAGATACGGACAGAATGACAGCAGCAGAGGGTTATTAAGCAGAGCAATGCCGGGTGAAGAAGCTTTAAGCCGTTGCAGATATTACATGTACCTAGCAGATGAACACAGGGTGAGAGTAATTTCATTAGCAAACGGGCTTTAGGATGCATCTCACGAATCCCACTTAAATACTGAGAGAAATGGTGGCGGCCTGCAGCGTAGTGGTTAAGGTACATGACTGGGACACGCAAGGTCGGTGGTTCTAATCCCAGTGTAGCCACAATAACATCTGCATGGCCATTGTGCCATTGGGCCCTTGAGCAAGGCCCTTAACCCTGCATTGCTCCAGGGGAGGATTGTCTCCTGCTTAGTCTAATCAACTGTACGTCGCTCTGGATAAGAGCGCCTGCCAAATGCCAATAATGTAATGTAATGTAATGGAGCCACCCTAATGGAGGACTGATGCCCAAAGTGTGTCACTGTTTAGAGGTGACACTGCCATGGACGTCATTGTCCAACGGTTGGTGCAAAGAAACAAGGCTCGATTTTTTAAGATTACTTGCTTCCTTCTTCTATATGGTAGCATTTGTTAAAGATGAGTCTTAGTTATAATAACAGTCTCAGAAGGAATATGTTCAGAGGTGACTTTTCATTTACTGGTCAGAATTTCTGAATATTGTTGGATATTTGGAAGTGTAATACATAATAATCAGGGGTTTAATTATCATCTTCCATTTATTTGAGTTACAAGTGATTCTTTTTTCAATATATAAACATTTACTTCTTTTTGAGCTGAGAAAGATATATTTTGAGGATTAGAAATTAAAGATTAAAAAGATGTTTTCAGCGAAGACAGGGCTCAGAGTGATGGCCTGTCCCTCACTGTGAATGCTTCTCATGAACTGGACCTCTGCGTGACAGTTCAAACTTGATTTGAGTATGAAAAGCATTGACTTATGTTGACTAGTCAAGTGAATAATTTCCACTAAAAGGCTGTCAATTGCATAGAGCTAGGCAGACAGTAGAGCTTTCTTTCAATCCATATTCTAAAAACAGACATAACTCCAATAACATATATTCTAAATTTTGAGCTCAACATTATGCGGTATGCAAACATAATTTTGCCAGTCATTTCGAGAAAACATGATTATGCAAATTATTATGCAAATCACCATTGCTATACAGTATATGGTAACTCAAACTCATTTGCATATTCAACTTTTAAACCCACTGCTGCAAGGCTTGAGTTCCATAGGAAAGAAATCTGAACATTTCTGACAAAGCATCTGCTACATTCAAGACTTAACATTTGGATCAGTTTTGTATGTGTGTGTCTGACCTGCCAAATAGCCATTAATAGTTGACCAAATTGCTATCTTAATCATTTTTCCCAATTTGCTCAAGTTCTTTATATGTTCATATGATTTATTGCAGACATATCCAGAAATTTTGCACATATGCTTTGCAATTCCCATCTTAACAGCCACAATATTCAACAAAATTAAAATAAAGTGAATATTATGGAAGAATTATGAAACAAGTACATCAGATTCTAAAAAAAGTCAAGAAATAACAGCTTTTTTCATTTTCTTCATATTGTGCACAATTCTTTTTGTGGAATGAATGCCAAGGGCTGGGGAATTCACAAAAATGTAAATTTCCATCAAGCAAACTTTTTTTTTTTAAGTCTTTTTTTTGCAGTCATGGATTTACCTAAAATAAAACAGCATCACAAATTAAAATACTTCATGCTTGATGCATACATTCAGTCAAATAGTTCTCTGCTAATTTAATGCATTACTTCTAATTGATTATTCATTTAATTTGAATAATTTAGCATTTTACCTGCCCAGTGTGCTTTACATAGCTTCCCAACAGTTAATTATATTTCAGTATGCAAATTATTATATCAATATGGTATTATTTCCAAATGCATTATTGGAAAATCTCAAACTAGTTCATTTTACTGCTTCCTGTTAAAATCATTTTTGTATTCCTAATTGAGTGGCAGACTGGAGTTATGAAAAGGAAGTGTAGGTTTATTTAGTGAACTTAACTCTAATTTTTTTTATCTTCTGTCGGGTCCCTCCATGTATTGTGGAATTATTTTAAACTGTCTTGACCCAGGCCTGAACTTGCATAGAGCTATTAATCAAAAGTGCTTGCAACTGCACAAACACTGCATGCAGGAAGTTTCAACCAGATAGTGCTAAAATCTCAACCTTTAAAATAGAGAACTGTTAGGGAGAACAGGAACTCAAGGCGGGTGACCTAGGTCACCCAGATCGCTCTTAACAGTCGAAAATAACTGTCTTGAAGTCACAAGAAAATACTGTGGCTTCTTGGAATTAAGGATAAGGATGCCTTCTGATTGGAGGAGAAGCAGATGTTGTCAGTCCATCACAGACGCCGACCAATCAGCATAGGCTCATGAGGGAATAAAGAGTGGTTTGAAGTTGGAAGTAGTGTGCGCGTGCTCCTGGATGTCAGCTGAGCAAATTGGTTGAGAGTCTGAATCTGTATTCCTTGCTTACTGAGTTGTCTCATTAAATAGTTTATCATTGAATTTGGTTTCAAGTGTCCTGTCTTCATCCCCACCTTAACGAACACGCGGAAGAGGAAAATAAATTCCCCAACAGTATACAGCCCATATACAAATAATTAGCCTTTATATTGAATTGATATACCGTAAATGACCCTCACGTGCCCTTTCAACTATATCGAGCGGCATCACTTGAGCAAGGATACAGTCCCTTCCTGGAAACAGGATTTTGTGGCGGACCATTTCTCCCATAATGCATCCCACTGACCATATATCCACTGTTGGTACAGAAGAAAAGATATTGCAGGGGAAATTAGAGGTTAGCAGAAAGAAGTCGTCGGTTGACAGAGAAGCGGCAGAGTGATTTGAATGCAGCTGTTATATCGACAGAGAATGTATTAGTGAAAAAGACAAAGTACACAAACTATTTTTCTAATCAGGCGCTGTGGAGAGTCTTGAGAGGTATTACTGCTAACATAAAATCCATACGCTCGCTAACCCTAAGGACTTGTGTCTATTCCACTGGCGTGAATCATATGGCTGTAGCACCTCTCCAAGGTTACCATTCCACTCCAACAAGAACAAAGAACTATAAATCTCTGTAAGCATTAGCCGAGAACTCAAATTACTCCCATTAAAGGTATTTCAAATGTACTTTACACCACACTGTGCAAAGAAACTCAAACGGTGTGCATGCCGTAAGACTATGCTATCGGGCAATTCCACGGTGACTGACGTTACAACTGCCGGATATTTGGGTGCTAAAGTCCAATACAGATACATAAGAGAGTGACATATGCTTTTATAACCCTCAGCTGTCAGGAACTCTTATCAGTCTCTATGATGTAGCTGTATTGGGCTTTACCACCCAAATATCCCGCAGTTGTAATGTCAGTCACTGCAGAATTGCCCTATTCTACAGCCGAGGAAATAAGAGCAACAGCAGTTCATTGACTGGGAGGAGCCAGCGTGTTGTAAAGAAACAGTGGCAGTCTTACCGTTCTCCTTGTAGCCCATGCCCAGGATGACCTCGGGGGCCCGGTAATACCGAGTCACCACGTAGGGGGTCATCATGAAGCTTGTGCCAGCTGTCCGGGCCAGACCGAAGTCCAGGATCTTCAGGGTACAGTCAGACTTCACCACTATATTGCTGGGTTTCAGGTCCTGGAGGGGGGCAGAGAGGGAAATGGGCTATCAGAGTGGACAGATCTCAGCGGAAGACATTTTACCGTAAACCTTTGAGTCCAGAGTGCTAGTGCATGTAGGGCAATGAGGGGGCGATGTCAGGGGAGACATGGCTCAGGCAGTAAGAGCAGTCGTTTGGCAGTCGGAGGGTTGCCGGTTCGATCCTCCGCCGTGTCGAAGTGTCCCTGAGCAAGACACCTAACCCCGGCGCCTTGCATGGCAGCCAATCTCCGTCGGTGTGTGAGTGTGTGTATGAATGGGTGAATGAGAAGAATCAATTGTACAGTGCTTTGGATAAAGGCGCTGTATAAATGCCAACCAAGTGTCCCTGAGAAAGACACCCAACCCCCACTTGCTCCTGATGAGCTGGTTGGTGCCTTGTGTGGATGAATGAGAAGCACTGCTTTGGATAAAGGCATTTTATGAATGCCAACCATTTACCATACCATTCAATAATGTAATGCAATAATGTAATGTAATGAGTGTGTGTCTCACTCTGTGGATGATGCCTGCAGAGTGCAGTAATGTACTGTAATGTACTGTAATGTAATGTAATGTAATGTAATAGGCGCGTGTCTCACTCTGTGGATGATGCCTGCAGAGTGCAGTAATGTAATGTAGTGTAATGTAATGTAATGTGCTGTAATGTAATGTAATGTAATGTAATGTAATGTAATGGGTGCGTGTCTCACTCTGTGGATGATGCCTGCAGAGTGCAGTAATGTAATGTAGTGTAATGTAATGTAATGTGCTGTAATGTAATGTAATGTAATGTAATGTAATGTAATGGGTGCGTGTCTCACTCTGTGGATGATGCCTGCAGAGTGCAGTAATGTAATGTAGTGTAATGTAATGTAATGTAATGTACTGTAATGTAATGTAATGTAATGTAATGGGTGCGTGTCTCACTCTGTGGATGATGCCCGCAGAGTGCAGTAATGTAATGTAATGTAATGTGCTGTAATGTAATGTAACGTAATGTAATGTGCTGTAATGTAATGTAATGTAATGTAATGTAATGTAATGTAATGGGTGCGTGTCTCACTCTGTGGATGATGCCCGCAGAGTGCAGTAATGTAATGTAATGTAATGTGCTGTAATGTAATGTAAAGTAATGTAATGTGCTGTAATGTAATGTAATGTAATGTAATGGGTGCGTGTCTCACTCTGTGGATGATGCCTGCAGAGTGCAGTAATGTAATGTAGTGTAATGTAATGTAATGTGCTGTAATGTAATGTAATGTAATGTAATGGGTGCGTGTCTCACTCTGTGGATGATGCCTGCAGAGTGCAGGTGCTTGATGCCACACAGCATCTGGTACAGCAGGTAGGACATCCGCTCATGATCCAGCTCCATCTGAATGACCTGACAGAGGTTAGCGTCCATCAGCTCCATGACCAGATACCTGAGAGAGAGGGGGAGAGAGAGAGAGAGAGGGAGAGGGAGAAAGAGAGAGAGAGAGGGGGGAGAAAGAGAGAGGAGAGAGAGAGGGGGGGGAGAAAGAGAGAGGAGAGAGAGAGGGGGGGAGAAAGAGAGAGGAGAGAGTGGGGGAAAGAGAGAGAGGGGGGGGAGAAAGAGAGAGAGAGGGGGTAGAAAGAGAGAGAGAGGAGAGAGGGAGAGAGAGGGGGAGGGAGAAAGAGAGAGAGAGGGACAGAGATAATGAGAGGAGAGAGAGGGGGGAGAAAGAGAGAGGAGAGAGTGGGGGAGAAAGAGAGAGAGAGGGAGAGAGAGAGAGGGGGGAGAAAGAGAGAGAGAGAGAGGGGGGGAGAAAGAGAGAGAGAGGGACAGAGATAATGAGAGGAGAGAGAGGGGGGAGAAAGAGAGAGGAGAGAGTGGGGGAGAAAGAGAGAGAGAGGGAGAGAGAGAGACAAAGAGAGAGAGAGGGGGGAGAGAGAGAAAGAGAACCCAGTATGATTGATACGATTAACACATTATGAGCTTGGTTTTTTTTAGAGAGAACAGAGCAACTGGGCCTAAGTGGAAATAGGTCAGTAAGTAAATTCCTCACTGATAGCTGGAAGTATTTTTGAGGTGTTCAGAAGCAGACTTGGCGCAGTGCTAGATCATATCTGGACTGTACCTTACTGAGCAGCCGGTGTTCTTATGTTCGTCTGTTCTCTTGGCATCGTTTTTGCTTATTTAAGTTATGAGCAACATCTGGGTGGTAGCTTGTCCTCAAACTACCCAGGATTTAACATATTTTTGTTCACTATTTGTATATCCACAGTCAAGTGCACGAGCTAAATAAGAATAAGAACAACTGACTGTTTCTCAGAGAATGTGTCTAGGCCTCTCACGGATAAGTCTTCAAAAATGCCTTAATTATTTTGTCTTGTATGGTGCAACAATGCGAATCTTCACTTTATACTGTGCTGTAAGCTTTTATTGATCATTGACCTTGTTCACAGTGACAGCACAGTGGCTGCTATCTCATCATAATGACCTGTCATAAAAAATAAATCTCCCCGTGATTACAGCCACTCTGGAGCTCTCTCAGAGCAGAGCCGCTTCAATTCTCAATTCTCTTTCTGAAATAGTATTTTACCACACCACTGCCGACTGAATTATTTAAAGTATAAAATGCAAAGTATTGTGAAATAACATAACGTATGCCTGGTGCACTTTGTTGTCCGTCGCCCTGGATAAGAGCGTCTGCCAAATGCCAATAATGTAATGTAATGGTGCAAAATATTCTAACGTGCAATACAATTTTGCTACAGACAAACTGTGAGCTGTGCTCCCAGGGAATAAATGATGCCACTGTTGTTCATAATTACAGGGGACTAACGTGGTTCCTAATTACAGGGGACTAACAGGAAATACAAGCACAATGCAAATGCCTAATGAGAATAAATAAATGTAACATTTTAAACGTTTATTTACTACTTCCAAAAATCCACTAAAGGCTAATGGTCAGTCAGATTATTTTATATTTGATATAATGCAGGGGTGCACATCAACAGGGGTGCCAACATCTGCTTTTATTTAATTAGCCCAATCATATATTGCTACAGTTCCAGACTGTGTATCCTGAAGATTTTACTGCACAAGTACAGGAGTGAACCAGTGCAGTTGAAACTAAGATAAAACTAAGATAATTGGTTGGGACAAAAACCAGCACGCAGACTAGCCCTCCAAGACCCGAGTTGTGCAACCATGATATAATGGTTAAATATTTTGGCGAGACAAAGATAAATTACTGCTTCTAGCAAAGGCACTGACTAGATTTGGGGGCTAATCTAGCTTTTTTACATACAGTCAAGTGTCTGCAGGTTGTCTTCAAACAATTACCTACTGTACCACCACAGAATACCAAAACCATGTTTTAGTAAAAATGTATTAGTTGATGTTAATGTATGTACTGCTTTATGCATGAGTTAATATTTAGGATAATGCAGTTCCTCTGTGAATTAATTGCATGATATGATATAACAAAATAGTTTTAGTAAATACCTATAGAAGAGTTCATCCAAACACACAACAATACTTTCAACCTTAAGAAACTATGAACCAGACAAAATAATAAAATAACCTGAATGACACTGCCATATTGGACTCCCCATAAATAAGCATTCACTGGTATTGATCATGTCCAAACAGCCCTATTATTTTTAATCCATGTCTAGAGATTAATCTAGTCTATGAGAAATGTTGGGTGCAAATACCAGTCATTTCTAAACTGCGTAGCAAGCATGCTTAGTTGACTATGACATGTACACATGTTGAGTGTATTGATGTAGGAACAGGCAAATTAGCTGCTATTTTTTATTTTGGCCTCCTCGCAAAAACCACTCTGCAGACTCATCAATTCATAATTTTAAAACTGCTTTTTTTGATTAGCTTTTTTGGTTTGTGATATATGTAGAATTGCTCTGTAGATTGTACTAAATTATTAATCTATAAAATGAAACTAGGAGGACGATGAAAGCTGAAAGAATTTATGTGCCAGAGATGTGGCATTGAAAACCAAGCACATATTCCCAGAAGAACGTCACATGACCTTGTTCTGCTGTGTGAATAATAAATAGACTAGCGAAACAGTCTCATCAGCACTTGGACATGCTCATAACCTGATATCGTTTTGTGTTTAGCGTTATACTTACACATCCTGGAATTCCTCTAAAGATTTCTGTGGTGTAAAAACATTTAATAAGCTGATTATCTGTAATGAAAAAAGAGAAATTGAGGATGAGGATTCAAGTTAAATGTGTGTAGTGTTATTATAGATCATGCATCATTCATTCGAACAGAGATTTTTCTTTTGTTAAAAAACACATAATTACATTAGTACATTACACAGGTATCACATTAAAACTAACAAGTCAGTTTGACCATTTACATTATTAAATTATTATTGTGCCACTGAAATTATATTAAATATGGTGGGCTGGTGTGTTTGTATTGTTAAAATGAGCCTATAAAAGTGTATTGTAAGATGTTGTTGCGCCATTCAGAAAATTCAAGGTTATATAACACAGGAATAATAAACAATATTGAGGCTACATGAAAATATGGGTAGAATAACTACATTTGGACAGAGGCAATGGAACAGCCAAAGTGAACCTGGACTCAAGGCCAATAGCAAGCCTGGAGAGAAATGTTTAAGCAGTTTTCTGGAGATGGATCCATCTACGGTGTGGGGTGAGAGTTATTCCAGATCCTGCTGTTTCACAGCTGAATGATCACCCAGTATATCGATGGGAGGTTGGAAGAAAATCTAAATGTATTCCGGTCATACACACTGATATGTATACATCATCTTTTTCTTCTTCATCTAATAATAATAGTGGGTATTATTATTTCGATTATGATTATTATTTACAAAGTAAATAGACATACAATAAAGTTGTAAAATCAAGTCTACCATATTCAGCCCCAGGAATGCAGCTACACAAGGTGCTGCTGATGCTGGCAGTAAAATAATACAAACAGGCCACTTAAGAGGCTGGCACGGGGCCTGCTGACAGGCAGAATGCCGTCAGAGTGATGTCCGCAGTAATTCAGCGGCTTTCTTCTCCTTGAGTCTTTACGGCAGCTCATAATCACACACACCCCGCCATAAACACTGGAGCAGATAACTCAGCCACTGTGGGAACCTGCAGGGCTGCAGCCACCGAGGCCACAACATGATCCCCCTCTCCACAACATGATCCCCCTCTCCACGAGAGCCGGAGTGAGGGGGGGCGGGAATGACCCTGCTCAAGGACACGGCTGACGGGGGGGGGGGGGGGGAGAGAGGGAGAGAGAGATAAAGAGAGAGATCAAGAGAGAGAGAGGGAAAGAGGCCGACAGAGGGGGAGAGAGAAGAGTGAGAGAGGGAGAGAGAGAGATACGGTGAGAAAGAGGGAGAGAGATAGGGAGAGAGAGAGATATGGAGAGAAAGAGGGAGAGAGAACGAGAGATAGGGAGAGAGAACGAGAGAGAGGGAGAGAGAGAACGAGTCAGGACGAGAGAGACCGAGAGAGAGGGAGAGAGAGAGCAAGAGAGGGGGAGGGAGAGAGAGAGCGCGAGGGGGAGGGAGAGGAAGAGAGAGAGAGGGAGAGAGAGAGCGCGAGGGGGAGGGAGAGGGAAAGAGAAGGAGAGAGAAAGCACGAGAGAGCGAGAGAGAGAGAGAAATACTGCAACAGCGACGTAGGAGTGAAAAATTCAGACCCACGGAAGCACCTCGTTGCGGCCCAAAATTGCTTCAGCCCCCGTCATTTACATATCCTAGGAGACTGAGATGAGGACTGGGGGGGGGGCTGTGTGTCTGCCATTACGGCTCGGCCATTACCTCAGTTTCACACTTTAAATCCATTTCACCATTTTATTTGGAGCGTGAGGACAGGGAAACACTCAATACTGAGCTTTATGAATTAATGATTGAAGAAAAGCTCAAATACACCTCTTGTTGCACGTATATTCTAACATAATAGAAATTATCAGGATTTATAGAGGTATTCATCATGAATAAATGAAATGTACCTACAGTATAAACAAATCATATTGTGGTATAACTGTGTCCTACATCATTTTTCTGTCTTTAAAACTGCATGTCTCTATGACCTTCCGATTTTAGTTTTTGGGAAATGTTTGGCATGTCAAGCATACGCCATTGACTTACAAGAAACATTTATTAAATCTTTATGAAGTTCCACCAACGCTATTTTTCATTTTACTGCACATCCCTCTGGGCCTTTTCAGTACATGAAGACGACTGCAAGCCATTGCTCCACATGCCTCTTACTGACAGGCAAAGTACTCACATTTTTGTGATTGACACATTTCATGAGAACCAGCTCCCTGTAAGCACGTTTGGCGTGTGTCTGGTTCTGAAAGGGTCTGCTGAGCTTCTTGATGGCCACATTTCTGTCCAGGACAGCGTCATAGCCAGCACTGCGGAAAGAGAAAACACAGCATATGAGCAATTCATGATACAGGCCTAATGTTGATAATGCTAAAAGCAAAACACAGATGGGCTTTGGAGCACCGCAAGCAAGTTAAGTCATGATTGAACTTCGGGCGGTGTCTGTATCACTTCCTTTCCCACCTAGAATGGGGGCTGGGTCAGTCTCATGGCTATAATTTCATTCATTCATTCATTATCCTAACCCACTTATCCTGAACAGGGTCGCCAGGTCGCTAACATGCATGTCTTTGGACTGTGTGGGAGGAAACCGGAGTGCCCGGGGGAAACCCACGCAAACGCGGGGAGGACATGCAAACTCCACACAGAGAGGCCCTGGCCGACCGGGATTCAAACCCAGGACCTCCTTGCTGTGAGGCGGCAGTGCTACCCACTGCACCGTCTGTATAATTTGTAAATTTCAGACAAACTGTTTCAGACATACTTTCACTCAACAATTTTACGTAATTTGTGTTTTTGCATCAATTACATACCAGTGATACTCTCTGATAAACCGACACAGTATGGAACAACTCACGGACATCGTTTGAGGCACTGAAACCAGCCAAATATGTTGACATCTGCATTATCTCTCTCTCGTTTGACATGATTTTGTCCCTGTCTTTGAGAGTGTAGACTGAGGGATTTTATAAGCATGAATGGCTAGCATTACTATCAGCATTTGGAAATAGTAGCTAATATTTTACTCTCTGCATAAGGGATAAAATTTGATAGTTCAGAGAGCAATTTGGGCTGAAGAAGTATAAGGGCACATGCCCATTAAATATGGAGCAGGGAATGTCACCATACCTTTGCAACCCTCAACCAACTCCAGAGTTCAGTCCAGTTCACAAAATACCAAAATGTCTTAATTAACATGTCTTTAATTTAGAGTTTATTTTGTTCTACAACAACTGAATTGTTGGCACATAACTTACAATAGTCTCATTGATCAAAACATAATTCCCGCTAATTGGGTGGCAAAGAAGTAATCTTGGACAAGGGAAAGGGATACTTGATTTGTATTAATGCAGCCCAGAGTAAAATCAATATAAATTGTCAAAAGCCTACACACGTCCAATATTTGACATGTCTCATTTGTTATTTCATTTCTAATTCAAGCTGAGGATTTCACAATTTTCATCAGAAGCATTGATTCTAACTGAAGTTACAGAAGATTGAAGTAGCATGCTGCCTGGCTCCAAATTAAGAAAGATTAATTATTTCACCACCACGTTTTCTGCTGAAGCCAATACACAAACACAAGCTATTCAGCAAGGACCAGCTACATTCAATAAAGCTGGAGTATAGATTATATCTATGTATGTTCCTATTCAGTATTGAGTTTCTTTTTTAAAATGTACATATTTTATTTAAGATCAGATCATGTTGACTTATTTTATTCTTGAGCAATAACATTTATTTATTCAGGTCATTTATACACTGTGAGGATGGGAAATGGAGAATATGGCACTCTGACTCATCAACTGTCATAAGTGACAACAAGTTGAGAAATAAAAGTTTCTTTTTGGAACCTATCAAGAGTGAGGTGACCGGGTGTTCCTTTCTCCTCAGCTTCAGATAGCACGTCCACGGATATTAACACTCAGCAATGGGTGCCTCGAGGCGTCTGCTCCTCTCCTAAAGGGCTTTGTGTGGACTTCTGGATTATGTAAACTCTTGAGATAAAAAAAAACCTCTTTTCAAGCATTTATCCAGATGCAGAAACTTCATTTGCAATGTCAGAGGAAAAATGTTCTACAGTTCCGCAAAGAGCTGTGCATTAGATGCATTTAGAAGAAATCCCAGAACTGCCAACGTCAGTGAATATTTTCTGCAATATTTTCAGCAATACAAACACCAGCCCACCACATAAATTTTCACATTTTCATTACAAACTAGCATAATATACATATCACAGATATTGCAACTGCTGGCTTTATTTGGCCTTATAAAAATGCAAAAGGGGCAGTTGGGGTGGCATCCAGCTAAAGCACTGGTCTTTGGGGCAATACTGTCCACAGTCTACAATAGATACGTTAGCACGTCTGGTCTGACTCAATGAGCTGCTCATAATTAGCTGCAGTCTTTCCCAGGCAGAAAGGGAATCAGTCACTTCATCTGTTCACACTGTTTGACTGAGGGCCTGTGGTCCGTCTGCAGAGATACCGTTTGCTGTGTTATATGCTGTATTTCCAGTGTTCAGCGGCAGGCTTTGGCATCATTCTGAATCATTCACTAAAATAAAAGGCAGCTAAAGCTTTTTTTAGTGGTCGTATGTATAATTCTTATAATTATAAAATAAGATTAAAAAAAAACCTTCTCAAAGCATGTAAAACGTTTCTCTTTTTTTTTTTTTTTTACAAAAAATAAAGGTTAGCAAATTATGTAGTCAGAAACCTCATTAACTAATCAGAATTTTTTTCCAGTTCTCCGAAGGTAGCAACAGTTTTAGGAATCATCCAACAGCACCAGTTCATTTTCAGTCTGGGAGAGACTGCATTTAGTTATTAGGGCGCCGAGCACCGCAGGTTGTAATTGCTGGTTTTAGTATTATTTGTTTTCCTCTGTTTTTGTAAATTCTGGCCAAACCACTTGGTTGATTTTGATGAAACTTTGCACAGTGGTAGATCCTTGCGCAATTTGCCAAGTAGAATTCCTACTCCTTCCTCAATTTTTGATAAATTAGCTTGAAACTTGGTATATAGCTTGCACTTACAAAGTTCATAAAATGTTATATACACATAGTTGCTACGTTAAACACGGTAGCTGTAGTAAGCCAATGAAATGGTAAGTGGGCGTGGCTTATCAAATCACCGCTAACAACTCCTGAATGTGAAGTGATTAACATCTATACGCCAGATGGTGGCACTATAACAAGGCACAATAAGTTTTGGCCTCCAACTCTCAACCATTTGGGCGAGAGTTGAAAGTATTCTTACCCCAGATTCCTTGTTGCAAGACAAACAAAAAAAATTGTCTGGGTAGATTTTCTGCCAAAAAAACAGTTTTTGCTTGAATTTGCCTGAAACTGAATTTGCTTGACACAAGAGTAAACCTAAAGCATTGACTCAATAGAGCCATACATATAAAAAAAAATATGTCCACTTCCTTGTGATACTGTTCAACATTTAGTGGTCTTTAGGCACAGTTATATTATTACCTTCCATGTGGCTATGACCTATTTGGCTTAATATTGGATGAGTGCTTGGTCCTCTTCATTGCTGCTTGCAGCTATATTTGTTTTTGTCATTGTTACTTGCGAGACATGCCACTATTGCAGGGGGTGTCTCAGTGTTATTGATACAGGGAGCATACCGTACATTTGATAGCGAGACAATGCAACACAATGCTAGCTGATGCGCTAAAATGGGGGAAAACTTCCCAAAGTTGAAAAGCACATTTCTCTTGTTACCTTTGTAGCAGATCTTGACATTATCTTGGCTGACACAGATTTTAAAACGATTTTGAGATGGCAGTGAAGGAAACAAATGCTTACTCAAATAGCCTTTCCATTATCAAGAAGTAACACAGCCTGCAATTCAGAGTTTTTCATGTTATTAAATTATTGATATATTATACTGTCTTTATCTGATACCAGAGTGAACAATGTATAAATACGATAATGCTTGAAATAGTGAACTAGTGAAAGATAACACAAAGTTAACCTTCAATATTTAAAATTGGTTAACAAAGCATGTTTACATATCACTCACTAACATGTTGACTCACCCTTTGCCTGTGTTTATGGTCCTTAAATTCGGGTTTCAAAATATACAGTTGACGGCCCGACACCCTGTACCAAAACATTCTATAACTGTACAATAATTAATTCATACTGAAAATATTGAAAATTGGTTCTAATTGCCACAGGCAATGGCGTTTCAATGTCAGCACGTTTACAGAGAAGGGGGAGGGATAAACAGTGTTGTGGTTTGAAGGTGTTTGTTGCTGCTAATCCTCTCTTGACTGTGAGAAGTCCGAAATTAGGTACTATTAGGTACCTTTAAAAAGTCCTCATTGTAAGATACGATTACATTGCTGACAAAATTAATTATTAATTGCAATTACTTGCATTAAATTCATATTCTGCAAGGATCAGACTATTTTACAGTCTGACTGTACTGTATTAGCAAAAAGGTAGTTCCTATTATTATCTCTTAGAGTAAGAAACCTTCACCACAGTAATGGTACCACCTAATAATATTGATTTACTGTACAAGAGCAATGTCACCCTATGTCATAGCAGTCACATGTCGTCAAACAATGACCCATAAGATCAGTGTTGCCTTGAACCACACTGCCATTCTCAAATTACAACACACAGTTTAAATGCATATACAGTACCGTATATACATATTATTGATATTTAATTCTTCAGATCTTCACTTCACAGCGATTCAGCCGGCTCTGTTATGTGTGTTATATTCACACAGCAATCCAGGACAGACGAACGAGGACCTCCAAAAAACAGAGGGCATCTGGGAGTCGTACAGAAGAACAATAATAAGAGGTGCGGGAATAGGTTAGCTGTAAGACTGCGCTCCTGGACTATCAATGCTTTGTAAAATGGCTGCCAGAAGGCTCAGTTGATCATCTGAATGCTGGAGCGGCAGTTGAGCTTTTGCAAGCCGTTGTGTCCTGAGAGTTTATGCCCCCGACTGACATAGTTAGTCAAGATGGATCATTTAGTGTAAATAATGTTTTAGGGGAGTGTAAAATGAAGGAGGGCCAGATATCTAAAAAGCCATGGTGAAGTCAAACACACAGTGTGGGCTGTGCTCTCTGCCAGCAGTCACACCTCCCAAGGTGCACTGCAGGCCCTCCGGACATCAAAGTCACACCGCTGCCCTACTGTGTCATCCGGAGTGACTGAGAGCGCTTTGCTACAAAAACATGAAAAAACACGACACGGCCAAAGTGACTCAAATTTGGTATCTGACCGTTTTTCACAAATTCTTCACTCGCGAAGGATTCTGCCACACCCCGTAAGCGATAGAGATAACAGTCGCAGCTCGAAAAACAACAAAGACTCTGGGAATGGAAAGAAGGCTGCGGACGGGAATTGGCATTTGAAGTGCAAACAGCTAGATTTACTGAAATCAGAAATTGTCTCTGACACATCCCTCTCAGGCAATGCAATCCCTTGAGCTCACCACAGAAAATCTGATCTATATGTCAGGGGCAGTGGAGATAAAGATCATTCTACTGCGATCGCTGATGAGGTCAACACAGCAAACAATGCCAAAGGCCTTGTCCTTCTCATAGACAGTGATCAGTGCAGCAGCATGTGACTGCAGTGGCAAAAAAACCAGCATAATGCAATATAACAATTTAAAACCCAATATTGCCTACGTTGTAAGTATTGTGAATGCCAGTAAATAAAAACTCTTTGGATATTTTTTTATTAATCCAAACATTTTGCAGGTAACAATATGGTGAAGTCCTGTTTCCCTTACCTTTGAGGGAAATTATTTCAGATACATTCAGATACCAAATCCAGTTTTCCTTCATCAGTCAAGCGAAGCTGGATTTACTTTCTTATAAAGGAATGGTTCAGAAAATATATTACACTTTTTCATAAGGAGCTACTGTACATTAAAAAAAAAGTGCAACAGCGCTGCCTATTCCTAATACAAACCAAGAACTTATAAAAATATGCGAAAGCAAAATTGTGTGTTATACCTATCAAGATATTACATAATGGTAATTGCACGCACTATACAAACGAACATGTTGTACAGGAGTAAATGCAGGGACTATATGGATGTGTCAGCAATTCAGCAATCTGCTTCTGACAGCTGGTTAATGCTGGCCTTCACACTTCACACTGTGTCTGGATGTGAAATAGGGGAAAGTATAGGGGAGTGCTGCCTACGACAACCCCTTTTAGCTGCCAGTACTCTTAATATAGTCCAACCATGAGTAGAAGTCCAAATGGTTATACCCATTAAGGGCGGGACAGGTCACTATTTCCACTTGAGCTATTACTTGAGTCATTTTTTTTGTCTTTCTTTTTGGAGGAGGGGGTGCCTAATGACCAATTGACGGCACCAGACCCATTTAGGGTTTTTGCAGCGTTTTCGCTCACTTTAATTCACACAGAACACCGGGTCCGGTGGAAAAAAGTTAAAAGGCATCTGACAGCTGCCAATCTACTTTCCAATAATTACCCGACTTTATGAAGACTGCTAGGCTACAGACAATGTTATATTTAGCTATTCTGGGAAGAACAAATATAAAAACGAATGAAGCAAGGCTACATCGTAGAAATCTAAGGTCTAAGATTGCGAAACATTTACCCATAAGCCTATACATTTTCTTGTGTGCCGTGCACTCAAGGGGACGCAGGAAACATTGATAATCTGAGACACTGCAGACATGAATGCACTACTCAAAGTTAACCACGTCTTACACTTCGCAGTCGTTCCAAACCAAATCGATTAAAAAGAGACATTCCACACAACCTGATCTCGTACTGTAAGCTACACCTGCATATGCAACTCGATAGATAGTAGGCTATCACATTATATTCTGACATCAATGTGACGGAATTAAAGAGTGGCTGAGGGAAACAGTCTGAACCTGAGCTTGCGTTAAATTAGCCAGGCAGAAACAAATGCAAAATACAAAGTCGTCATTCATCTATACAGACAAATATAACGCTTCTACTAGGACGCTAGTTAATTAAACAAACTACAGATAAAACATTAAAACACATTCTTATTGCATTTCAGCATTTTATCTCGCCTAATGATAACATCAAATTGTTTATGAATGCTTAACCTTACTTTCCAAGTGATTAAGAATATGAGGGCATTACATTACATTATTGGCATTTGGCAGATGCTCTTATCCAGAGCGATGTACAGTTGATTAGACTAAGCAGGAGACAATCCTCCCCTGGAGCAATGCAGGGTTAAGGGCCTTGCTCAAGGGCCCAACGGCTGTGCAGATCTTATTGTGGCTACACCGGGATTAGAACCACCGACCTTGTGTGTCCCAGTCATTTACCTTAACCACTACGCTACAGACCGCCCCGGGCAAGTACTCGTTTACTTATGTCAATGGTCCCACCCCTGATACCCTACATCTATCGTTAACAGCAAGATGGCGTTCAACAGCACAGCATTATTAATGATTACAACGACTTTGCAATTATCTCCATTTTAAAATAGGGCGGGTGTTCAGGACGTGCCTTAACCCCGCATACAGTAAATAAACACGGTAATCTGAATCACGTGCAGAGAATAGATTGATAAACCTAGCCTCTCCTGCTGGGTCTTTACAGTGCACATCCACAGCAACGATGACTCAGCTGAGCCAAGAAGAGGCCATTTATAATCCTGCAGCACTTTATATTGTATTTTCCTAAATCTGATATTGGGCCACAAATGTAATAATGGACATGTAATAATGGACATTTTTGACAGAGAACATCATTGTGAGCTACAACATGCAGGGGTTGGGGACCTTCTGACCAAATCACTATTATGAATGCTAAAAATTGAACACAAGCTAGGACACACACAGACACACACACACACAAAGAGCATGGTCATTTTTATTCAGCGTGCGTGACCACCAGCACAACAACAAATCTAGAGCAAGCAGAAGCAGTTTCCTACAGCGATCTTCAAAGTGGTGATAATCTGAAACACCCACAACGCCAGGTAGGCTATGATGGAGGTCACACAGTAAGATTCATACACCTATAATACAACAAGCCTATGCATATTTTCTACTTATTGGGTGTAAGATAAAGTGAACCGACTCAAAGAACGTTTTGCCTGCAGTGTAGTAGGGACAGGGGAATGCTAAAATACCACCAAGCAGCTGATAAGCAGTGCTGACTATCACAAATCGCAATTGCTAATGAAACTAAAACAGCTTTTTCTTAGTACACTAAAATAAATTGAAAAGGGAGATTGTCGCATTTGCATTTTATTACATAATTAACACTGGCACTCCAAGTCAATGAAATGCCTATTTCGTGAATTCAATTTCTTTATTTGTTATCATAAAATACAAATATGTGTGTTAGTGCCTCGGCGTGTTTAGCCAACACTCACAGAAGCTGTGCTACATCTGTAGAACCACTGGCCCTCAGATCTATGCTGTTAATCCCATCTTTATCTACATCCTATTGTCGGATTTCAGACAAACATCTCAAGATTACATAACAGATTATATAACAATGCTGACTTTTTTCTGGATATTCTTTGGCATCAGGCCCAGCCACTCTGCATATTCTATTACTCTCTGCATCCAGTCAGCTATATGCACCTTCACTGCATTATGAAACAGAGGCTGCAATGACCAGAATTCAGAAGGTACTAGACACAGACACAAGAGATCCCTGAGTACGCCATTTTATGAATTTTGAATGAAATAAAGTGGTTAAAAAACCAGCAGTTGCAGTGGTGCTATTGTGTAAATTTTGGTTACTGTGTCAGACTATGCACTGCCGAACCGTGCATTTCTTAAATATTAGCTCATAAGTGTATCGATGGCAGAACTTTTAGATGTAAAGAACCAAGGTTAACGTACCAAAAGGGTCCATTTATTTCTCGCCCCTGTCGATTTGGCACTGAGCAAGAAAGCATTTTTCAGGGGCTTCAGATTGGGAGCGCGAGACACCAGAGACCAGACAACAGAGACGACAGAAGGAAGAGAGACAGGGGCCCTTATCGTTATATTACATTATATTAATGGCATTTGGCAGACGCTCTTATCCAGAGCGACGTACAGTTGATTAGACTAAGCAGGAGACAATCCTCCCCTGGAGCAATGCAGGGTTAAGGGCCTTGCTCAAGGGCCCAACGGCTGTGCGGATGTTATTGTGGCTACACCGGGGATCGAACCACCGACCTTGCGGGTCCCAGTCATTTACCTTAACCACTACGCTATGGGCCGCCCTTTCCCTGCTCCTTTTTCTACTCCTAGCTCCACCCATCGGGAGAGTAACAGTAAAGGGGAAAAAAGGGAAAGCGAAGAAGTCATTTTTTCATTATCCTAACCCGCTTCTCCTGAACAGGGTCGCAGGGGGGCTGGAGCCTATCCCAGCATACATTGGCAGGAATACACCCTGGACAGGTCGCCAGTCCATCGCAGGGCACACACACCATTCACTCACACACTCATACCTATGGGCAATTTAGACTCTCCAATCAGCCTAACCTGCATGTCTTTGGACTGTGGGAGGAAACCGGAGTACCCAGAGGAAACCCATGCAAACACGGGGAGAACATGCAAACTCCGCACAGAGAGGCCCCGGCCAATGGGGATTCGAACCCAGGACCTCCTTGCTGTGAGGCGGCAGTGCTACCCACTGCACCATCCGTGCCACCTAAAGCGATGGGAAATGGGGAAAACATTTTGCATTAGGCAAATGGAATGTCCTAGCTCCTTCAAACGTCACTTCAAAGCCACATCAGGTACAGATGGGGCAGATGCGCGGCAGATGGGGAGAGGTGGATCCACAGGTCGATCCGAAGTTATGTCACGCTTTCCAAAAAAAAACACTTGGAATGTCGGACGGTGGACCTCGATCGATTTCGGTCATGAGCAAGGAAAAGAAGCAGGAGGAGAAACCCAAGCAGTGCGACTGAGCCCTGTTCCTTCTGACCTCCCGCTGCAGGTCCCTCTCCCTGCGGTAAGTCCTCTCTTTACCTGGACGCTCTGTGAGTGTACACATTCCTGCTGGAAAGCTGGAGCGGGGAGGCGAGGGGAGCTGAACTCCCAGTCATATTTCACTTCTAGACGTGCCAGACTTTTCAAAGGAACCCACGGAGACGCGCACCGCTGAGGACTACGGGTTAGACGAGGCAGCGGCATTGACGGCACGTCAGAAGAGATGATGCGCGGATCCCGCTGCCATTTTGTGAAGAGAAACACATCCTTTACATTTGGGTGCGAGCCCGTTGCTCCAGCTTGTCTGACTAAGCGCTCTGAAGGATGCAGGTGAACGGATGTAGATTCTTTTGAGACAAATAAGCTTTAAAAGTGTCATCACAGTGCCTGTGAATTAGCCTCTCCCGCTCCTCTTGGCTTGTCACATTTATCTCCTTACAAAGGGAGAATAAACGGCTGCCTAACCCTAAACCTGCCACTTTGTCTTTCAGTGACAAATGCGGAATAAATACTCTCTTTTTCATGTGTTGAATCATAGAGAGAAACTACGACAGTTCTGTGTTATAATAAACTTGTCTTTTATAAGTAACCATTTTTTTACGCAGCAAAATGTATGTTTTAAATCAACACAGAGCAATACTCTAATGCAGTACATTTGGGTCCATTTGGAGTTGACCTGACACCTGTGTATGTGTATGCAGCAATGTATGTTCTATATCCTGACACTATTGGAAATAGTTTGTTAGACATGTTGCGAATGCAAAAATGATGGCATAACATGTCCCTCTATTTTAAAGGCGTTTACATTTCAACTCTTCACATGAAATGTACATTTGAGGAAGAAGCAGCGTTAAGTGTAAGGATTACAGTGTACTGTATAAGACTATAATACTTACCAAACTATTCCCTGAGCCCCGGAACCAATCGGCTTTAGATTCTGGTACCGTTTGAGGACTGTGAAGGTGGAATCTCCCACTTCCACACTGTAGAACTGGTTATCCACTTTGCTTTTGCTCATGTTGTAATGCTTGGCAATATACGACACATCCACTTGTTTACCAAATCCCTGTGAAGACAAGCAGAATTAGACTTTAGATATTTTACGCCGATACCTTTACCGTCATCTCCATTGATTTATTTTCTCACAGCAATTTATTTTCTAACTGTATAATTATATTTACTTTACTTCCTTCGCAGGCTGACTATGATATTCTATATGACATCAGTCCAAAAAGAGCAGATATACTTAACATTTAAACCAATATCTATCAATGCATTCATGTTATAAGAATAATTAAACTATACAAGTTTTGGATAGAAGCTATACAACTGTACAACTAAGTTTTTGGAATAATTGATGGCTGACTTTGATAATCTGCAGAAGCACTTCATCAGCTCAATAAGAGCTGATGTGATTATCAAACCTGTGAAGAAAGCTGGTGGGAGCAACACAGAAAAGCACACCAGCATGCCCCTGTTCTGAAGACGCTTTCATTTGTCAGGTCACTGTATGGGTCCACAGGTAGGAATATCTGCCACCAATGGACCGCATTATAAAATGTTTCCAGGTGAAACCTTTTAAATATTGGGAACATTGTGCGATATGTTTATGAGTAGCTGAAATCATGTCATTACATGTGCCAGATCACTTATCTTATTAGATGTGCATATAGCATACTCAGAGCTATTAAATCACCATTTTTGCGATTGATCAATTAAATATTGTGTTCATAGTGTGTTCAGTAAAACTAGGGCCCCACACGATATTTTTATATCACTCTGTGATAGGCTGGAACCATGCCTACCCAGCGAGTGGGCAAGGGTGAGAAGGGTGAAGATGAAGATTTTATTCACTTATTCAGTCATTTATTCACTTGTTTCTTTGTATGTTTAAAACATGATCTCTCTCTCTGTCAGCAAATAAAAAGCCGGCTGTTACTGGAATTGCCAAAGCTCCCTGCGACCAGCAATTCCTCCCAGGCAAGAGATACAGACTCCGTATGTTTCTAGTCGGAAGGTTGCCGGTTCGATCCCACCCCGGGTGTGTCGAAGTGTGTCTGAGCAAGACACCTAACCCCCAATTGTTCCTGACAGGCAGGTTGGTGCCCTGCACGGCAGCCAATCGCAGTTGGTGTGTGTGTGTGAGTTTGTGTGTGAATGGGTGAATGAGAAGCATCAATTGTACAGCAATTTTGGATAAAGGCGCTATATAAATGTAGACCATTTACCATTTCTAAGATAATCTCTCAACCGTACCGTATCACAGAGAAAACATGTTCACATGAAAGGTACTATGAGATTTTATTATGCTACCGGCCTGCAACTAAATGTGAGCACTGGGCCACACAAGTTGCTCATCAATCTTTATAGAATAACACAAAATAACTGGCTTTTCTGAGGTAAGTGCATCATGTAGTGACACACGTGTCAACAGAAGGCATATTACACCAATGTTTTCTGTGAAATGAAAAAATACACAGGTTAACAAATCTAGTCCACTGGAGCTCATGCATTCTTTAAAATGCTATCCTAATTCCAAAGGAGATGTATGTATGCATAAAGACTGAGGCTTTGGTATCGATTAGAGCTGCTTTTATATTGGTTGATTTCATTGATCAGCTGCCTTGCTTACACGTGACACTTGGCATTTGCTCTCTAAGTGGATTGTAAAAAAACAACACATCTGAAACCAGAAGACGAATGTCAGCACAGGCACCACATTAAGTTTGAATCTTTTGGAAAGTAATACTGTAAATCCAACATCATGGGACCAGGAGCATCCACCACAGAGCTGCTGGCTCCAGACCCAGTCTGAGTGATACCGTCACCATTAAGGGCAGATGGGGCCAGTCATGCTACTCTGCAGCATTCTCCCATCAAAATGGCCGACACTAGGCAGGGCTTTCAGCAGGCCTTCAGGGTGAGGCACCCTGGAAAACACAGCATCTGACTAGATGACCTTTTGGTTATTCGGTAAGTAACTCACTTCACGCTGATACAAGCGAATGGTACTGTTCATCAGGTTCATTTGCATTACATAACATTATTGGCATTTGGCAGAATTATCCAGAGCGACGTACAGTTGATTAGACTAAGCAGGAGACAATCCTCCCCTGGAGCAATGCAGGGTTAAGGGCCTTGCTCAAGGGCCCAACGGCTGTGTGGATCTTATTGTGGCTACACCGGGGATCGAACCACCGACCTTGCGTGTCCCAGTCATTTACCTTAACCACTACGCTACAGGCCGCGCAGCATGGTTCATCAGAGGCTTTTCCTGGTACTGTATTGGGTTAGTGACAGGAACGGTCTACATTTTAGGACGCCGCCATACACGCACAGTCAGACAAAGTTAAGTTGTACAGCATCAGTAATCAACCTTCATTCTTTAACATTGTTAGAAAGACATTTCTCATTTGAAGAGTTGATTGTTCTTTTCTAGCATTGGGGCTCAAAAGAAAGTTATTTTGAAAAACTTTGCAGAAATTAGCCTATATGACTTTCATAGAATTCACTAGTATTTGGCTGCATAGATAAATAGCAGCTGGCTTCCAAGAGGGCCAGATGGCTGAGACTACACCTTATTATATAGTGAAAACTATAAAAGCTAAAAGCTAAAAGCCAGCAAGCTCCTTTGCATCCTTTGCGTCTGTTGCTGGAAAAACATTTTTAAATTGATTGGAACATTTCTAAATGAGAAGATCATGTTGGTGAATGAAGGATGTTTTTCCTGACCAAACCAAATACGTTTGTTTTATATATGAATTTATTTCAAATTTTTCCCTTTTTTTGGTGGCCAATTGTACCCTATCTAATCCAATTAGTGTTAGCTGGGGGATACACTGCCCACACCCCGTCCCTCGGCGGCCCAAAGGGATCTGGCGATCCGAGAACAACGCGCCTTCTTCAAGCCATCTCGTCTCGTGCTCGTGACCGTGATTCCGAGGTGCCCGGGGTGCTGTTATGGCGGCGATCTGCTAACCCTGCCAAGTCCCTCCCTCTGGAGCAGCGAGCCAATTATGCCACTCCACAAGAGCCGGCCAAACTTGGCTTTTGGCAGGCCTGGGAATCGAAGCCCGCTCCTCGGTGTGCAACTGCAACGAACTGCAACCGCAAGTCCGCTGCATCTTAGCCACCACTTCCCCCAAATACATTTGCTTTGTTACACCAGCTGCTAATAAAGGAGACTGCTTTTCCCAACTTCATCTGACAAGAAACACCATTGTCCAAACTAAAATGGACGACAGGACCAAGTGACGCTGCCTAATTAGCCTCAGAACTGCCCTGGACGGAGGGTATGAGCTGATTAGTCTTTGTCTCTCATGAAAGAGCGACTCCTCTGGTCAGCTTGGTGCATACAGCCTACCCGTTTCCTCTGTGCTGGCAGTGTGCTTCCCTCGTGCGTGATGGAGCAGCACAGCTTGTGAAGAGCAGAGCGAGAAGAGGCAGTGGCTGCCAGGCTGTGCACCAGAGAAGAGGACATAATGTACTCTGTCACAATGACAGAGGATGCCGCAGCAACGGGGAGGTTACACAAGAGCAATCGGGGAATTCAAAGTTGTGATTAAAAACAAAAATAAAATAAAAAGCCTGGGATTCATTCATTTCTTATTTCCCGACTCGCTGGGGTGAAGGCCACTTTCGCTGCGGAAAAGGGGCAGGTGAAGGTTCAGTGATGTATGTGAGTAAATGAGGCGGCAAATTGACCTTCATCCCGGCGAATGAAATGTGATGTGGGTCTCTGATCTGCATACATGAGCGTATTTAGGCATCCTCCTCCCCCTGGCAATCCTCAGAGGGTGTAGGGTCTCTGACATCACAATGCCCTCTTCTTAAAAAAGACGCAGCAGACTTGTGGTTGCAGTTTGCTGCAGTTGCACACCTACCGGGGTTCGATTCTCGGTCCTGCCAAAAAGCCAAGTTTGGCCGGCTCACGTGGGGCAGCAATAATCGGCTCGCTGCTCCAGAGGGAGGGACTTGGCAGGGTTATTAGATCGCCGCACAATAAGCACCTCGGGCGCCTCGGAATCACGGCAACGGGCACGAGACGAGACGGCTTGAAGAAGGCGTGTCGCTCTCATTCGGGCCGCCGAGGGACGGGGTACGGGCGGTACATCTAATACGACTACCTCCAATTGAATCAGACGAGGTACAATTGGCTACCAAATTGGGAGAAAAAGGGAAAAATCTGCAAAAAAAAAAAATTCTTAAAGAAAATTGCTTCCTCTGAGTTTGTACGCCAGTTTAGCATCAGAAATGTGTAACCATGGCGACTGTCGTCTAAGGAATCTCACCTTCACAGATATTTGGAACATACTATGAAAGAATGAGATTTATTTCCAGAGGAGATCTTTCCTAAAGAGGTTAAATCACTGGATACTTGAAAAATCTCCCTGTGAAAGCCCTCCATAAAATTCTCCTCCATGAAAGAAGTAGCTTGTGACTTAAGTAAGAAATTCATAACCATGTCTGCCCTTCGACCACATCCTTCCTTAAATCAAAGCGGGTCACAGCTGAGCCAGATTAAGCCATGCCTCCATTACAAAAGTTGCAGTCATGATGTGATTAAAACATTTGCAGACAACAAACGTTGTCACAGACACTGTATAATCAGAGCCATATCGAAGCAGTCGTCTACAGAGATATACAACCGTGTTGTCGTGTTCTGCTTCCCATTCTCATCAAATTAGGCCTTTTTCCACTTACAGTACCGTTGATGTAATATTAACACATCAATATTTCCATACACCTTCATCATGTTGTGCTCCCATCTAGTACGGATCATTTAGGTAGTAGCATTTCCACTTAATGTAAGCACACCCACAGCAAACAACTGCAACTACAGTATAAATCGTGAGAGAAAGTGAATGGAAAGTGAATTGTTCTGCCATCTTTGAAAGCAATGACACATCCCTCCCCATAACACAAACTGGCCCAGCTCCAATGCTAGGCTTCCGACGAGGCAATACAGACAAAACCAAAATGCTAATTAAAAAGAAGTCTTCCACACCCACACGAATGCTGGGTGCAACAGTGATTAGCTTGTACAGTAATTGCTTCTTCCTCCAGATCTTTAATTGTGCCGACATGTGAAAGTATGGCTAATTAACTCCGCTAAATGCACTTGATTGCTCTGTGGAGTAAAGGTGTGAGAAATTATGTATTTTACCCCATTACAAAGAGCAATCATGTCAGTGGGACACTATATCATATCAGTGCATCGGTTCAGAGTTTTATGGCACTGAAACATGCTTACAAACAACAATAAAGACAGTCAGCCCCATTCTACATACAGTGTAATATGCGCTAATTCTGAATTAATTGCTAACAGTAAAGATCAATGCATACGTCGATATATCAAAAACACACCAACGTGGCAAAGGGCTGAACTGAATCCGTCTGCTTTAGGCCAGAACGGTTTCAGAGGTTTGTCCAGAGGAATCCAGTCTTTAGGCTTGGAGTCCTTAGATAATAAATGCTTATCTAGCCACAATAAAAAAAGGTTTACTAAGAGAACATCAAAACACAACTATGGAGTTGGAGGCAGGACATCTTGTCTTCAGGTTTGAGAGAAATAATTAAAGCAAGCATCACTTTTTCATTGCCTACTCTGATTATTTGAACATCGCTGACTTTCATTAAAAAAACACGGGAGTGAAAAATGAAAATGTGACATTGGACATTAAAATATTAAGAGCACTGTTGCTTGATCAGAGCCACAGTGTCTGATGATAGGAACTGAATTCCTGTAAGCCCTTCATTCCCGCCTGCATTCTCTAGGTTGGGCAGAATTGAGGGAAGTGTATATACTGTATATATATATTTTTTAAGAACAATTAAAAACCCAATATTTACTAACCATATACAAAAGCTAACAATTTAATTACCAAGGCTCATTTGGTCCCAATTAACAAAATTGGTTATTAGCTTCTCATGTGCGTGCCCCCTCGTATGGTGTTATCGGGTTATTCTTATTTTCTGTTTCCTTGTTGCTGGATTTTCCTCTGAACATGTTCACATACACAGTGAAAATGAAATCGCCCATGAATGTACAGTGACTGAAATAGGGGAACACTTCATTTTTACATTATACTGTATAATTATTTTTTTAATCGCATATTTTTCTATTAGACGGCTTCCAAGTAGGTGACAGCTTCCAATTTATCATTCATCCCAATCAAATGAGTCCAGACCCAGACCTTGACACTTCTCTGGTGTTGTGTCCAGATGTAACGTAGGTGGACTTCCATATGACTTTGTCAAGCAGCATTCATGAATCATAATTTATCTCTACAATTTTTAGAAGCACGAATAACTCAACTTTGTTAAAAACAATATGAAGCTAAAAAAAAACATTCTTCAACTAATTATGTTCCCAATTTTTATGTGCCTACAGTATGTTCCCACAGGCACAAGTGAATTACAGAAAAACTTTCAATCTTCTTCTTAAGCCTATTGACGAGTTCTTAGCTTGCTGTCGCACACCAAGAAGGAAGCATAACTCCATAATCTTAGATGATGAGAAGACGTTGACATTATTGGTAGATAAGCTGTACTGGACATGGGGAACGAGACCTGTTTACTGAAGTATTGCATGCTGATGTAGTCAGGTCGGCTTCTTGTACATGGCCATATGCTTGAATCTGCCTCCACAGCTGGCTGATCCCTCAAAGTAATCTTCTTAAAGCAACCCTAAGACCCATAGTCACACTACATTCATACAACCAGCCTTATGCAGTTTTTAAACTGAGATTTGACAGTTTTCAGAAATGTAATTACACAATAGTGACAATGCTAGACCACAGACCGCCATGCAGGTGAAGTGTCATACAACCTCCAGTGAGGTAGGAACTACTTCACATTACATTACATTACATTACATTACAAGCATTTAGCAGACAAAGTACAAATCAAACCCAGGGACAAGTTCGATGAGGACCCGAAAGGAAAGCACAGTTTCAAGTCGTAGCTTGACCACATAGACACAGTTTGAACCCTTGAAGAATACATCAATTTACAAACTAGCATACCAAGGTTGACAGCTAGAATACCCCGAGTACAACAACAACTATATAAGTGCTATTATAATCTATGGCATACACAAGGCTAATCATGGTCGTCAATGTATAGAATGTCTGTATTGTATGACGGGCGAGCTAGCATTGGTGGGAGGAAGACACCACAGATCTCCACACAAACACTGACAACCTGGAGCTCTCAAAGGGATGTCTGGCCAAATGAGGCCCAACCGTAACATGGTGGGATGAGGCATGCTGGGTAGGATGTCCTGCCAATTACCTGCTGAAATGCCAGTGGCAAAGGCCTGACAAAGTCTCATATAAATGTGTTTGTAATTTCTAACCAGACATTGACCCCACGTTTCCCATTCTTTTCAATTACTAAGTAATTACAATATATTGCCTTATTTATCAAGGGTCTTATTGCTTGGTAAGATGCAAATAGCCCCAAGAAGGTGCGTTAATATAATCATAACCACCAGATAAACAAATTACAAAGGCACTCTTATGTCATTTCATGATGATATGACTCCATTGTTGCAAGTTGCGGAAGTATATTTCATCGTGTAAACCTAATAACTGAGCACTGAGGAATCTGTCTTAGCTATGCAAAATCTATCAGGCATTTTTTTTGCGAATGAATAAAAAGTAAGCTCTGCACAGTAGCATTTTCATCTCTCGCACCAGTGGAGTCATCTCAGTCTCAACAACGTTCAACACAATGAAGGGGAAATGGAAGTGAATGAATACTGTACCTTTTTTACCTGTAAGGAACACACACCTGACAAAAGGCAATCTTCACATCCAGGATCGGTTCACTGCAGTAATATAAGAAATGTCGGCTCATAAATACCTGGGGAAAAAGCAAAAGGACAAGAGCACATGGTCAAGTAATGTTGCATGTGCAATGCTGAGGATCAGACATACAGTAGCTACTAACTGCGACAAAACCAAAGCATTTCTAAAAACCAAGGTATTTTGGTTTTTGTCTCACAATCACGAAAACTGACCATACAAACTCAATCTCTCAGAATGTTAAGCGAGTTCCAGTGACGTTCTGTGACACGCTAGCTTAGTTTCAATAGAACATTGAAAAGACAACCTAATCTGCAGATACATATTTAGCTACTATGAGAGGCAGCAAAGAAAAAAGCCAAAGAGGAAAAATCTTTAAAAAGGTAAAATATCAAAGCTAACATGACATGATACACTCCAGTGACAAAGCTGTAAATTTTCAGATCCACTTCAAGTGAGACTTCTGAGTGGTGCAAGTGACAGCTTCTCAAAACCAGAAGGAAACCAACAGTCTCTTACAAACGGTGCAGAAAGGGCAGCTATAATGTGTGTCCACAAATGGTGAATAATTAATTCCTTATTCCAGGAAAATCTTCCCCACCATCTGGATACTCTGAAATAGCAGGGAGCAAGGAATTGTAGGCTGAATTTCCTCCATCATCTCAAGTTTTTCAGTTTTCCCCCAGCAGAAACATTCCTTGATGTTTTTGAAACAAGCCTTATTATTTGGCTGAACAAACTCGAGAAAGCTAAAACTCAGGGTCCAATTATTTCATACGTTGCCATTCATTATACAAATAGATATACTGTATGTAAACAAGCAAAATAAGTGCACTATTAAATGCTAATCTTACCCACACCATTTTTGGGCTGAAAATATTTTGTGCTTCTCTAAATATCGATTTATCCTTCATCAGACACAAAAACGTGTCTGGGGGCCAATCCGAAACAAACACTAAAACTGAAATAATATCAGAAAACCCCAGAAAGTGAACTATCCCTTTAACATATAAAAATGTAACAGAGGAATTTTTTTCAGTTTGTGAGCTGGGCCCCTGCTGATATAAAGATACATATGAACTCTTGAAACCACCTCTGTTGAAATACTACAGACACATACATTTCCACCTCTGGGGCTTATCAGATACATTTTCTTCTTAGAAATGTTAGATACAATACTATTTTATGATGACGCAATACAGTAAAAATGTATTCTTTTACATAGAATATTTTATTATTTTATGATACTACATGTTCACTACCCATAGCCGGCATCCTTGGTTGCATTGAGCAATTCCCAATTAAAAACAACTTTACAGGCCGCAATTCCATGGACTGTGGAATAAATATGCACAAAATACTTGTGATGTTTGCATTCGACATGAACTGTCAGTGCTGACGAACTAGGAACTGGCAGGAGACGCCCGAGACAGATGAACTGAAAAAGGCATGTCCATGGCTGTCACCCTATTACAGCCTGTCTCTGCAAAGTCAGGGCTAGGGTGAGTGACATCTCATCTTTGGATGTATGCCCTCCTACCATTTTACTGCCAGACCCTTCTCATTAGCTCTCTAGAGTCAGCAGACAGTCAGGAGCACTAAGGCTACCTGCCACCCAAAGGTGCACCCCTGCTGTGTCGAGGTTTATTGTTATTCACTGGAGCTGAGATTAAGCAGGCGGAGAAGGTCAGAAAAATCTGGGTCTCCATTCTGTAACTGACAACGTTCACTGGCTATAGGCCACATAATGTCATAGCTGGAAACAACAGTTTTGCATTACCATTAAAGTGTTTTGGTTAGGTGCATAATGCCAAGAAGGCAACTTTCTTGGTGCCTGTTTACCGTGCAAAGAAAAACAAAAGTTGTTTCACTGAAATACTTCCAAAAACATACTTTAATAGCAAAGTTAATTGCACTACGTGCATTACAGGGAAGTACATTACAATGATAAGTATATGATAAATTGCTGATAGCACAAAATGGCCTCACCTACAGCTTTAGCCATCATTCATACACTATGCTTCTTCAGCCAAAGATTTATACGTTATACCTTCAGGCACCATCTCTCCTTTGTGTGTGTGTTGACCATTTTGGTTCTTTGCATTAAGCTTCAGTGGTCATTCTGTTACAGTGATCAGTATCTCAGTCTCCGCATAACGTACAGTGCCTGGGGTGGGACACAAATAAGTGGTTGAATTGCTTTGTTTACTATGAAGTGAAACTGCCAGTGTCCAGCGTTGTTGTTGCCTACCGAATCTGACACAAAGCACTCTGCTGCAATTATAGTATAAGCACTGCAATTTATAGACATAATGGCAGCAGAACACATCTGAAAAAATGAATTTTCCCCCAAAAAAGGTAGCTGATATTACTTTCCATCAGCACAGGACAGTATAAAGAATTCATCTCAATGGTCAACATTGATTTTGAGCTTGTCTGTGGACACATAAAATTGGAACAGTGAGCATGGTTAGTAGATAGCCACTTTATATAAATGTTTGCCAACCTTGAATAATAGTTATTTAAACACCTTGAGGTTTGAACGACTTTGAATCACCATCACAGATTTGATCTTCCGCTGTTTGTTGGTAGAAGACTGAGAGTGGTGGGGACTGAACAAACATTCCTGCTTTAGGAAGGTAAGCTCATTAAAACTCCACACATCTCCCTGGACTGTGCTAACAGGGGTGTTAGTGTTGAATTTTAAATTCGGTCTTAGGGATTGGCTGGCAGCACCGGTGGTCTCATTCAAAGAGGAGTGGGAAAAAACCTCTTTGTGTGCCTTTGTTCTCACTTTTGGGAATGTGTGCTCAATATTCAGACGGCGTGTGATTTGCCAGGATATAGAAACCGGGATGCAGGACCCAGAACCTTCCATGCCGAGCTCAGACACAGCACCAGCAATTACAAATGACAAGAGATGCATTGCCAGTCATATAAGCAAAAATACATAAATACATCAATACACCAATAAATCAATAAATCAATAAATCAATAAATCAATAAATCAATAAATCAACATGTTAATAAATCAATAAATCCCCATTCAGATATGTAAGTCCACTACATGCTGAATGAAGGCCTCTTGATTTTAAAATGATATTGTTAAATCATCTTTTCTTACAATCTAGAAAGAAAACGGATATGTTTGGCAGCCACTGCATACAACAGATTCTCCAACAGCATTAACGGAAACTGTGGACAAACTCGTCATCCATTTTGTGATCTAAAGTGTGTTAGATGCATGTGCAGCACAATGCATTAGCTGAGAAGTGGACAGTAAGGACTCTTAATGCCGATAAGAGCGCACTGTAGGATAACACAGCGCTTGCACATGTGGGGAAACAGATGCTCAGTACTGATAAGCATGTGATAAATTGCTATTAAACACTGTACATCTGTTGCGCGTAAAACATGACACATCTACAGCTCTGGGGAAGATATGAGCCCAGGACGCCTATCCCTAAAGAGAGGGGCCAGGGTGATGCCCAGAGGTCAGAGGTCAGAGGTCAGTGATAGCACTGAGAAAGATGGATGGGGAAAAATTCACTTCTGCAATATCCCGGCACCGTCCATTCAGTGTGTTATCAATATGAATATCGTCGTGGTTTACCAGTGGGAGGGACTACGCTCGGCAATGCTCCTGTCAATATGAAGGCACAGATTTGTTTTTAATGTGAAATACAGGCACCCTGCACCCTGACCTCACGGTAAATTCAATAAAAGGGTACAGTCATGTTGGTTGAATTGTGAGGACAATTCACGCACAGAAATCTCACCAGTCACATTTCAGCTCTAAGCTGACAGCAGATAGGCAGATAAAATTGTTATGCCAATTAGTGTTCTAGACGTGGGCGATGTACAGTTGCAAGTAGAGGGTACTTTAAGTTAATATAAGTTCATAAAATGTTGATTTTAAGCAGCAAATGCAATCAAACATAATTTCTTTGTTTCCTGGAAATACATCATCAGAGGAGCAGTCACAGAATAGAATGAAAATGTTGCATTTGAAAAGGCAAGCTTGCTTGATTTAATTAAAGTTGAGGAATCCTCTTAAAATTCTGCGATTCACCCGCTGCACATAAAAGTAAGAGCTGGCCAGTGTTCGCTGCGGGCTCATACAGCCCCGATTTCCCAGAAAACCCTCAATCTGAGCCAAAATATACGGCCACTCGTGGGCCATGAAAAAGGTTACCTCTCCAAGACTTCACTCCTGGGAGTTTTTGCAGTAATTGCCATAAAAAGTCAAACATTATTATGATACCGCACGTTCAGAATGACACTCACTGGTCCAGCTGGAGCGGCCTGTGCGCTGTTAGGAGCGGTGGCTTCAGCTGTCAGCACGAGGTTCATTTAATTCCCCGCTCATTTCTGCTTTCCTATCGCAGGTGTTATATTGCATTATGCTGAAATGCACGCGGTCATGAATACTCGGATGCAAACTGCGCAGAGGGCCGGTGAATACGCCCCGGAAATGATGACAACTGAAATAACTGCATTTTTCCACCGTGGCCTCCTCCCCTCTCAGAATCACAGTGTGACCTGTCTCACTGGCTTCAACCCCCCTGTCACTCACAAACACCCAGTGAGCACTTTAATAGGTATTTATTACACTTCTTTTTCAGACTTAATGGTCTTCTACTGCTGCAGCCTATCCATTTAGAGATTTGACCCGTTGTGTGTTCAGAGATGCTCTTCTGCATACGACTGTTGTAATGTGTGGTTATTTGTGTTACTGTCACCTTCCTGTCAGCTTCAACCAGTCTGGCCCTTCTGCTCCGGCCTCTCTCATTGACATGTTTTTACTCACAGAACTGCTGCTCGCTGGATGTTTTTTGTTTTTCACACCATTCTCCACAAACTCTAGAGACTGTTGGGCGTAAAAAATTACAGAAGATCAGCAGTTTCTTAGATACTCAAACCACCCTGTCTGGCACCGACAATCATTCCATGGTCAAAGTAACTTAGATCACATTTCTTCCCCATTCTGACGTTTGGTCTGAACAACAGCTGAACCTCTTGACCACATCTGCATGCCTTTATGCGTTCAGTTGCTGCCACATGATTGGCTGATTAAATGTTTGCATTAACAAGCTGGCGTACAGGTCTAGCTAATAACTTGCTCGCTGAGTGCATAACGGAGCATGGATGCTCTTAGTAAGCCGACGGACCCTTGCTTCTAAATGCCCACTCTGCAATGTTGCTCCCGCTTGAAGTGCAGATTGTTCTACATTATTTATTTCTGCAGTAGGTGCTCACACGAAGTGCGATTTACGATGCAGTCTTTCCACTTCTTACTACCAGTAAATTATTTCTACAGCACTGTGTATATTTGTGTGTGTGTGTGTGTGTGTGTGTGTGAGAGCAAGAGAGAGAGCGAGAGAGAGAGAGAGAGAGAGAGAGAGAGCGAGAGAAATGCATCGTATTTAGTATTTCAAGAGTGATCTATGGCATTAAGTGCTCTATTTCTGAATGTAAAGCTTGGCAGCATATCTGTAAATGCAAGCACCGTAAAGGATGTGTTTTTTTTTGGTTTTAAATAACATTTAGAATTTCAGACCAACTCAGAAGGTACAGTACAAGTTTTCGTGCATTTTACAGAAATGCACTCTCTCTGCTAACATTGAGACTTTAGAAAATGAATTTCAGTAATACAGCTAAATATACAAACCTCTTTCTGGCTATGTACAGCATTTGCTTACACATTAATCCTCCATCTATTCTCAGTTTACGTATTCTAGTAGTGTGTTTTGTTGAATTGTACTAAGCATTAGCTCCATTAGAATCCCTGTATGTAAATCTTCATACTTGGCTTTTTCACAGGTAGCAACAGAGCCACATACAGTACACCCCGAAGACCGAGCAGTGGCATGTCTTGAGAGCCATAGGGAAACTGACCCACTTTAATCTCTGACTTGGATCAGACAGAGCCAAGATGGAGCTGAGTCATTCCTCCGGCGCTGAATGCAGGCAGTGGCCAGCGATATTTACTGCTCTGCCGCATAGTGCCGGAGCCTGCCGGAGGGACGATTCACCTGGCGCAGCGTACCTGACCGGGGCAGCACTGTACGCGCTGAGGAGAAACAACAAGCCTTTTCCTTGCAGCAGTGTACACACTGTACTGTATTAAGGTAAATTACAGTAATGAAATTGAGCTGATTGGATGTTGTTTCTTTTTGCTACCAGTGGCTCAGTGGAACTGTTTAAGAGTCAAGACTGGGTGGGGTTGATTTGATCTGCAGATTCAAAAAAATGTATTTCATCCTCATCCGAATCCAGTCTGTGTCCGTCAATGGGGCTGACATTGCCATCCCACTTCATACTGTACCGGCTGAATTGTCTGCATTGCAGAGAGGAGTATGTGAACAACAGACAGAGGGCATGGTGTTGCATAGTATGTACCTGGCATGCATGGTCTTTAAGCAGTGCTCATAGGGGTTGCTAGGATCAATGCAGCTACATTGTTCATTGGGGATAAGAAAAGAACCTGGTCCTTTGCTGTAACAGAAAAATGCATCAAACTGCATTGTCTGAGTGGGAAGTGTGTATCAAACTTAATTGACTGAGTGGGAAGTGTGTATCATACTTCATTGTCTAAGTGGGAAGTGTGTATCAAACTGCATTGTCTAAGTGGGAAGTGTGTATCAAACTGCATTGTCTAAGTGGGAAGCTTACATGAAACTGCATTGTCTGAAAGGAAAGTACACGGTAAAAAGCGAGAAGTAGAGAAATCCTGGAAAATCAGGGCAATCATTTCTGAGAGGAAGAAATGTCTGAACAGGACTCTTTTTTTCTGCTCTGGCACTTGATTTCACACCTGAGATCCTGACAGATTTCTTCTGAGCGAGTGGCTTATTCAGCATGTCCCACGTCAAACAGCAACACACCCACCGCCTTGAAAACATTTCTCGGCACTAGCTACCTGCTATGAGAATCTGCTGACATCAGGGAGAGCCAGAACCACTGCTCTCTCATCGCTGTCTGTCCTGTTAAAATGACTATTTATTGGTCTGCACACCAATGCTTTTAATCAACTTTCCCTTGTGGATGATGGTATTCCAAGACTGCCTGACTGCAATTAAATTAGATTTTAAAAAAAGAAGCTGTTGGCTTTCATTCACTCTGTTAATCAATAATGAAAGAGAAGTCATGAAAAAAGACACTCCTTCAGACATCCCAAAACCCACGCCGTCTGTTTTTACAATAATTCACGATACTTAATAACATTTCATGAAGTCCAGGAAAGACTGGCGCACCTCATAAAGCATTTCGGTTTGGTTCAATCAATGCTGGGCATCAGGCACTAATTGTGAACTGCTAGAGAAATTGCTATGGGCAGCATTACGTCCCCTGCAAATTCAATATTTAATATCTTCCACTCCGAACGTAGAACCCGATATGAGATTAGCTTCTGCTGTGGAAAAACAGGTTTGTATGTCTCCGCGCCTCCGTGTCTGTTCTGGGAGAGCGAGCCGGGTTTGGTATCAAAGCCAGTCCCACAGTACAATGTCCTAGATCCCATTACAAATTTTTTAAGTCAACATCTTCATCACTACAAATTAGCTTTATCCTCTCGGCTGTCTCTGTGTGTCTTCGTCTAAAGAAATTCCCTGCGCACTGCACACGGGAGGACGACAAATTTGACAATCCATGATCCGTAAGGTTAGAGACTGGTAATATTGACCAAAAGTAGTATCAACATACAATATTGCAAACATATGATGTCCTGGCTCTGTCTCTCATCTTGGCAGAAAAACATTCCCTATAAAATGTCAGGTATATAAAATTTTAATTACTACAGGTGTACAAAAAAAAACAACATTCACACCAGAGTCCTTGTCTGTTCTGTCTTCAGCCTATTTGTTAGTAGATACGCCCCCTCCCCTTTCCTTCTTAGATGCGATAACGACACTGAATCAAGTGGAGCACTTTGGAGAGGCTTCCAGCCACTTAACTCCGCCCATCTGGACCAGCACACCGCCTCTCTGCCACTGCGAGAGGTTACGCAAGACCGATGGATCTGAAGTCTATTTATCAAATCCTTAGGCACTGAACAGGCTGAATAAGCAAGGCTGCCAAATCCGCCTCTTCCCAGTTCTCATATTAGCTCGAACAGTTAGAAAACAGTCTGAGGGCCAAACGCTGAAGCAAAAAGATTAGTCTCTCATTGCCACAATTTACAAGGACAGCGGGCAAACATGTAGCTGGGAGCTACCTATGATTACTGCAATGCCCCGTGAGTCCACGGCTTACACCCAGCGTTATGCTAGAGACATAAATCCTCTTTCCAATAAGTCCGTCACCTCCTCCTTAGCTATTCTGCGATTGTTTAAAAGCTAGGGCAATGTGATCTATAACTGGAAAGAGCTGGAGAAAATCTAGACAAAATGGCCTTTCGACAGTACTTCCTACCCGCCTTGCCTCACCTATGGTGTATGCCACTACAAGATACATTTCCCCTTAGAGATATTACAGCTCATCATCATCTCTTTTCACCTAGCAACAGTAACCAAGCTGAGCGGGGCCCATTGTTGAAGTGGACTCCATTCATTAGGGAAGAGACACGCACAAAGGAAATCCCCTTCCATTCATGCACTCAGGGCCTGGCTTTCAGTATATGATCCACATAGACTGCCAGCTTATATTTACTGGAACCATCTTTTCCAGCAGCCATTTTATTTTTTTACTAAACACCAGTTTACTAAAAAATTATGACAAGGTCATAGAGCTTCTAGCACAAGGAAGCAGTGCCTATTCTAGGGCGTAGCAATATACAACGTGTGCAAGATGGCATCGGAACCTGGCAAAGACACAACGAGAGCATGTGTTCGACACACAGAACGACGCTTCAATGGATCTGAGTCTCACCTACTATTTTCAGCATCTGCGAGTGGTAGAATCTCTGGCAATATAATCTCAGGGGAATCCCTTACGGAACAGGATTAAAGGGCGTTTTTAATGTGGCTTCACTTAACCCTCGCCCATAACTTCTTTTGATAGCCATGTTGATTGTGGTATTTTAGTATTGTGGATCACAAGCAAAAACCTATTTTCAAAAAAACTGTGTGCATTTTTTTAGCAGGCAAGTGGAGCGGTGGGTAATGTGGCTGCTGTGCTGTGTACTTACCTGTTCGGCATGCTAAAAGATGGTTATGAAAAACAGCCTTTCCATCTCCCTCGCTTAAAATAAAGAGCCCCATTAATCTTTCAACGCCAGCCAGATCACAGCATGCAAACTCCATGCCATTTACATTCAGAGTGCTTCTTTTATTAGGAACGAGGAGAGATGGAACAGAACTCTGCTTTTTATGCCATTCAGTTAGCAGACGGCTAAAGGCTAACCCCATGGCCAGATTGCTTTTAACTCCATAAATCCTTACAGTCTCCCCTCAAAAAATCTCTAAAATCATATGCACCTCTAACCCCCTTTCTGTTAGTTTGCCCAGATCAATACAATTTATTACTCCTGTCAAAATACAGTGGTTTCCCCCTTTTTACCCTCATAGGCTGCAATAATTACACACACATGGGAAACATGGATTCATACCACGTAGTATGCTCACATCATGTGTTTTTAAAATGGCAGGCATTTATATAGCGCCTTTATCCAAAGCACTGTACAATTGATGCTTCTCCATTCACCCAGTCATGCACACACCTACACACCAACGGTGATTGGCTGCCATGCAAGGCGCCGACCAGCTCGTCAGGAGCATTTGGGGGTTCGGTGTCTTGCTCAGGGACACTTCGACACAGCCCGGGCAGGGGATCGAACCGGCAACCCTCCGACTGCCAGACGACTGCTCTTACTGCCTGAGCCATGTCACCCCCATTTTTGGAACGAATGGATGAACTGTGATGATTAGGCCTACATGTTTTGAATATCTGTTTAAAAGGTATGTTTTCATTCTACACATTACTTTGGATGAAAACTCTGCTCACTGCGTGATACGAGAATGATATGTGAAGGCTGAGAGGTGAGTCATTCATTAAAGATAAGCTGAAATCATAATTCACTTTTTCCTCAGTATAGCCGATTCTTCATAACCACACGAACACGTCTTATAGCATATATATAAAATTGTAATACCTGTGTATTTTCAAACCAAAGCTTTCGTCCATCCACTTTGTGGAACATGTTATGTGATTTTACACCATCGGGTACCAGTGGGTGTGCATGTCAATCAAAAATGTCTGTCAATATTCTGCTTCACTCCGATCAATATCCTGTTCGCACCGCGGCGTGCAACCTCATATGATGTCCTCCTCCGCGTTTGACGTCAGTGAAATCGACTCCCTGCCCTTCAAAAACTCCCCCGAACAATCAGACATGAATGGCTGATCTGGAGATGAAGAAAAACACCAGAGACGAAAGTCAAAGGACACAAGTGAGTCCCTTCCTCATCTCACACGCACCGTGTGTTCGGCTGTTTGATAATGCAGCACTGTCACCCAGGCGGGCACATTCTATCCTTATTTTTTATTACTAATCTGTCGCTGTGTCCTGTGACTGCAACCTGCCCAGGGACAGGAGATAAACAAACTGCTATACTACATCCAATGCTACAATTTAGGGAAAACATTGTCCCATTTACGGTCCTCTACGAATAAATGAAAAAAATCGAATAAAGCAAATGGGGATGCATGCATGCATTTCTGAAGTAAATACATCAACCACAGGCCGGGGGCTTGAAGCTAGAAATAGTATTGACCCAGAATGGTAAAGAGAAATGAAGATAAGTTGATTTTTCTTTTCAGGTTAATTAGATGAGTGTTGAATGAAAATGTAGGTCTAATTAGTCATTTGCTGTTTTATTCTCCAGAGAATCTTGACAGCAACCTAGCAGTCATCGGTGGAGAGTCAAATCAATCAGACAGTCTTGGCACAAAGAAAAAGCAACCAATCAGGGAAAATGTCAACTTTAATTGTTGTGAAGATTATAGAACAAACAAGAATTCAGGCATTCAGGCCACACAATTATGGGCAGAAATCAATTGACGAGGGTGCAGTATGATTGTTATTTAGATTTGGACAGCTGCCCAGCTACGGAGAGAAGTCTGCTAGAGGTCAGGCAAAGACTGTTGCTCGATATATTCACTGCTTTCTGCTCTTTCTGCCAAAGTTGTGAATGAATCTGGTTCTGTAGCAGTCTCAAGTGCCACATACACATGTTAAGAGAGTTTATGCTTACAATAAAAAAGAAAAAAGAAAAAAATTGATTTTTCATTATTTGTTAATAATATTACTGATAATAAGAACATTTATCAGGGGTAAACTATAACGTATTTAATTTAGATAAACTCACATAAACACAGCAGATCAAAAAGACCCATATTTGCTCAAATTTCAGAACAATACCTTATGTTATAATATGGCCTACTGCATGAAACACCTCACAGACGATGGAAACCAACATCCCACAGGCCAAACACCCAGACTTTGAGTCAGGGGGATGAAAAAACATCTCTTTTGTGGTCTTTGTGTCTGAGAAAGGCTAGCTCTAGGTATGCTCCCTGTCTTGGTTTCTGAGGCTCCTGCTAACGCTAACTGCTAAAATTATGCCTCCAAATTAATGTGTACAGTCTTTGTGAGTGACAGACAGCCTGGCTAATATGCAGCAATTACCTCTCAACTTGTTAAATTATCTGTGATACTTCAAAAATTATTTGATAAAAACGATATTGCTCTGGGCGCCCTTCTTTTCACAAGCATGCTTTAATCAAGAATGACAGAATGTATTTTTGTACATTTAGGAATAAAAGAAAGTTTGGTTATATTTTGTATGTGTTTGCCTTAATTGTATTACATTTGTACTGCATTCTATAGGCTACAGTTCAACAGTACTTATATTCTTTTGAAGTCAATTCTATGTTGCTTTGATTTTTTTATTTATTATTATTATTATTATTATTATTATTATTATTATTATTATGAGGCATAATATTAAAACAGTATACTGTAAATTGGAGAAAAAAAACATTTAAAATTGGAGTGTGTCACGTCTGTGCCCTTTTGCCATCTGTGGTTTTCTCTCTGTCCCTTTCAGACAATAGACTGTGGGGAGGGGGTTCAGATGTGCACGACAGTGGGGGGAGGGGGAGCCGGAGAATACCCAGGTGGATTTGAGAGGGGCCCCTCTGTGTGGGGGGAGGGGGAGCCGGAGAATACCCAGGTGGATTTGAGAGGGGCCCCTCTGTGTGGGGGGAGGGGGAGCAGGAGAATACCCAGGTGGATTTGAGAGGGGCCCCTCTGTGTGGGGGGAGGGGGAGCAGGAGAATACCCGGGTGGGTTTGAGACGGGCCCCTCTGTGTGGGGGGAGGGGGAGCAGGAGAATACCCAGGTGGATTTGAGAGGGGCCCCTCTGTGTGGGGGGAGGGGGAGCAGGAGAATACCCGGGTGGGTTTGAGACGGGCCCCTCTGTGTGGGGGGAGGGGGAGCAGGAGAATACCCAGGTGGATTTGAGAGGGGCCCCTCTGTGTGGGGGGAGGGGGAGCAGGAGAATACCCAGGTGGGTTTGAGACGGGCCCCTCTGTGTGGGGGGAGGGGGGGCAGGAGAATCCCCAGTTGGATTTGAGACGGGCCCCTCTGTGTGGGGGGAGGGGGAGCAGGAGAATACCCAGGTGGGTTTGAGACGGGCCCCTCTGTGTGGGGGGAGGGGGAGCAGGAGAATACCCAGGTGGGTTTGAGACGGGCCCCTCCGTGTCTGCAGCCCCTCCACACCCCGGGCGTGTTCTCATCACAATCACGTTTTGATCTCGCTCTGTTGGGGTCTGAATTAAGCAGCCGATTTTAATATTTTACCCATGCCGCCCGGCTCCAGCCGCTCTCTGATGTGCTGATGTGGGAATCTGCCGGCTGACGATCAGCGGTGCTGCTCATATGAACAGCGGTGTGGCTATTCATTTCAAACAGGAGAGAACAGCCTGGACAATACACTCAGAGGTGCTGCTCATATGAACAGCGGTGTGGCTATTCATTTCAAACAGGAGAGAACAGCCTGGACGATACACTCAAAGGTGCTGCTCATATGAGCAGCAGTGTGGCTATTCCTTTCAAACAGGAGAGAACAGCCTGGATGATACACTCAGAGGTGCTGCTCATATGAGCAGCAGTGTGGCTATTCATTTCAAACAGGAGAGAAGAGCCTGGATGATACACTCAGAGGTGCTGCTCATATGAGCAGCAGTGTGGCTATTCATTTCAAACAGGAGAGAACAGCCTGGGCGATACACTTGAGAGGTGCTGCTCATATGAGCAGTGGTGTGTGCTACTGAGAGAGTGGCCTTGACATCACACACAGCAAGCACAGAGAAAGGCGGCAGTGGTTTCAGCAGCTCGTTGGAACCTTTCAGCTGCTGCAGTGACATTGTTCAATGCGCTACAACAGGCGTGAGAAGCTCCAGAACAATATCAAACCAATATTACAGAGTATTCATATACTTATGAATGGAATCATCCCCCTGTAGTCTTTCCAACAGCCTCCGTGCACCGTTCACTGTGACTGTTACAAAACCATACCTGACTGCCTTCACGCAGTCATTTGAAACATAGTGCACGTGTTGTTACATGTCAATCTGAGTGTCATTATATGAGCCTGGAAAAAAAATTATCTGGCTGTTCAAAGTCAGGTATTCTGCTGACTAAGCGTTTGCATACCTTATGATATAGGCTAATTGCCCGATTTACGATGTACGAACCGCACGCTTTGATGTTCCATTCACATCAATTAAATACCAAAAGGGCCATTGCATTGTACAGAATTCTACTCTACAGTTCTGTGTCATGCATGCTGTTATAATTAGAATGCTCTTTGCCATTTCATTCCTCATCCTCCTTCCTTTCTGCATCACACACCAATCCCCTTGCTCCTGCCCATTCCTACATCATTCCCAGAGGCTGGTTTTATGCCATGACACACATTTTAAGGAGCGCTATTCAAACATTTCCCATTTGCACACACTGCCCAGAACATGAGGAGTTAACGAGAAATCCAGATCCTAGAACACGCCACACCACCTGACTGAGAGACAGAGAGAGAGAGAGAGAGGGAGAGGGAGAGAGAGAGAGAGAGAGAGAGGGAGAAAGAGCAAGCAAGCAAGCGTGTGGAATTGCCGCACTGAGCACTGCATTGATCACGCACTTCACTGACAGGCTGTCGATCGGGTGGACAGCGGAAAACCTTGCCGCAGCCAATGAGACGTAACCGTCCCCTGTATTTAGAGAAACGTGCGCTATCTGGTTTGAGCAGAATGTGCCAATCAAACGCGCACATGTAAACATATCGCCCAGGTAGCTGGAGGGAGGGATTCTGTGTCGAGCCAAACCTTCAGTCAGCTCTTTCCTCGAGCTCTGCTCTGCCCTTCCCACAGTGCTGCTGGGCAAATCTGCTGCGCAGGGAGTCAGGAGCGCCTCTGCGCTCTGGTGTATCCAACAACATTTCAGATGAAAGGCAACGGCACTGCTAATGTATGTGAAAACAGGAACGCGTAGCTCTGTAATTCATAAACCCCAGGATAATCCAACTAAAGAATAACAGAACTGTGGGGCTGGATGTGCAAAGAATATGGACGCAAGTCACTGTATAAAAACTCCGTAATTCCGTATGCATCACATGAAATGCACCTTAAGTACTAAGAAATAAAGAAGATTACATAACCAATGTCACAGACATAGTAGCAAAACTAAATCTGCAGTGCACTATGACCTGCTTCGTGGCTGTATGACACACTTTAGGATCACTGCAGATACTGCCTAGAAATGTTCATCTCGTATCATTTGAGGTCTTTCATTTGAGACATGGCTGAGGCAGTAAGAGCAGTCGTCTGGCAGTCGGAGGGTCGCCGGTTCGATCACCCGCCCGAGCTGTGTCGAAGTGTCCCTGAGCAAGACGCCTAACCCCCAAATGCTCCTGACGAGCTGGTCAGCGCCTTGCATGGCAGCCAATCGCCGTTGGTGTGTGAGTGTGTGTATGAATGGGTGAATGAGAAGCATCAATTGTACAGTGCTTTGGATAAAGGTGCTATATAAATGCCAACTTTTTTTTTTTTCACTTCCAAAGTAGACCTATAAAATCACTGTTCTTTCACTGCACAGCTTAGACCATTCATTCGACTCACTCTTCCTTCAAAATTCTTTATCTTGATTTTACAAAACACCGACAGGTATGCCGATTACAGCTGCACGTCCACTGTAATACAGAATTATCAGCCAAAATGGCATTCAGGATGCAAGATAAAATATTCATTCCCATCCTCTGCTCAGGGCATAAACATATTTCCTCACAGAAAAATAAAAGTCCTAATAAACGCCTGAGGCAAAACAAAATGTGTATATTCTCATCGGGATTTTATAACCCAAAAAGCTTCTTTTCACCAGATAATAACTCGTATGTGATTGTGCTTGGTGTTGGGAGGCTGTCAGAATAACAATATCCGAGAGGGAAATGCATCGAATCAGCTCCCACCGGTGAGCAGCAGCGGAGAGATCAGCGTCATAAACATCACTGAGGCGGCTGGGCTGGGTGTGCGGGAAGGAAGCGGGGAGACCCGAGGACCACGCCCACTGCTTAAGCAGGCGCACGTGCCTGGACAGCGTTACGACTCGGTCCAGGAGTTAAAGGTGTTAAAAGTGCGCTTCTTTCCACAGTAAGGGGCTGAGACCAGGGAAACCTGCTGTAGGAGAGGCAGTGCTGTGTTTGAAAAGACGGGAAAACTACAGTTCAGTTTGATTTTATTTTGAAAACTGGACCAATTCCAACCCAAACCTTTTCATAGAAAGCGACCGTATCTGCTACACATATAGCCTAACTCCCTCAAACCAGGTAAAAAAAAAAAGAAAAGATATTTACATACAGTAAATACTATATAAATAAAAAATGGAAAATAAATACATAAAATCCAGCATCACTACAGAGTAAGACTTCACAGGTACCACAGTCTTCTGCCACGGTGAATGTTCGGATAAAAAGGAGCAAACAAACGAAACGCGACTCCTTGTTTCCTCCTCCTCCTCTCTCTCTCCCGCCCTTCCTGAGTGCTTTCTTCAGCAGCTCCACCTGCTGCAGGTAACGCAGGCCGCACATGCAGCCTGCCTCTGGAACCGGGCCAAACTCGGCAGGGCTGGCAAAAAATACGACACCCGACCACGGTTACAGTGTTACCCTACTAGCAACACACAGGGCTCCCTACTAGCAACACACAGGACTCCCTACTAGAAACACACAGGGCTCCCTACTAGCAACACACAGGGCTCCCTACTAGCAACACACAGGGCTCCCTACTAGCAACACACAGGGCTCCCTACTAGAAACACACAGGGTTCCCATACTGGAAATACACAAGACTCACATACTAGAAACACACAGGGCCCCCATACTAGAAACACACAAGACTCACATACTAGAAACACACAGGGCCCCCATACTAGAAACACACAAGGCTCCTATACTAGAAACACACAGGGCTCCCATACTGGAAATACACAAGACTCACATACTAGAAACACACAGGGCTCCCATACTGGAAATACACAAGACTCACATACTAGAAACACACAGGGCCCCCATACTAGAAACACACAAGGCTCCTATACTAGAAACACACAGGGCTCCCATACTAGAAACACACAAGGCTCCCATACTAGAAACACACAGGGATCCCAAATTAGAAACACACAGGGCCCCCATACTAGAAACACACAGGGCTCCTATACTAGCAACACACAGGGCCAGGCTTGAGGACCATTAATAAGTGGAACCAGAAACATGCTTTCTTTCATCTGAGGGGAGCTAAGATTATGTTACATAGTCACTAAATATATAAGCCAACATTTCATATCAGATAAACCCCCAGAGCCAAGACAGAAAAAATGTGAGGTTTGTTTTACAGCTGTTGTGATGCACCACTAAACAAACATTTATGTTAAACAATAGCAATAAACAGTATGCTTTCTCATTTTCATGATTCCAAATCCTCATTTGTGCTACTAAAAAGGCATATTCTACTTTCCAGCAACATTTAGACCAACGGTCATCAAATCTGGACCATGAATCCAAAGCCGGCTCTGGTTTTCTTTTCTCCCAGGTAATTAGCTGAGAAATTAGTGCTACTAATTGGCCAGACAGTCTTCACACCTGCCACCCAGGTAAGGAGAGGGTGGAGCAATTCTCAAACCCCGAGGACTGTGACTTGATGATCCTTTATTTAGACCAGGGGTCTCCAATCTTATCCAGAAAGGGCCGGTGTGTGTGCAGGTTGTTGTTTTAGCACAGGACTAAGACAGCTGATTCTACTCATCTAGGTCTTGATTAAAGACCACGATTAGTTCATTAGTATAATCAGGTGTGTTACTGCTGGGTTAAAACAAAAACCTGCACCCACGCCGGCCCTTTTAGGATAAGATTGGAGACCCCTGATTTAGACTAACAAAATTGGGTTCCTGTCAGATACAAGAGTGGGACAAATAGTGAGCATAACTGCAATGTATATCATGAGTAGGCACAGAGTTTGCCTTCCCACCGCCCCAGGCAAGATGGTGGACCGGGGGAGGGGAATTACCTTGGCAACCACCTTTGTCACCTATGCCTAGGACCCACTTTGACCAAGAGAGACAGGTATTCACAACCAGAGAACACAGTCATGTCAATTAGCAACTTTCCAAAGGTGTGCAGCATAGGAATATGTCGAGATTTCATCGACTGTGACTTCTGTTAAGACTTGGTACCTGCCATTGCTTCCAGCACATCGTCAACTCATCCCCCATTTTATTACTTGTCAAATGACACGGTGCTCACTTTGCATTGCGATCTCGCCATCTGCGAATGTTTAATCAGTCTGCTCTGTAGCTCGAGAAGATGACTTTGTGGGACATCAAATTGTTTCTGGAAACTGTGTGTCGCCAAGGGGGAAGGAAGTATTCCTGTTTTGTGTTTGTTCTGAGTTAAAACGCAAGCTGCTGTAAACAATAAAACTCACACGAGTGTGAGGTGAAGAGAAACACAAATCCAGCTACTGCAATATTCATATGTAGTCTAAAAATGAGATGTTTGGACTGAACCAGGCTTTGAACCTCCTTTCTTGTACTCCTGTTCAGCTGGATTTCGATTATGAATTTAAATGTAGATTAGGAAGCATCCACAATTATTTCATTTGTCTTCCCAGTAAGAATGAATGTTCCTAAGCAATAACCATATGTCTTCTGGGAAGAAGGACAGTTTCAGTGGACTACTAACAGGTCCTCCGCACTTACATCGTAGTCCAAAGACATGCAGGTTAGGGACTAGAGATGAAAATTACATTACATTACATTACATTATTGGCATTTGGCAGATGCTCTTATCCAGAGCGACATACAGTTGATTAGACTAAGCAGGAGACAATCCTCCCCTGGAGCAATGCAGGGTTAAGGGCCTTGCTCAAGGGCCCAATGGCTGTGCGGATCTTATTGTGGCTACACTGGGATTAGAACCACAAACCTTGCGTGTCCCAGTCATTTACCTTAACCACTACGCTAAATGAGCTCATTAGCTAACTCTGGCACATTGATGTGGAAACTTAAAATGTTGATTAATGTGCACTGTCCCAGGTAAATAAAAAAATAGAACCTTTACAAAGCGATCCCTCTTTCCAAGAGTGGCTTTCCATTGCAAGGTTACAAACCATTAGTGCTGCTTTTCAAGGCTAAGTGCGGTGTGTCCATACGCCAGGTGCAATTCCAAATACCTGGCCACACTTCTTATTCCAGGCTACAAAAATGATCATACTCAAATACCAAACGTAAGGAAAATAACATTAGGCCTCATGAAGGACTTTCTCTTTTTCCATACTGCTTAGTCTAATCAGCTGTACGTCACTCTGGATAAGAGCGTCTGCCAAATGGCAATAATGTAATGTACTGCAGGTGAGTTCCGTCGGAGAGATGGCCAATGGGATCAACACGAACAAGGGACATCCTTCCCAAATTCAGTAGTCGGCACCTGGGTAAATTCATTAATTGCGGTTCATTGGTTTTCTCTTATTCCTCCGAAACAGTCCAATAAAATAAGCACGAGAAATAAGCAATGCAGTCGCTGAATCTTGACTCGTACATAATATTTGATCTGCAACGCTTAGTTTGAAAGTTTGACCGGAGTTTTGTGAGCCAGACGAGCTACGCTGGACTCATTTTGACTTCACCTGTCACGCGCTGTCACACCTCTCCATAGAAAGTGATTTGATGTGGAAACACCTTTAGAGTACATGATTGGTACGACAGGTTGGGACGACTCGGAAATGTAGTTTATACCTTTAGAACATTTTTCTTAAATGTGCCAACTTCTCCCAAATCGCCCGTTTGAGCGATTTAAGTATAAATCTGTTCGTTACGAGTGTAGGCCTATTTAGAGACCCATTAATTGCGGTCCTGGATCTTTAGCTGTCGACGTAGAATTGTTTTCAACAGATTTTTCCCTAACTTCTCCCCAGTTTTCGCACGTTCTGTTGAGTCACGACTGCACCGCCAGCACCCACGTGTGAAGCACTGCGTCAGATCGGGGTCGAGGTGTTGGTCTCACTGACGACAGCTGAGAGTGTCTACCGCGTCATTCGGAGAAGCCAGTGCAGTGGTAAGCAAAGGAGTCCTGGCTGACTGGTACCAGCCCCACTCATTGCAGGGGGAAGGGATACTGTTTCATCACCACCACAGACGGCTGGTCTTAGTCAGCCATTGCAATAGCGTAGGCTGTTCTCCTGGCCCGGGCCATTATTACTGACAGGGCCATTTAGGACTTACAGGAAATAGTCCTTATTCCATTATTTTTATTTCATTTCAGATCTCTGTTATGAGCCGACCTTTTGTGCTCCTTTTGAAACTTCAATGTGAATCTCTGTGAATCATACTGTACTTTCTTATGACCTTGGATGATATTTATGTGTAAATATCATATGTTATATTTATTAACTGGTGTCATTATATTAAATATAAATTGACAAAATAACATCTCTGATTATGAGTCAATCCATGTGCAATTCCCATCATGTACATATCCGATCTCCACTCAGCTCATATCCAATCCCTCCCACTGGACACAAGCTGGACCATTTACATTGATAACAACAGAGCTCTTATTTTTTATCAGAAAATGTCTTTAAACGTCCAGTGAAATGGCACACTCTTAACAAAAATGATAATATTCCCACCAGTGTGTGCAGAGTCAGAAAGCAGGAAGAGAAAAGCAGATTTGGCTTGAGCTCACTGCCCCAGGCTTCTCCATTCCCACGATGCCCCATCATAACCCAGTAATGACATCATCAATCATGTGGCAAGACGTGAGCCTACAGCGGCACCTAAGCATTTACATAAATTAATATAAGAGAAAGCTAATTAGGCAATAGTTACGAAAACTCAATCTGTTTATGATCGCCATGAAGAGTATCCCTAAAGATGCTGAATTAACATAATGGAGAAATATTAAGTGGGCCTCTGTTTTCCAAATCAGTTGAAATATCATTGATCTGGGGCATGTTAACACACTTCCTTGAAATGTAAAACTTTCTGCTATCGGTACTGCAATCCATTATCAATGCCAACTAGGCACTTTTCTGCGTAAATAATTGGAGATTATCTCTGATTCACACATTGCTGTTGTCTATCAACCCTCACTCTTTGTAATGTGCACGTTTAGTTTTTGTAATTTAGCCATGTATTTGTGGGTCCAAGCAGCTCTTATGTTGGATCTCCACCCCCAGACTATATCGTTCCATAGACTGATCTACAGCATGAACACTGACTGACTAATACCTCTGCATGCTCCTGACCCTTGCAAACCACACTTTTCAAATCTTTTAGGGTCATACCTCAAGCCTTTGAGGTCTCTTGCCAATCTCTGGAACGCTTCACCATTAAGTCAAATGCCATATGTGACTTGCGCCCAGATTATTTTCCGTTGAAAAACACAGAACAAAAAACACATTGTTTTCCATTGAAAAACACAGATTGTTTCCCATTGAAAAACACAGACTGTTTCCCATTGAAAAACACACATTTTTTTTTCCATTGAAAAACACACATTTTTTCCCATTGAAAAACACACTTTTTTTTTTCCATTGAAGAACACATTCAAAGATGTCCCCACTTGCATCCTCTCAGGCTGCCTTCTGATCCAGCCATGACGCATCGTCCCGTGACCCCCCCAGAGGGTGCAGGAATCACTTTCAGTTTGGCTTAAAACCTTTTCAGCTAGTCCACAAGGGGCTGTAGCTGATTTGCCGTCTATGTTCATTTAATGAATTCTCATCGAATGCAGGTAGGTTTTCCATTTCTACCGAAATGTTAAAATTCATACAGCTTGCATTTTTCTTCCTAATCCAACGGATCATTCCGGCTGAAATGGGCTCTGAACGCCTGAACAGGCCAATAACACAGCAGGCAAAATTAATATTTTCATAAAGCTGATTTCGACGTGCTCTCTTTTGATAACGCTGTGTTCGTTGAAGTTAGGTAATCCTGAGCTTAATTCCATCGCAGATGGTGAAAAGGTTTTAATGGTAAAAGGCATTAACATTTTTAGCATTTTCATTATATTCATCATTTAGTGAACCTTTATGTTTTATATTATTTAAATACAGATTTGTCTATGTACTCAACATCCTCAACATCCACTTTGACATTTTTTTTAATGAGAGACTACTAGTAAATGTATTGCAGTCTGAAAATCTCACTGCAAATGGTAATTTATTCCTGAAGTGTTAGGCCAATGCTTTAATAATAGAAAATAGGACTGAAAAATAGGCCACAATATATATGTGCAATATACAGTCAGTGGCCATTTTATTTTGTAGGCCTGTACACCAGCTTGTTAATGCAAATATTTAATCGGCCAATTATGTGGCAGAAGATTAAATGCATACAAGCATGCAGAGGTTCAGCTGTTTTTTAGAGCAAATGTCAAATGTAATCTAAGTGACTTTGACCATTATTATTATTGGTGCCAGACAGGGTGGTTTGAGTATCTCAGAAACTGCGACTTTCCTGGGAGTTTCACGCACAACAGTCTCTAGAGTTTGCAGATAATGTTGCAAAAAACAAAAAGCATAATGAGAGAGGTCATAGGAGAAGGGCCAGACTGCTCAAAGCTGCCAGGAAGGTGACAGTAATGCAAATAACCACACATTACAACAGCGGTGTGCAGAAGAGCATCTCTGAACACACAACACGTCAAACCTGTAAGTGGATAGGCTACAGTAGCAGAAGACCAATAAGACTAATAAATACCTAATAAAGTGCTCGGTGAGTGTATTTTTCTGGTATTTGGTCAGTCCAGAAGCCCATTTAAGCACAGTACTGGCTGTGAAAGGAGATTCCACGGATCAGCACAAAGACTGTTGTGTGGCAGGAATTACAAATGGCGCTTCTGAGGAACCACTGGTTCTAAACCACGGGGTGGGCCTCGGGGGACCCCCTGAAAAGGGACTTTTGTTCAATGTCCCATGGCCATCTGGCCATGCACTCCTCACACTCCATTATCTCCAGTGCCAAGACCAATACATATCCGCACTTGGAAAATGAATTCTTGATGATCCAGTCTCTGATAAAAAAGTGGCTAGAAATAACAGTGGGATTATTATGTAAATAATTTCCCTTCCCAACATTCTAAGACCATTACACACAAAAAGTCCCTGAATACCTGATGTGAAAAGTATTTTTATTTATGTGTAGTCTTTCACTGTCTGATTTCATGGATCACCTGGCATCTGCAGGTAATGTATGATCTCTTATTCCTTCCTTCTCCTTCATATCTTCTGGTCACCTCTCTCTCTCTCTCTCTCTCTCTCTCATTAGGCCTTGCCCCTCCCCCCTGTGCTAAATGTTTGATATGATGACAAAATGCAGCTTAGAAGGCATGTCTTTAGTAGTGGATTCAGTTACACAATCAATGCTGACTGGGTGTGATGTAATAAGGATTACTGTGTGCTCATAACATTTCAAACTACATGAGAAATGGCCAGTTGACCAAGTAGTTTTGACAGAATAGCCTTCATTATCTTTTACAAAAGGAGCTGGTCATGAACATTTTACTTACTCAGTAGGTAATTTGAGAGGCAAAGATTTCATTGACGCTCTATATCAGGGATCATCAAACACGGTCTGAGAACTACCGGTTTTCTCCCATCCCTTTATCTGGGAGTCGGGTGTGAAGACAGTCTGGCCGATAAGTAGCCATAACTGTCCTGCTAATTACCTGGGACAAAAGGGCCAGATTCCGACGGTCCAGATTTGATGACGGCGGTCTATAGGTTCGTTACACAATATTTAAACTTGCACTTAAATATAGCAGATCACCTTTCCTGAGCCAGAAGGGAGGGGACCCACTTCACTGAAGGATGTTTCAATCCAGCTGTGCCTGTGTACTGCTTTAAATGCATGCATGAACGAGTGAGGGAACAGGCCCAGTCAAGGTCATAAATTATATACCGCTTCCCTCTGACCTAGATTGTGTTTCTCTTTCTGGTCCTTAATGTGACCACAACAGCCTGGATTTAATGTTCTTAACAGCCATGAGTGTGTATTCGTCTTCACAAACACCAAAAGTTCAAAAGTTCAAAAGCCACCAAAATTAACTGCTCTTGTCGACAACAGTAATGCTGGCATTTTGTGCAAATTTAAAGTCAACTGTTCCAAACCTATATCTTATTAAATCGATTTGACTATCTTGATAAGGTAGAATGGTACTCTTATCTTTGATAATATGTAAGAGAATCATTTCAATTTGTTTGGTTTAAAGAGGACTCATCTGACCTACTGTGTCAAACGTGATGTCTGAAAAGGCCTCTGTGCTTTAAACTTTGAATGCAACCACTTGGTAATATGACTGAGACACTTGGAGTCAATGTTCATTGTTATGCAGACAGTACAGATATGGGCAGATGAAGTGCCAGCTGTCAAATAAAAGAGTAAGCTCAGGAGAAATTAAGACCTGGACGACTGCAAAGTTTCTACTTCTTAACTTAACTTTGAAAACCGTGTTTGTAATTCTTGATCCCAAAAGACAGTGTTGCTATGTAACGTCAGAGTGTTTTCCTGACCGAGACATGAATTAGCTGCAACATGCAACAGAAGCTGTACCAATCAGGATATCCAGGACACGGCAAGCCACTGCCAGCGCAACTGGACCAGGACGTAAACTTGATGCAGACCGATGTAGACTGATAAAAAAGCAATTTCCTAACTCACCTGGTTTCATTTGACTTTCACAAGTGACCTCAATAACAACAATATAGTATTTCAGAAGGGGAGTTTCACCTACACTTAAATCCTAATCTTTAATTATCTAATATTATTACACAACTTATCTAAACACCAGATCATGTAAACTGTGGTTAAAGTGAATCTGTAGTAGACTGTAGTAATTTCAAAGTAATATTATATAAAATACAACATATTTAGAAAAAGCAAACTTGATTGTTACTGTAGAGGCACTGCCATATGAGCCATTTTCTATAATAAAGGGAGAATGCAATGACACCCCAATGAAACTAGACAGTCCAACACAACAATATAGCTGATCATACTGTATTGCACTATTGCTGAGGCAACAAACATGAACAATATCTCTTGAAAACAGGTCTTTGAGAATGTTCAGGAGTTATGTACTAAACATTAAACACTAAACACGTTGTTGTACGTCGCTCTGGATAAGAGCGTCTGCCAAATGCCAATAATGTAATGTAATGTAAAAACACACCAATCATATAACAATTGAGCATATAGGCTAGTTGTTACTCATGCACAAGTATTGAATCCCTTTATGCTGGAATTACAAACTAAATTTAGGCCTTCATGTCTGTTTGACTGCCACCTGGCTTTTGAGACTATTGGAATCTGCATTGGAACTAGCCTAGAAATTCTTTATAACAATGCACCCACAATTTTTTTATTCGGAAATTCTAGCGAAGACATTACGATTTTATCATGGACATGAAAATGTATTCTATGGCCCTGCTAGCAGTATGAAGTGTTCTGCTCTTAAAAGCCTTGTATTCCCAAACAGCAGTATTTGCTGTATTTCTGTGATATAGGCTAGCAGTATTTGCAAGTCGCTTTATCTTTCATCATATATTTCTGTTATACAAGTATTAATGAGGTCAGTCAGAGGTGCCAAAGACCTTACTGATGTGGGCAGCCCATAGACCTACCCCAGGTGTGTTTACTGAATATCCATATATAAATACATGCAAAAAATGTGTTTTCATTTCTGAGCACTCTGAGAATATGAATATAAAATATTCTTGCTTTTATCCTGTGAGATCAGAGGTCAGCGTTATATATGTACGCTTCTGTATTAGCTTGCCAATGCTTAAATCACTGTAATTGCACATTAAGGGTTCTTTCATATCTGCTATGTATAATCCATTTTCTTTCACACCTGGTCTATGTGGAGAAGGTACTTTATATTTAAGTTGCACCTTCATTCATACTGACACCAATGTATGCACCAAACAACTATACAATACATTCATAACTAAAATTATCTTGCCAATTTTTCTTTTTTTTACATTTTAGTGAATTTTGCTTTAACAATATTATAAAGAATGAAGTCCAGTGAGTTCTGATAGCGTTCATAGTGACAATGGCACACCTTGTCACTATGAACGCTATCAAAACTGGCATTTCACCTTCAAGCAAACAATCATCTGCAAGCTCAGAAGAGAAATGAGAATGAGAAATGTGTTAGGACAGCTACAAAGAAGAATCTTCCAGTTCATTCCATTGTGGAAGCCCTTGGTGCCCCATAATCTTAATTTGTATCAATACCAGCATTATTTCCATTACAACTGTTAGCTAATCATAAAGAATAGAGAAAATGCATGTATTTTAGAGTGCATGCTTTGTCTGTTAAAAGTGACCAGCCTAAATCAATAGGCGATATGTTCTGTTCAGGCAATATGCTTAATATCCATAAATACTACTGTGGATTATAAAATGTATCCTACTTTTGAGGTAAGTGTCTTATACACGAAATCACATTATTATTATTATTATTATTATTATTATTGTTGTTGTTGTTGTTTTCTATGACCTTGGTAATTACAGTCTAGAACTGAGTTATTTACCAGGCAGGTAGTGGAAGCCAAATTATGCTAATAGTTATATAATCACCTAATGGCCAGTAAATGTGTTGCTAAGCAATCGTGAGCCTTAAACTGATGCTCAGGTTGACAGAGAATTGGTCCCTTTTGTAACACCTTTTGTTAGGGAATTTCACTGAATCTACAGTGTTCCGTCCTACTGAGTCTTTTAAGAGGTTTTTGTTTCATGACATTAGTGACATTAGAAGGAGAAATTCTTCATATCCAACATTATTTTCCCTGGTTTCTTTGTTCCGGCTAAAGGAAAATTGTGGGCTGTCGTGCACATTATGTGCTAATTACAGACCCACACCATTAACACCTGGGAAAAAATCATTATTTCTACCAGTATTCTACCAAGTGTCATTATTCAGTGAGCCTTATATTGTCCTGGTTGAGAGCCATACAGGGGGGCCCTGGTCCTAAAGACAAAGACACATACATATACATAGTGCCAGTTGGCTTTCAAATGTAGGCTATTGAACCCATAGTGCAGATCATCACCATATATGATTATATGATTACTACCCAATTGAACAACCCTTACAAAGGTATTAATCCTGAATAAGAGGTAGATGTAGAGTAATGACTAATATTAAGAAAACTGTGATTATTAATGCATTACACAGTTCAATTTGGAAGGGAATATTCATAGGCAACTGTGACCTTAATTGCAAATGACAGACAATTTAAGTTCCATCCTAGGCTTTTTGCCGTTGCTTTGCCTAAAGTCCAAACACAAATTCGTCTAACTTACTGTAATTTTCATTGCAATTACAATTTTACAAAATTGTAAAACATAAGACATGCCTTATACGCTTATATGTGAACAATTAAATATTATATCACCATACGACATGTATTACATATTGGCGTATTTTCGACACGTAAGCTCATTGTTGTAAGGTTGAAAGCGGCAAAACACAAGGGACCTAGTGAAAAACACCAGGGGAGGCGCAAAATGGAATACTGTAATGATAAAAGAGAAAATGTGGGTCCCGCAAACGTAAGGCTACAAGGCAAACACGGTGAGGCTCATATTTTAATCTACTGGCAGTCACGCTACTGCCCGTGTAGCAGGATCCAGGTGCATCGCACGAGACCCCGCCACAAATAGCTATATGTACGAGGCTATACATAGGCTATATTCTAATATAAATATGCTCTAGGACACACCAGCAACAAGCTAACGTGAAAAACATAACAAGCAGGCTACCGATTTGCTTCGTAAGCTTTTAGCGCCGCTGTATTGTTGGGGACATAACCATGTAATATAAAGGGTTATAAACACATGGAAATTGTATGTGGTAGCTGGGGTGTCAAAGCCGTCATGTAAGTGTCATAGCTAAGGTTAAGGATACATTTATTTAAGGTTATAGGCGTAAATTAACAGACATATACAGTACATATCCCTCAGACGCCTTCTTTCAATTTACGCAATTATCATGATTAAAAATGCGTTTTGTTCTTGGTAATCAAATGCATCAGATAGCCAAATAGCTCGATAAATCCAATAAAGCCACTGAATCGCCATTCTGATGGCGGGACTGTTACGAAATTTCGGTGCATAAACATGGGCTGGACTTCACGAGGAAAAACATCAGGGCACTGTGCGGTTACATCGCATTCTAGAGATGCGTTAAAAATGTGCTGTGCCCATTTTAGAAATCACTGCAGCTCTTTATTTTTTCACATTCACTCTTACAGTACTACAATGCTAGCGGATTTGATATTCTCCCTGTCCTTTTCTACAATGGCATCGCCATCAGTCGACTTCATTAACCTTCGCAGCAATCAATATTCATCACCGCACCCTTCAGCAGGTTCCCGCATCAACATCACCCACCAACCTACCATTCCGTGCCAGTTGACGACAATCCTAGTCCGGTGACAGTCCTGTTCAAAACATTCCGACGAGCGAGATTCAAAAGCTTCGTATCGCAAAGATACTCGAATGTGAAGACGTAAAAAATTAACAACCGATGGTTAAAATAAAGGAGGTTAAAGCAGAAATTGCGATGCTGAATCACCCTCGGCTCACCGTCTTGCAACCATTGTGCTGCAAGATGCTGGCTGTACCATTGTGGAACCTACCAGAGGAGAGGTGGGTAAAGGGGTTAGGGAAATGGGTTGCTATAGAAACCGAAAGGAGCACACATGACGTCAAAGCCCAAAGCAGTCTCTGGAGGGGAGGGGGGAGCTTGTCTATTCCTGCATCGTCCTCATCATCAAGCATGTCGTTCGGACATGGCTACAGAGAGGACCAGCAAGGAGGCGGGCGGAACGGAACCACAGACAGCCTCTGCCTTCGGGATAGACATATAGGCTATATATTTCACGCAGGATTTACTCGACATTCGACATAGAAAACAATGTTAATAAATTGAGACCCTATCATCACTATTGCGTTTTTTGTAGCATCCATTTGGTTCCACATCAGCCTCCGTAGTAGCTGGTAAAACCGCGATCAGAATCCCGCGTTGCATGGCGAATTACTTTCCAGGTGCTAGTCCGGACGAATAGGTTAGTTCTTTCTGCGCTTTTTTTTGCCGAGTAGCGTTTAAGATCATTTTGGTTGGTAGGCTACTGTTGTCGTATTGTCACAGTGCTATATTGCCCCGCTTCTGTAGGCTACTATGGGTTACGTGGAGGCATCCTATGGCGTTTTTCTTTGTCACTCGTCCTTTCCTTGCTTTTGTGAAGGTATTGTCCAGCCCGGCCTGGCTATACGAGGCTAGGTGGACTAATGCTTCGTATTTTGAATTTGATTTTTAAATGTTGAGCCTTCTTAATGTCGCATCCCCTGACTTGGGCAGTGAGAGCTTTAGGCGGACCGGGGCCGATTTTCCATCTGGGGTTTTTATCAATTACTTGTTATTATGAATTATTTATTAATTAGCCTATTATTTATATTCAATAATAATTAATACATTATTATTAAACATGTATTAATTACTGTAATGGCGGGTGTATATCCATAGGCTTTGTGTAGCCTACATTAACCACAGTCTTCAATGGTTATTTGTTCATCTCTAAATTATCTACCATTATCTCTCCTTTTTTATTGAATCTATTTGGCACTGGTCGAGGCTCAGCCTCTGCTGAACTCTTACACATCTACTGTGATCCGCTGCACCTCGTTGTACTGTGTACATTTTTTTCACACCATGGAGCAGGAAATATCAGGTAATCAAAAATATTTTCTGGAAGTCTGCTACTAACAGCATTGCAAACCAGAATACGTAAAATTCAGATCAAGGTTGAAACGCTCCTTGACATGATTTAGAGAATGTGATGGTCATTCCTTTCATGTTTTCATGACAGGCTGGTAGGACAATATGAATATATGGTGATTTATTTGTCTAGCCATATCCTGGCTTGTTGCACGTATTCCAGCCAGATGCCATCATACAATCTAGTTGCAAGATACAATTGAATTAGCCTGTTAATATCTGATAAGAAATGTAAAATAACCACACAATGTACGATAATACCATATGACACCTGAAGCTGAGTGGGAGGAGTAGAGAGGACTCCCTCTTCTCATTGGCTACTTTCAGACACCCCTGGTATGGGATATGTTCAGGACCATGGACAGTGGCAGTTGATTGGTACTCAGCCCAGATGTTGCTCATTGCTTTCAGTCATATAAACGCACAGTCCGAAGCCTTTATCAGCTATCTGCTCAACTGTTAGCACCTCTAGATGGCTGTCATGCTGTTAGCAGATACGCATACTATCATCAATTAAATTGAAATTCAAGTAATATATTAAGCCTGTTCAATACATCCACTATACGGTATATAGATATGTACTATACAGCCACATCCACTATACGATAGTTAGGAATTTGTTTGACTGTATAAATAAAGGATACAAAAAAACCCAAGTACAAAAAAATACAGCAAAACACATTGAGCATCAGAGCCAAGACAAACTGGTTTGGAAAAATACAAGAATACAAAAACACAAATATAAAAGGACAACACAATACAGTGAACAACATTCTGTGCCAAACTGTTATTGGAAAAGATGATAATGGATTAAATCGCACCTTTGTAACAGAAGCATCCTTCCTAAACACTTCAAACTACCTTAGCTACCGTAGGATAAATCTGCGGTGTGCTGTTTTAGAAGTGCTTCCTCCCATGCCCAAGAGGAGGACGACCAGTTCTTTAGTCTATAATCCAATCTAGTCTATTTTAAGATGCATATAATTCACATGACACCAGCTGACAACGGAGGAGGCTTAATACCTATAGGCAGATTCATCATTTGAAGTGACGAGGCCTATCACTGTTGCGTCATCAGAAAACTGAATGAGTGTGCGATGCAATGACAAAGAAAAAATGTAATGCATTCATTCGTGTACAGTGAGTGCAGTAGAGGAGACAGTACACACCCTTGTCAGGCCCTAAAGCTTTTCCAAGTCACGGATAACCTATTGCTAATTATTATTAGAATTTTCTCTCAGTTTTGGTGCGCAGTTGTACCCAGTTTATTGCCTGTGTATATTGAGGAAGCACTGCTACAACCCTGCCCCCCCCCCCCCCAGTAGCTGGAAGGAGATTGACACACCTTCTTCAAGCCACATTGTCTCAAGTCCCGGATGGTGATTCCAGGGTGACCAGGGCACTTTCGTATGCAGCAATCCTCCCCGCCGGGTCCCTCCCCCCACCCACGGAGCGGGGGTCCAATTACACCGCTGAACCCCGGTCTTCGGTGTGCAACTGCGCCGAACAAAAGTCTGAAGCTTTAGCCCTGTGCTACCGCGGTGTTCTTCTATTGTTAATGTGTTTTGCATTGCGAAAAAAAAAATCAAAGAGCCAGGACAAAGAGACTGTCTGAGACCGGGTTAAATATACACCAAACAGCGAAAGTATCTGAGTGGTGAAGGACCGTATGTAGCCTTACCTGGTGCTACCGGAATGGGATTAAATGCTATCTTGGTTTTACTCATCATTTTACTTATCTGACTCCGAACCGCTGTTTTAACCTTTCACCTGTGCTAACAGTTGCACATGGAAGGAGACTGCAAATGAGGGACTATAGCCTCTTCCTGACAGTAGTGTGGCTCTATATGGCCATCTGTCTTCGGAGATATGAATGTATCTCTGGCTTGTGTAGTCTACTAGCATACAACGACGGCATAGCCGAGCCACTATGGAGTGGCGATACCCTGAGACACCCTCTATCGGTAAGATATCATCAATGTGTATTTTAGGACCTTAAAACCACTAGGTGTGTAGTGGTTAAAGTCAAAGAGGAATTCCAGGTTGAAGTGTATGCAATTTACACCATTTATGTGTGGCTATACGCGAGAGGAGGTCGTATTGACAAGTCTCCTCGGACCATTCCACTTTCCCCCACATACTGCAACCGACTTGCTCTCTATGACATTGGCTTTCCAGCAACATCAAATATGATTGCACTGCTTATGGAAAACCTAAGGTTACAACATGCTATTTCAGCTCAATATTTTTGAGCATTCCACAGGGGCAGCAGAATAACTAGAGCAGTGCTATTGGGGAAGCAGGGGAACAGTGCATTGTTTCCCTATCAAACCTTGCTGACTCCTCGCCAGCACTGTAAACACAGGCTGTATTCCTTCAGGGGTTCCGATGAGGGGAGCACTCCTGTAAACCACCATACACTGTCATATACAGTGGACTTAATATGCACAATGTGCTGTAAACTAAAAAAATGAAAGCTTTATTTTCCAACGTGCATACAGTCCATCCATCCATCCATTATATGAACCCGCTTATCCTGAACAGGGTCGCAGGGGGGCTGGAGCCTATCCCAGCATACATTGGGCGAAAGGCCAGTCCATCACAGGGCACACACACCATTCACTCACACACTCATACCTATGGGCAATTTAGACTCTCCAATTAGCCTAACATGCATGTCTTTGGACTGTGGGAGGAAACCGGAGTACCCGGAGGAAACCCACGCAGACACGGGGAGAACATGCAAACTCCGCACAGAGAGGCCCCGGCCGAAATTTTTTCTTTCCGCATGAAACCGGCTCACAATTATTGGCACCCCTGGTTTAATACTTGGTGCAAACACCCCTGCCAAAAATGACAGCCATGAGTCTTTCCTACTATTTTAATTTACAGGGAGTTCACAACATGTCAAACCTCTAAGTGGAGAGGCTACAGCAGCAGCAGAAGAAGTCTAGAAAATAAGTCTAATAAATACCTAATAAAGTGATCACTGAGTGTATACTTCATGGTTATGAAGAATTTACTAATTTGAGGAATAAGTTTATTTTCATTTCAGCTTGTCTGTAAAGTTCACAAAGTTTTCCAGACGTTCAGTCAGAGACTGAACGTCTGAAAATCGAGACACATTATTTTTAACACGGCGTATGTAGGTTGTTTCTCCAAAGCAATTACTGTCTCTTTTGCAGAATCCTCTGGGGATGTTATGGTTGCCACACATCAATCTGCCACCATGAATTTCCCTCCCTGTTAGTTTGCCACCTCATTACGGTCAGTAGCATGTCAGATGTCCCTACATTTCAGGATATAAGCAGCTACATAGAAGATACGATCGTACAATAGCTGATTTGAAACGGACGGGAGGGTAGAAATGGTTCTGGACGAGAGAGGGTGAATAAATAGCACACGTATGCTGAGATTCCCTGACAATCTGAGGGGTGATATTTTTGGAAATATGGGTATAAAGGTATAAGGAATAAAGAGCTCAGGTACGGTAAGGGTATGACAATCTTCTGAAGTAATAGCGCGGATGTTTTTTTGGCTTTTCTGCAGGCCCTTTAAAGTAGTACTTTACGTGCCTTTTGGTTTTCTTGTGTTTACTTGCATGTTGATAATACGGTGTGCTTTTCAACATTTTTTTTTTTTTCAACTGTGTGAAATACACACTTGTGCTTTCTTGAAAAACAGTCATCCCGTTGTACTTCGTAGTGATCCTACTCTTAAATCATTTCAGGAAAACAATGTGGAGCACTGCTATGACTGCATGGGAAGGCTGCTCTTCCATGCACCCACTCTTCAGTGACCTCTCCTCAACCTTAGCCAAGGGCTACTGAAATCAGGCATGAGCCTGAACTAACACTACCGATAAAAATGCAGCTTAACACACTTGAACTCACTTGGATGAGACGTTTTATTGTCCAGTAAGGCATCTATATAGATTCTCATGAATCTGTAGACTGACCATATACACTCACTGAGCACTTTATTAGGAACACCTGTAGACCTACTTATTCATGCGATTATCTAATCAGCCAAACGTGTGGCAGCAGTGCAATGGATAAAGTCATGCAGATACGGGTCAGGAGCTTCAGTTACTGTCCATATCAACCATCAGAATGGGGAAAAGGTGATGAAAATGACTTTGACTGTGGAATGATTCTCGTTGCCAGGCAGGGTGGTTTGAGTATCTCAGAAACGACTGATCTCCTGGGATTTTCACGCACAACAGTCTCTAGGGTTTGCAGAGAATGGTGCAAAAAACAAAAAACATTAACAAGGCAGAAACACCTTGTTAATGAGAGAGGTCATAAAGTACTCACTGAGTGTATAACGCTCCCCATCTTAGCAGCGCTAACGGGAGAGGCTGTGACCTTGCAGCGGGTAAATGTTTCCTCATATTGCTGCTTCTCCTCTTCTGAGGAGTGACATACCCTTCCAGCAGATGGATAAACGCCTGCAGCCCTTCGGTGTGTTGTTGCAGGGCGTTTTAACTGGGCCCCTGGCCTGGAACAGCACACTATTCATGGCAGAGGTCCACGGCTGTCACCACTCTCCTGTCAGAAGCCTGGCGAGATGGAGATCGAGAGGTCTGCATCAGTCTATATCCCTGAGCTCTCGCCAGTAAGAATGGCACCCCTGTGCCACACAAGATGAAGCTGCAAGCAACTGACAGGCTATTGACCGTGCAAGCTCATAACGCCACGGTCCCATCTCCGCACTGAACTGGCTAGACACCCCTGTAGTAGCTGCCTCATTCACGGGGACGACCCAAGTGGGACCCTGGGACAGCCCCAACCCTCAGAGCTTAAAAGTGCCATATTTGTGGAAAATGCCATTTCCCTTGCTATGGGGATCATAAAGTCGAAGGTGTTATTAAAAGACGCTGTGAAAGTATCAAAACGCACAGTCCCCAAATCCATCCGCGCAATCCACAAAACGATAACATTGGTTTGCATCCGTGCGGCCCACCTGGTAGCAGTAACAAATTCAGGCACTCTGCAGAGATGGCGTTGAGTCTGTTGGAGCTTGCCAGCCAATCAGAACCGAGGTTCGTTAATATCAATGAGCCTTAAAGACACGGTCACTAAAACAGCCTGTTCTTGGTAAAGCTCATGAGAGGCGCTGGAGAACGGACATGGTAAAACTGGATAGAGATTGTTTTTGGTACTTAAAACCACACAAAAGTCTACTTATGGATATCAGGACCTAAAAGGACATACTAGAAAGGTGTACAACATTGGACCTTTAAGATTCAGCCATCCATCCATCCATCCATTATCTGAACCCGCTTATCCTGATCAGGGTCGCAGGGGGGCTGGAGCCTATCCCAGCATACATTGGGCGAAAGGCAGGAATACACCCTGGACGGGTCGCCAGTCTATCACTGGGCACACACACCATTCACGCACACACTCATACCTACGGACAATTTAGACTCTCCAATCAGCCTAACGCGCATGTCTTTGGACTGTGGGAGGAAACCGGAGTACCCGGAGGAAACCCACGCAGACACGGGGAGAACATGCAAACTCCGCACAGAGAGGCCCCGGCCGACGGGGATTCGAACCCAGGACCTCCTTGCTGTGCGGCGTTAAGATTCAGCCCCAGGTCCCAATTAAGAGTGCAGTGCACTCTCTCACTGCTCATGTGAGACCCACGCCTAGGACCTCAGACAGCATCGGAAATAAGAAGAGGATCTCTGAAACACCTAGACCAGCTGTGGAGTAATATTATCCGTGGTATCCGTGGGTGACAGACGGTGGCAGCTGGAAAATTTATTTTGATATGCAGCCAGTGTGTCATTGGTTGGGAGAGATTTGTCTGGTTTGACATCAGTTCATATTAAGAATGTTAATGCTTACAGAGATCTGGCAGATGATTTTCCATGGAGGAATTTGCGATGGCAGCCAGAGATGGGACCTTACCTAGCTGAACACATATATCGCCAGCCTTAATGATGATGATGTTTAAATCATGAGGGTGTCTGCATCAGAAATGTAGAAATTTTCAATAACTTATTGAAAAGTCTCTCAAAGTTTGCTTTTCAAAGTCAGCTACATGACTGTATCAGATACTGCAATCAGCTAGGTCACCAGGTATTATATTAAGCTACCTCTTACAGTATTTCAGGCAATTTGACTACAGTTATACAACTGTTCTCATGTAACTGTTCTCCTGGGTGGGGTCTAAGTTGCATACCTATATTATATGTTCGATGGTCATGACAATGACCGTTTTTTTCTCATATCATGTTGCCATGGGTTAAAGAAAAGTTGCTCAGATATCGATGGTTACAGCTTTATGTTGCTTGTTGGTCAGACATTCCCTTCCTGGCTCTGTGGAGCTTGGGATTGGGCAAATTCATCCACAATAAAAGTATCTTAACCAGGGCTACTGTAAGGGGTGCAGTGAGGACGAATATAAGGACTCTGACTAACAGCGGGCCTCAAAAAATGTTAGAACATAGGATTGTAATGGGGAGGTGGGGGCCAATGTTAGATCTTTTTATGGGGCACAAAATCCTTGGAGGCACCCCTGAATTTAACTGTCATAGATTCTATGTATAAGCAGTCAATGAAAGAGGTCCTTGGCCTCCTGGAATTTAAATGGCAAATGGCCTGCATTTATATAGAACCTTATCCAAAGCACTATAAAATTGTTCACACACACTCGCACACCAACGGCGATTGGCTGTCATGCAAGGCACCAACAGGCTCGTGAAGAGAAATTGGGGGTTAGGTGTCTTGCTCAGGGACACTTCGATACAGCCAGGGTGGGATCGAACCAACCCTCAGACTGCCAGATGACTGCTCTTACCTCCTGAGCCAATGTCGCCCCTAATGTCGAATTTAATGTTATTTCAGGAGTTTATAATGAGTTCATTAAAAAAAAGCATTGAGTTACCTCATTTGAAACACCCACAGTAAAACAAGCCTTAGCTGTTGGCTGCCAAGTTTTCGACATTCCAGATTGATCGTGGGTACCTTGTGTAAAGAACAACTTGTACATTAACTAGCGTCCACTATTGGCATTTTATTGCCCAGACAGCATAAGGCAGATCTAACCTTATGGATGGTCGCTGGGGTTGTTCCTGAAACAACATGGACCCAGAATGGGTCGGCAGTCAGCCAAATTCGTTGCCTTTCGAGGAAACTCTGAAGTGGAGTGGATACAACTGCAGGTCATAGACTCATGACCGGTTCCCTCTAGTGTGCTTCGAAAGGAAAGTGTCAGTGTTAATGAGCACCAGTTGCTGTCTAAAGCCAATTCGGAATTGGCTAAAAAGTGGGAGCATTCAAAGGGATGGGGACCTCTATCCTTATCTGACCCAGTTCCCAAAGCGTGGTGAGGCAGTCAGCCATTTCATGTTGGCAGAAGTTCTATGAAGGCAAGCGTTGTCACAGCTGCATGACGGCCATTGCTGAAAAGGCACTATAGGCACACATTCGTAGAATTGGTTCATAGCTGAGGATATTATCCAGGAATGATTGTCAAGCAGTGGTGTCAGAACTGCCGCCAGAATTCACTGGCCACATCAAACAATCAACCAGTGTGCACCTTTATGAAAAAATCTGACAGCTCATCGCACAACCTAATATTCCTCGTTTATGTGTGCCACTTCAGAGCATGGACTGACAATGCACTATCAGCAGACTGCACAATAATTCATTTCAGTCTCATTTTAGTCGCATTGCTTTCACTAGGATGTATACACCGAACGGGGCAGCCTGTAGCCTAGTGGCTAAGGTACATGATTGGGACATGGAGGGTTGGTGGTTCACGCCCTGGTGTAGCCACGATAAGATCCGCACAGCTGATGGGCCCTTGAGCAAGGCCCTTAACCCCACATTGATCCAGGGGGGATTGGCTCCTGCTAAGCCTAATCAGCCGTAAGTTGGATAAAAGCGTCAGATAAATAACAGTAATGTGCACTCTGATGCCTGGGGAAGGATGTCAGTTTCCAGCCGGATGGGCCTGTAACCATGACAGCATCAGGACCTATCAGGACCCAGGTTCACTCCACAGCCTCAGGATTACCTGGCTTAACTCAACTTTCTTTACAAGGTGCTCAGACATTTGCTCCACGGTCACCGTAAGCGGTTGAGCGACAGTGAAGAAAAACTCTGAACACGGACGAACATGGGAAGGAGGAAGCCTGTGAACTAACGCATAGGCTACTGTCAGTATAAAGGTGTGCGATACCGTCTCCGTACAGGCCTCCGGTCGGGCTTCTGCCGCTCTAAGAATGTGAGGAGCAGGGGATTTACAGGCGGAGCTGGCAACGTGGTCTGACACAATCGCCCGCAGGCTGAACTACCAGCCCACTACAGCTGCACACAGACCGGTGCACCTACTGTTTCTGCTTCATTCCGGTTTCCTCAAGCTGCCCCTTCTAACTCATCTTACCCACACAGCGTCCCCTGAAGAATACCGATGAGATGTCCTTCAGGGATGAGAGAACACACTGCAGGTGATTCGTGAAGAACAAACTCCTTGGATTTCACCGCTAAAGATACGGAAAAGCTCATCGTTAGGCCTATATATTCAGCTCACATGGAGTTATGATGCATTTAAGCAGAGTACCTTTAGTTAAGAGGGACAAAGGTTCAGTCATTTTATTTATTGTGACAAAACACACAGTGTGTCATGTTTCTCTGCCTCAAGGCGATCTGTGTCTGGGAGATACGGTTTCTTCTGTGTTTGGATGGGATTACAGTACTAATACAGTACAGTACTTCAAAATATTAGCCTTCACAAACAAGGTAATCAAACTCAGTTTCAAAATCATCTTTGTATGAAAAACATCCCATTAGTTATTAGTCATATGTAATTTCATACATGTACCATATCCCATTCATGCTTTTGATTGTAGCCTTCATATGTATAACTGAATTATACATCATAAATACATTATGTGATTCATTGGTTTCATATTTAGACATATGTAAATGTGATATTTACCTACAAATGTCTGTGTTTGAATTGTGCCAATTGTATCCATCTAGATCAGGGGTGCACAACGCCATACTGGTTCTTGTTCCAACTAATTGCCTTGTTTTTAATTTGCAGACCGCTCTGTAAATTGCCCTGGTTCAAGCCTGCACTTGAGCACAGTAAAATCATTGGATACACTTGAAATCTGCAGCTGTAGGCGGTACTCGTATGCATATGAGATATGATTGAGTCAATTCAATAATTTAGAAGTTTGCACAAAATCCTGAAATGGTTCGGCCCCTTGTTGTGCACCCCTGAATGCTTAGGTAGAAGAATATTTATCTGGTACCTAAATATTATGGATAACAATCGATTAAACTAATATGTAGATAGTTGCTAATACAATGATTATATTATATGTATTATATTAATATAATGTCATGTTACGTATTTAAAAACTGTAAAAAGACAGCATACATAGGCAAGTTTCCCCAACAAATTGCAGGGGTGCACAACACCGGTCCTGGAGGGCCGATCTAAATGCTGGTTTTTATTCCAACCAATTCCCTTCATTTTAGTTTTCTGATCACTCTATAAACTACACTGGTTCACTCTTGTACTGGATCAGTAAAATCTTTAGGATACACCTGCAGTCTGTGACTGTAGCTGGAGCTTATACACACTCAGATTTAGACATGATTCATCGCATTAATAAATAATTAAGAGCAGAGATTGCCACAAAATCCTGAAACAGGTCGGCCCTTGCGGCGCACCCCCGTCTTATAGAAACTATAGTGTTGTAATAATACTTCTAGCCACTAGAGGGTAGGTCATTCTCGGAAAAGGGGCTGATGCCGAGGAAGGAAGTACTTGAAAATGAATTACTTCCTGTTTAAGTCCACAGATTGCTTCCAAACAAATAAACAATACGTTGTGCATGTACAAATCGCTCTGGAGTTAATATTAGTTTTATACACTGATGTTTAAAACGGAATGATTTTCCCTTTAGTTTTTACTTTATCCGAGTTGCTTTTATTTATATATTATTCGATTATTTCTATTTGATCTTTATTGTTTTCCGTATTTTTCATTGGTATGTTAAAATTTTTTATTGTTATATATTTTTGTATTTTATATTTTAAATGCATTTGACTTTTCTTAGGAATCGTTTTTACTATCTTAGTGTTTATATTTCTGTGAAGGTTTCTGTGAAGCATATTGAACTGCGAAGTCGTTAGATAAATGGTCGAAATTTATTTAATTATTTATTTTGTCTATTTATTTATTTATTTATTTTTTGTTAATGCATAGGCCTATGGTTTCTAGAAGGCAAGATGATTTGGAGTTTCTAAATGGCAAAAACTTCAAAGGGCTTGCTTGTTCAGTCATTTGGTTAATCAATTGTCTGCGCCCACACCGGCACTGTTAATGGTTCCATGAATAATATTTAACATGGACTACCTAGAAACATTGCTCATGTTCAACAAGTGGTGGCAGCAATTATTGAGCCAGAATACAAAAAAAATAGTTTACACATGGATTGCATCTGGTTAAGAGAGTTTTTGCACATACATTATTTATTCATTTAGAGACGCAGACCACATCCTCCTACAATAATTAAAATCAGCCTAGAAACCAGGATAAAAGATTTAACTAAAACGTTTCAGTATACCTCTTGTGCCACTGTAAACTACCCATTTTTGCCCCCTGTTAAGTTTTATTTTTACTCAATTCCCAGAAGCACCCGAGCTGTAGCCCGTTAAATCTAACTGCATGTTCTCTGGATAGCTGTTTTTCTGCAGTTATGCTGAATTGCATTACACATGATTAATCAGGGTTTGTGACCAAGCCATACGTTTCAGCTCTCCGCTCTTAATCCTCCATGCGGAAAACACTGGCGGAATTGTTCACAGAAGTCTGAAGAAGAATTGAGTCTTCTGAGTTCCCACAGAAGAGCAGTTTGCAGCCATAGGGCTGAACTGTAGCTGGTAACGGTTTAGAACATCATCACCAACTGAGGAATAAGTGTGTAGTGTGTTGTAGATTTTAATAGGGTTGATTTTTTATAGTTTAAACCCAAAGCACTGCGTCACAGAACAAGCAAAACATTGAAAACGTGTAAAAGGGTTAGATTTATAGACTTTGTGATTCTCATATGCTTCACAAGATTTACTGGTTTTCAGCAGAACCCCAGGAGAAATTCTAGAGTGGCAGGGAACAGGCCCAATCAACCACTTCAGAGTCTATGACCTGCCTCCATTCCCTGGAGAATGGGAACTCGAGTGACTCTGCAGTGATTACTTTCATTATAATGATATCATTATCACATATTCATATGTCAAAGCTGTTACTTGGATTTCCTCTTTCCTGAATATTCCTCTCTTCTCACGAAATTGTAAAAACAACAAAATTTCTAAAAACAGGAAAACATATAAAGCATAAATCTTACTTGCCTTGCTGTCTGGCCAAAAAACGGTTGGAGGCTTTACACTTTATGGTGTTTTCTACATAAATAGCTACTATACATGAACCTGGAATAGTGAAATCCAGGTTAGGAGTACAAAAGCAGCTGCTCTGTCATTTTACATAAGTGGGTACATGCTTTTTTTTCTTATTTTTTTTCCTTACAAAACAACCTATTTTAAGGCTTAAAGCTAATCATGCAAATTATCTTCTCTGATGATTTGTGGGTTTAGTCCTTTCTTTCAGAGAAAAATACTTTCATTTTGAGTGGAGAAAAAAAACCCTTTCCGGCCTAGTGATACCATAGTGACATAAGCTCTGATGGAGGAAAATTTCCAAACCCTGTGCAGCCAATTACCAAGCCCGCCATACCAGTTTCCATCCACACCTTTTCCTTCCGGGACATCTGCAGGGGTCTCGGCCATTTTGGCTCACAGCCAGACACTCACCCTTCAACCTCTCAGTCCCAACAGCCTCCAATTCCATAAGCACTGTAGTCCACTTAGAATATACAAAAACATACTTACGCTCCCTGCGTCTGCTTCTGGGTTATTACGGTTCTGTTTTTACTGAATGCAATAAGAAGTGTTGTATTGTCCTTCCAGTTAGACTTAGTGTTATGAAACTACTTTAAAATGTTTCAATGAAAAGGAATTAAGCATGGACAGAAAATAATAGTGCAGAATGTGATTTTTAATGCAGAACTATAGAAGGGGGCTAGGGACAATTTAAGATGTATTTCTCAGAACCCTTGTCCTCAGCTCAAGACGTGTGTCAGGATTTTGTGCCATCCAAAACCTGTAATTTAGTGGTTAAAAAAATATGAAGGTAGTTTAATTGTTATAGTAAACTGGCATGTGTGCTCAAGGTACTGAATACTTTTCTATTTAGAGACCAAGGGAGCTGCACTTGGCACAGAAGGAACAGGTTTGCATACCCCTTTAGTGTAAGAGACCCATTCAGACACGTCTACTCTTTGCAGTCTGAAGCCAAACAGGGTTCACAACATAACTGCTGTGGTCTGCTTTAAAATAGCCAGCGTTCTGCTTCACTGGATAATGTTTCTGAGAGAAAAAAATCAGGGCTCAAGCAAAACAACAGTCTCTGTGTGACATTTTGTTCTCCCGAACCCTGCAATTTGTGGTGTGAATCTTCATTTTTCTCCAGTTAGTCAGAGTTGTGATGGGAAACACATCCGGTTGCTCATAGGGCTCCATGTCCTTATTAGTTGGGTCTAGCATTAGTGGCACAATTATTGCATCTTGATGTTACGTTTTGCTCACACTGTTGGTTCAAATGAATTGAAACGGAGCTTGGTATTACACCGGGGATTGTCAAAAATCAGTCGACTGCTGTGTTTCTGTGGAGTTTTGGTGAGTGCTGAAAAAAGAGAGAATTATGTGCTGAATAGCTGGGTAGCTTTGCATGCAGTTCCCTGTAATCAGGACATGCATGCATTCCTCCTGTGGACGGGCTGTGGTATGGTGCGGAGCTCCAGTCACAGCCACTGCGAGGAAGTCAGGAGGCCGTCGTTTTCACAGAATTACTCTCTGGCCCCTAAGCAGTACAGATACACAGAATTTTGTCAGCTAAATTGAGACCTAATTGTTGGTGGGAAGTTACAGTTATCAAACTAAGAGCACTGCGTATGGCTGCAGTACAGTGTCACAACCTCTCAATCTCAGTTAAGCATATTCTACTAAAATATTAATACTATTTTTCTTGGTTTGCCTAAAAATAGACAAATACGAAGTATGAAATTTGCTACAAACATGAAATATCCCTCATCTAACTAACTTGTATCCAGTCTGAAAACGTATATAGGCTGGCTACAGCCTGTACCATCCATCCATCCATCCATCCATTATCTTAACCCACTTATCCTGAACAGGGTCGCAGGGGGGGTGGAGCCTATCCCAGCATACATTGGGCAAAAGGCAGGAATACACCCTGGACAGGTCGCCAGTCCATCGCAGGGCACACGCACCATTCACTCACACACTCATACCCATGGGCAATTTAGACTCTCTAATCAGCCTAACCTGCATGTCTATGTATGCTATATAATACAAAAATCATAGATGACATAGAATGACAGTGAGTACACATTGAGTATGATAATATATGCATATGTCTAGAGTGAATGTATGTGTTTGGTAAGTATGAGGAAGTTAAAGGGTGTTGACCTGGAGTTGGAGTTTGCTGTTCTTACTGGAGAATTATTTGCATTTGGGAAAATCTTGTTAAGTTGAACACACACACACACTTACAATGTAAACTTAAGAAATGGAAAAAGTTGATCAAAGGTAAACGTACATTGTACAAACATAGAAGGAACTTATTTTAATTATCTTTTTTAATTAAAGGCACTGTAACTTTTTCTCATTCGCCAGCACAGGAGTCTCTTTAGAATTCATTCAGCCATGTTCCTTCAGGGCACATTACCTGACATACTATGTCAGGTCAAACTTGCTTGTAGCTTGGCTGGGCCATTTGCTAATTTAATTAAGATACTTACAAATAAATAAGTGTAGTTCAAGTTCAATACCAACAAATAGATGTAGGTTTCATCAACTGAATCATGAATGGCTTCATGAAAATGAATCATGCTGAACAAAAATATTTATCATGGTGCCGCTCCCTGATGTATGTTTTATATAGTTGCAAATTTTAATTATTTCTCATTAAATGCAGCAATCAGAGTCTTCCTGATCAATTTACATGTTATGCAAAACAGTCCACTATAAGGTGTCTGAAACGAGCTGGCGAGCGAACTGCCGGGAGCGCTAACAGTATCCAGGCACCAGCGGATGCCCTGAGGTGGCCTGCAAGGGTCACTAAAGGTACAGGAGAAAGTGAATTCTGTAGGGAATCACTGCACGCTCACTCCGCTGCGCCTTCGAGACAACAGTGCTCAGCCATGGAACTGGGTGTGTCAAAGGGGGGGATTTAATTTAGCCGAGGAGATTTACAGAAGCCAAACCACCGCCTTGATTTACGGATCACTAGGGGAAGTCTCTTCAGATCGTGCTAAGATCGTGCACAGGGGGCTAACAACACGGGCTGACGACTTTCACATTTACCATTACAGTCCTGTACTATTATGAGCACAGGTTTACTGGTAGGGAGATTCAGTTCAGCGTGTGGGCCCAAGGACACTTTTTTTCCATTTATATTTTGCAGCATGAATGACCTTCTATGGAATACAAAAAACTAGGCTATTATGTTACCATGTCAGTAAAAAAATGTATGGCTCCTTGATTGATCAAGCTTTAAACAGTTAATATTTGTTGCGATTTTCTATGATAGAAATGTAAATAGTAATTACCTACAGATTTCTTCCACCTTCCATTACCGTTTCAAAATGAAATTCACAATGGTTGAACTAGGTGAATATAGATATGAACAAAATACTGTAGTTCACACGCTGGTTAACTACTTTTCATACTACAATTTAGGTGGTTGTTATCATTAGAATCTGACAGAAATTTAAAGGGTGTTTCAGTATTCCGTGGAATTTATTTTTCTAAATATTGTCAACAGTGTATTTATTTCTGCAGACGAACCTCTCGCTCACCCAGAACAGCCCTTAATGCTGCCTAGCTATTTTATAAGTTTTATTTTCCTCCTGGAGGTTTCTATAGAAACGCCTGTTGCTTGCTTATGCGACGATTCCTGCTTTACCACATCGGGCCAATGAACTGTGGGAGTTGGGTGTCTGGTTACTCCCAGCAAGCCTGCTCCAGCTTGCTAAGCGAAGAGAGAGAACGCTTCATAGCATAATGGTTACCAGGCTGTTGGAGAGACGTATGCGACACGGGACTGTATAGAAATACAAATTCACAAAATAATATCATGACAAACAGCCATCCAAAAGACGTTTAATGGAATATTATGTTTGATTAGCCAACTTCGGAATATACATTTATAAGTTATGGATATCTAGGAACGAGTTTTTATTAGGAAATAAACCTGTTGCCTATTCGATAGCACCGTTCTTCCATTTCAAGATGTTCCATTGTGGAAGGGATGCTGAACGTCTTCGTTTGTTTGCACTTTTCTAGTTGGAGCTCCAACTACGCATCAAGCTGATTCGTGAATTAGTAAAACTCCCAAGGTAAGTTGCTGTAGTTATCGTATCAGAGTTATAGTCAAAGGGAATGCATAAGCGATAGATGTTGAGCGAGCTACCTTACAGTCGGATAAAAAAAAAAGCAGTGGGAAAAGCACCTAGCCTATTGTTTACGCTACATTACTGCATTTCTTGTCCTAAAAATAAGTATTTTGAAAACTATTATTCTTCGAGGAAATTGGTTTGCTACTCTATGTAATGATTGTGTGCGAGTACAAGTGTTTGTGTTTAAAAACAAACTTCGAAACTTGCGTACGAGGTAAGTTAGCCTACAAAGGAATGCGTTTTGAAAGCCGAATAAAGTGTTGCAACAGTTTTAAGTCATCCATTGAGACGGAAAAATGTAGTAGTGCTAGATTCCATCTGAAACACCGCTGCGACAATTGGTGAATCACAGTTTATATTTTATTTTAGTTTATTTAGCAATGAAGTGTCCACCATCGGCTACAGTGTAACCGGGTTGGTTTGAAAACTTGAAGGTTGTAGATTGGAAACTATACGCACATTTTTGTCCTAGCGCGGGCATGCAAAAGGTTTAACTGCAGGGATTGCACGTCTCCGGTATTTTTTTTTCTCTGGCCATTTCTCCGAAATGCGTAGACTAGATAATTGAAATTGGAATAGCGACGTAGAAGCTAACGAGCTATTTAGTTCATTGGGATGAGCCACGTGATAAATATCGCGCGTTGGCTGAGGTTTTGAATATATGCTAGGTAGAAAAATATTGTCAGTCTCAGAAATTATTAACCATGGAATGTAACGATCATGAACTGACTGCGTACAGCTATGTAGAACGGCTTTATTTTTGTATTAGGCCTGTATAGGGTTGATAAAATACTTGCCCAGTGCATCCAACATTGTGTAACTTAGGTATAGGGTGTAGGCGTAGCCTAGCCGACTCAAGTTTTCAGGAAGGCACTTTTGACATAAAAGCACCAGAGTGAGGTTAGCACAGGGTAGCCTATAAAATGATTCGCACAAGTAGACTACATGGAGGCAATACGCCTACTATTACAAAGCAAATAATAATATTTTGCTGCTGACCAACATTTACCAAAAACCTAGGCCTACTCTATACAATATTTTTGACTGCTGTTTCTGAGAAATGCGAATGTTATATAAACACATCTTAGGCTTTTCTTAGACTTTGTCAATGCACAGTACATTAATCCAGGATCCCATTAAGATAGGCTGTGAATGCAGTTTTCCCCCATACAATTGACCACGAAAATGAACGCTGTGCTTTTTGGCCTGATATAGAAGTTTTACCAACTCGTAGTGACGTATTATTGTAAATAAAGGCTTATAGAAGGCACATTTTGATTAAATAAATCCAATTCCCGCAAAGCAGGAAATAGCATGAGGTGTGCCTAAAATGAATCAGATGTGCTTTTGTCCAGGATTTCACTGAATAAATAGCACATAACGTAGGCTAATCTTCCTGTTAATTCTACTACTGTTTAAATCTATCAGTTGTTCTCTTCCAAGAAACACTTGAAGAAAAATATGATGTTCATTTAGACACGCCCACTGCACTTCCTGCTTTGTAATCTCTTCATCCTTCATCTTCATCACGTACGGTTGTCTTTTTTATGATACATTAAAAAAAATTGTTATATAACAAACACAAGGTCGCATATTAATTTAAATAGGATTGCTTTAAGGGTACACTGAAGAACAATACATAGCTGCATTGAAATCTAATAATAGAGTGTTTAGTGGCAGTGTAAAGTTGACTCTTGCAAAGTAATGAATATATTAATTGATGTAATAAAATTCCATTTAAAATTCCTTTCTGAGCAAAATAGACTTGGCCTACTTGATTTTGGTTTGAAGGTCCACTGATTATGGGCACAAAACATGGAAAAGCACTGACTGGCTCGTAAATTGCTTTGATAAATCTGATGAACACATAATATTATTTAATAGCATGCAGTTATCAAATTAATTTATGCTTTTTTCTCTGGTGTGAAATGTCTAGAATATGCTTCTTGTAATCTGACGGTCCAAGAGATGAGAGAAGCTTGTTTCGGCTCCTGCAATTTCAGCAGTACTTTAATGTGCTGCAATAGGAATGGACACACTGCTGCAGGCTGATAAACATACATATTTTGTTTAAAAGGTATTACTGCCAGGCTCGGCACTAGGATTTGCCCTCCTTATGTACAGCTGGAACGGAAAAGGTAGAACATAATCATTTCAGGAGCGTGAAAGGAAGCTGCAGTGTTTTATTTGGAAGAGGTCTACTCAGGAAAATGTGAATATGCTGATTTTTAGCATGCATTTTAATACCGCGCTGTACCGGAAAAGAATGTTCATTGCTCCCTGGACTCCCTGGATCTGGGTTTAAATAATGAGCTTAAACCCCAGTGGTTCAGAACATAGGGGCTTGCTTTTTTTTTTAAACATTGGCCTGTGACCTCTGGGGTCACTCTGCTTGCTCGGTAGTACTGAACAGAGTGAGAGACATGCCATCTGTTTTAGCCTTTATGCTAATGTGTTATTTGCTAGTGTTATTAATGGATAACACAGGTACACTATGAGCAGAATCTTTGCCATCCAAAGGCTGGCCTAGTTTGCCAGATAGGCCTGGGTCTCTCTGAAGTGTATCTGATATAAGCAGCAGGAAGATGACATTTTCTGCAGGAAGGTTTTTTTTTTTTTTTAAAGTTGTTAAAAACCAAATCACCCTGACAGAAGTTCCTACCAAAACTGTGGGCAGACCTAACCCTTGTAAATGTGTCTGCTGGTTCTAACTAGTTGGCCTGCTTTAGGAAGATACAATACATTCAACTTTTTGTACTGTAGCAGGGGCACTGTACAGTTATGTACATCAATCTTGGTAGAATTGCATTGAGTTTTCTATTGCATATGGTAATAACCCAGCTATGAGACTAGTGTATGTTATGCATAATGTACTAGACTAGATTTCAGTCCAGTCTTATGGTGTGGTATAACTATAATTTAATTTGTTCAGTAACAACACATCAAATTGAATATAGTTTATAGTATACAGTATATACTAAGTTATAGTATACAGTATATACTAAGTTATAGTATACAGTCATCATAGTTGCCAGTTGATTTCTATCCAGTTTATTTATTTGCTACGTTTCTAAACATTACAGTTATTGTTGCCAGTCAGCTATTCCCCTTTTCCATTGTTGAAGCAGGCTTGACGAGTTGATGTTTTTGTGGTTTTTCCATCATCCTGTCTTCATGCTGACCCACAGTCCATCCACTCTGCCCCTTTCTCTGACCAGTGCTGGTCTCATTATATGCAAACTGTGGGCAGAGTTGGGAAGCTGTGTAACTACATCGCTTCGCTGAGGGCTAAAATCCGAGGAGGTAAAAGACTGTGCGGCCATCGCTGGGCGCAGTGGCTGACAGGAGGCAGACAGAAGAAATATGGTGTCTAGATCTGTGTGGAAAACCACAGCCGTGGATTGCCGATGCAGTCCAGGCGGTGATTTTCGTCTGGGCTGTGACCAGCATTTACTCTGACACGGGAGGCAGCTTGGCTGTGCGAGGGAAGAGCATTACTAGCTCGGCCAGCTTCGGCTCCAGTTCAGTGGAAAAAGGGGGTCTACCTTTCCTCTATCTCAGTGTGTAAACGCTGCCAAATGCAAAACAGATTAATGCTTTCGGTCAGAGACTAGGCTATTTGAAACCTTGCAGGTTCAAACAATAACAACTGCTGTTTCTTAATCCATAGCGATAGATTTGAAGAAGTTAAAGTGCACGGCTTTCAACGAAGCAAAGAAACGTGAAAGTTTTGGGTTGAGACTTTCATTGGTACAAAAATGTGGAACGCGAAAATAAAATCCCTCGTCCTCAGCTTTTCATCACAATAAAGGCTTTTCCAGCAGTGTGCTACGGACAAAGTGTGGACATTCTCAAGCTTTCCAACGCCTGTGAGGCGGACTGCAAAGGCATTGAAAGAACGAAGGTGAAGTGTGAACATCGCCATATTATGTACACCTGCACAGCTGGGAAATATCCCATTCGGCCTGAATGGAAATCAAAATAAGATGTTACAATAGCATTAATGGTTTTCAGTTGCGGGCTACGTTGCATTGGCAGGCAGTGCAGGCACAATCAGGATTGTTTTAGTAAAACCATGCAGTGCATGTCATGATCCCCATGGCAACTCCCTGATTAGCAGGAATGGGAGGATGAGGTTAGCGTAGCGTGCTGACCTCACTAGCGGTGAGTGGGCCTTGATGCTGGGCCTGTGAGAGGTTTTCCACAACATGCAGTCGGGGGGGAGGAAAACCGGCCTGCACTTGTTATCATAGTATAGTGGGGGGTTTTTTTTTTTTCTTGTGATGAGTCATTCCGGTCCAAGTAATTGTTAGTTCCCTCCTGCGGAATTGAAAGAAAAATCAAACAAAAAATGTAGGCCTGTATATTTTAGTCAGCAGAGAAGACAACCAGGATTTTGTGCATCTTTGAACTGATTTCTAGTTTGTTTCATGGAATAAAAGTTCATGGAATAGCCAATATCTTCCCTCTGACCCATCTGCTCCATCCATCTAACAAGTAAAATACTGCAACTTTAATTATATATGGTTATTGTGGTTAATTTATGGTACTTCTGAACATGGACATGAACACTGTGTGTGAGTAGAGTATTACTGAAGCACTGATGCCGTGCTTTGGTTCTGTAACTGAAGTCTGTGAATATAGGACACTCAAGGCAAGTTAACCGCTGACTTAAGGTTATGCAAGGAACAGGGATGGTGTACTTGCATAATTAAAGTACTTCTGAAATCATACTGTGTTCTGTCACAGTTTAATGAGAACTGCGCCATTTTGCTAATTGTCGGGTAAAATCACGATCCCATGATTTTGTCACACAGGAACCTTTGTCTGAAAATGTGATGCTTTTAGGATGCTTGAACAGCACAGTAGGTTTTCTTCAAGTTTGTTGGTGATTTTTAAAATAGAAGTAATGTTCACGCTGAAATGTTCTCTATATGGGGTAACTAATGTTTGCTTACACTTAAATACAGCTTTTTAAAGAGTTTTTTCCCCACACTTTATGGGCATGTGTCTGTTCAAAAAATATAAACCTAACTATTTGCCACATTTGATTTTAATTCAAAACAAATTATATTTTCATTCTCAACATTTGTTTCCATACATGGAAAAGTAAGAAGACACAGTTTCCTTATACATTGAATAATGCAAACTTGGCACATTTGTAGGCATGAATGAAAAATACCACTGTCTTTGCTTAGTTCAGCGGTCAATATGTTCGGGAAGCAACCCAGAATCTTCTTGAAGAAATATGTGGTGGTGGTTGAATTTTTTTACAGAGCCGTGTCTAGTGTTATCCGTCTTTGATGATTCTGATCTGGGCTGGCCTGCTGAGATCCGGTGCTTTGAATACACGGAGACAGACGGCTTGTTATGATTCTGGGAAAAGAGGTTCAGGATGAGCGCTGTCGTTGCTCCACTCTTCCTGGAGTGTGCATCCACTGAAGCTCAACTTGGCCTTCCCTGGCCCTTCCCCCTAACAGCCCAAATGGGTTTAGCAGACCCAACACCAGCTTCGCCGATGACAGAATGGATCCCCTTGTTTTAAGTCTTTGTACGGAATACATTCTTCCTTCGCAGTCATTTTTGCGTTCGCTCTTTCGCTGTTTTATTTAGTTTGGTCGAATCTGCGTTCGCTTAAGAGGATGGAAAGTGCGATTAGTTGCGTAAAATGGTTTTCCGACGCGTTTTTCCGACCTCTCTCCGGAAACTCCGCAGCCAAAAATAACAAGACAAAACAAAAAGGAAGAGAATATTATCGTTTAAAGAGGACTACCCCCACTCTTAAGGATTATACTTTTTGTGTCCTTTGTGGCTGATCCACACTGGAGAGCATGTAACTCTCCTTCACATTCAGTGCGGGAGCCCCTGGGAACAGACCCCCACCCCACCCCAACCCCCCCACCCCCAGTTGAAAAGGAGAATTCCTCTGGAAGTGGAGTCTCTGCTTTGGACTGCTGCGGTGCCCCTGCATAATGGAGAGGACAATGTACCGATGGGAGCTGCACCAGCCTCCCCAGCAGCCTCTGGGTGGAGAAAAACATTCCACTGTAGGTCTCTGTTGGAATAACAAGGGGTGCGCAAACAGTCGGCTTGAAGGTCTTCCACACGGAGCCCGCTCTGCGTTCACTCAGCCGGTTTAATGAGCCGGGCCCGTTTATAACCCACTTTTTTTGTTCTCCGCATGAATTGATTCTCCCATTGAACACGGTTTTTTTTTGGGAGGGGGGGGGTAATTCGCTCATCTGCATAAATATGGAAGCTTGGCTCTTCCTTTTTTTAGGCTGGTGAGATCTGCTCCGATTTCATGAATGCGGTGGTTTAGCAGTGCCCTGCCGAAAATAGTGTGCAGAGTAGAATTGACATGGTCTGCGCTATTTAGTTGCTGATCAATCATTTTATTCCACTGGCGTGTTACAGACGCACTTTCACTGTAGTGCGCCTGGGTAAGCAACCTGCTCAGCAGAAAAATTTTAACAGCAACCCCAACCTCCCCCCCCCCCCCTTCCCCTTGCACTCACACCTAGGACTACTGGCTCCAAACTGCAGGTTCCCTCCAGGCACTGCTCACAACCTGAGTCACAGTTTGTTTTATGGAAGCTATTTATTTGTACGCTGGAACTGCTGACATGAATCTTGGGCCTTCTAGCCCCTCTGCATGAATATTGAGCTCAGGGGAGCGGCAGTGCCTGGCTCCCCGCTGCCCCTCCCAGCTCAGCGGGCTAAAGGGTCTGACTCCACATTTCAATTGAAATGTGACGCACGCACGGCCGCTGGGGTCGCCGTCGTTTTTCCAGCTCGGTCCGGTGAAATCCCTTAAACCCCTCGGCTTCCTCTGCCTCGCTTGCATCACACAGCGGCTGGATTCCCAGGGTTTAAGTATCTTTGTCGCGGCGGCGTGGCAGTTGGGATTGTCTCTTATCACCGAGGTCGGTCGGGTGGCGTAACGAGCAAGTCTTGTTTTAAAGTGTTTATTCTCCGTTTCATATTTATCAGCACATTTTTCACACACTTTGTTGGGGTAAAATACAGCCGCTAATGACATTTGATAGAAATGCCGAAATAAGTGAAAATGCGATGTTAACTAGCTACTCCTTAAACAACTAAAGAGGTATTTTTTCCATTTGTTGAATGCCACCTAGCAGATTAGGACAGGCGTTCAGAATGTACAGTACAAGGACCGGCAGTGATGTTCCACGGCCTGCTGGTCTTTGTTTATTGTAATATAATGACTGCAGAGACCATTTTGTATAGAATTGCGTAAGTGGCAGGAAACCTCGGGCCTTAGTCCCCAGGCTATTGGTTCACAGATTGACGTTTATGTCATGTCTGGAGATGAGACATGAAATGCAAAACTCCCTGCATCACTAAGAAAATTCCACAAAGTGATAAAAAAAATATATATTTTCATATATTTTACTGCTCCTGATACTGGCATTGTTGCCATTGCATTATTAAGCATGTGAACAGGAAGAATGTAATGGCTCTTGTGTTGTGTTTTAGTGAAAAAGGCGTATCTTAAAGGGATAGTTTAAGGTGTGAGTGTGGTGAGAGTGGCGAGGCTCCTCCTGGGTGACGTCGCCCCGGCGCCCTTCCGATCGCGTGCTCTTTGTGCGTGGCCTTTCTCCGCGCCCGTGGAATGTTAACCAGTTTCTCTGCCCCGGCCTCTCCCGCCCCGCTCAGCCACACATCGCTCACCGCCGCTGGGGCTGGCAGCATGTGACCCGGTGCAGCTGAGGCGCGTGAAATCAGGGCACGCTCTGCTCTCCGCCCGCCCGCCGCGCTGCCCTCTCTGCCAGGCCAGTGGGCCGCACGGAAAGCCTGACCGTCTTTATTCCTGATTCCTCTAATATCAGCACAAAGGTATTAATGAAACGAAAGCTTTAAAAAAAAAGTGTCATTGGTGTTTATCCGTGAATATAACGGTGGTGATGTGGTCTCTCGGGCACCACGTTTGCTCTGCAGAGAGTGCGCTCTGGCGCAGAGAGACGGTGCGTTTGTAAACGGCGTTGCCTTTCATCCGCCGTCGTGCTCCTCACTAGTTTCTGTCAGGCTGGGTCCAGGCCGCCGAGGCGGTTAAGGTTAGCGGGTAAACTCTCCTGAACTGGTTGGGTTGCTTTTGTATGTGTCGCTCCAGGGAGGGGATGTTGACTGCGACGCACAGAAGCAGAAACCCAAGCGCTGTATTTAAATAACACGGAACATGGAAATGTCATTTTGTGCAACCGCTCATGCTGGGATGAATTTGTCTCAGGGTCGTCGGTTTCTGCACGACGACTGGCTGAGTAGACTTACAGCCTGGAGTGGAAAAGAGGTCTGATCATTATGCAGCTATCCTTATGGACTGTACCCCTGAAAAAGGGCTTCGTAGATTTCATCAAGTTTTTATCAACTCAGTGTTATCAAAACATTGAGTATGCTTTCCACTGAGGTTTTATTAGCTCAATAAAAAAAATAAAAAAAATGACATTTGCCATTATGAGAACATGCATGCGCACACGCACACACACACACACACACGCACACACCCACACCCACACACACACACACACACACACACACACACACACACACACACACACACACACACAGTCATCAGGTTGGCTCACTGCTAGTATGTGGCTGCCAAAAAGGAACTGAGCATCTGAGGTATTTTCAGCTGACATGGATGATGCAGAATAAAAGTGGATTTGGCTTCAGAAATCATCAGGACAGGTTGTCATATTCATCATCACCTTTGCTTACACTGCTGCTGTGACGAATGCTGCTGACCGTTTGATTCAGGAAAATGTTTTTTGAATATCCATATCCATTTCTCCAGAGCCAAAATGTCTTTGTTGCCTAAGTTGGCAGGTCGCCATGCCAATGATAACCCCTGCCATGCCTACAAACTAAGGTCTAAAATAGAATATTGAAAGTGGGGAGTCACATTTCACAATTTATTTTGTAATTCTCATGTTAATAGCATTGCAACTGCAACAAAAAAAAAAGCTTCGGTTTGAGAGCCTCAACATGACAGTGTTCATGAGTTTGGTCAGACTCTTTCACTCTGTGCTTCAGTTGCCTGGGAAGTGATTTGATGTTGTTCATGCGCCAAGTTATCTGTCACCAGGTAGGGCATCACATTTCACTTGTGAAATCATAATATGTCTACAAAAAAAGCCATACATAAATTGACAGCAATTCCAACTGCCTCTTCTATACCTAAAAGTATCCAGCTCATCAGCAAGTGTTTTTATTCATGAATGTTTGATTATTATAAGCAGCGTTATTGTAGGACATAGGCTATGTCCCTTTTAAATGTATATTCCTAAAGTTGAATTGTCAGTCTTGTTCTATATTTGTGCACAGTTTCAAAATGCATTCACAGTGGGGAAGTAAAGGTTTCTGTCATTCCTTCCTTCACAATTTTACGATGAAAAATACTGTCATGTACAGACTTGTACTCGACTTCCTGGGTTGGATGATATTATCATTGGAACTCTTAACATGGTTTCTATGCCGTTATATGTTGATGGCTAACAATTAGCTAGTTTGAAAGCTAGTCTGCAATCTCAGTTTTTGTTTGCTATATCATTTATGGCTCCATGGCCAGGTACTTTAAAAGCTTATAAAGGATAACAAGCAAGACACTGCATTGTAATATCTTGACCTTACTACTCATAAGGTGGCTAGCTGTACAGTGCTATTGTAGGTTGTACCGATATACCTAAACCGGAGTAACCGTTTTGCCAGGCTGTCTGTATGGCATACTGAGTGCAGCGTACCGTGGTAGAGTTCGGGCTAATCGGAGGAGGGACCCGTCTCTCAGTGATTGCAAATGGGATTGTTGACGACTCAGGGAGTCGCTAAGGAATGCTAGCTGAACCTGACTTGAGGTCACCCCGCCCCCATGGGACGGAGCGAGATGTGACCAGCCACCGTGTGCTCCGTCTTACTCATAATTGTTAGGAAATGACACAACCTGCTCATCTCAAATTACAGGAGAGATCTTTTGTTCCTGTCTGAATAATAGTAATTCTGCATATAAAGATATCTAATAATGTGGGAGCAGCCAAACATCACTGGTGTCAACTGACTGAGAGCATAATGACACGATTGAAGTCAAATTCGTCTGCGTCCTGCAAGCTCATTTGAGTTTGTTGCCTTTCATTTTTTTTTTTTATTCTAATTTAAACATTCAGCTGTGCAGTATCGCAAGATGACCCAAACACTCATAATATAGATTTTTATGACCATTTAATGGCAGAAACACCATTAAATTCCTAACAATCTGTGGCCTATTTTAAGATTGCATAAGACATTCATTGTATAATGAAAAGTGATTCCATTCATAAATAAATGTTGGTGATATAGATGGCTTGCCATGGGTGTGGTCTCTTACAGGTGCAGTTTATGTTAAATGTGGATTCTGTAGAATGCCAACAGTGGTGTAAAATGTATATTATCTATGTCACTGTTTTTCAAAATGAATAGCAAAAGTATTGCTAGTATAGAAATGCGTGCAGTTGATGTAAACAAAATTAATATAAACATTTTGTGGCATAACATCATACTGTACCTTCAGAAGTTGCTCATCCTTGTGTACCTTCCGGTCTCCAAGAGCCCCCAAGTTCACAAGTCCCACATTGGTCTGATTCACAGTCTGCAACTTGTGTACATTTTACGTACATTTTGATGAAAATGTATACAAATGTGGTCCAAAGAACCTTCTCTGTTCAAATCACGATGGTGGAGCTCAGACTTTTCCTTAGGACAGAGTGGGTAAAGTTTAACATGATTTTACACGTAGGTGCTTTAAAAAAAAAACTAGGCGATTACATGCCTATCGATGAACAGTGGAATGTATGGCTGTCAAATGTATCTAATAATACAAAAATATTGTATTGTTCTATGTTTGTTCAATTACACTCTAGTTCATGCCTGTAGATGAAAAGCAAAACCGCTGAATAGTGGCTTCTGTATTAAATATGTACCCTCTCTCAGAATCCTATGCCGATAATAATTCCCAGTAATAATTATTTTCACATCCCTTTTCTAATCATTGAAATATGGCTATATGAAGGTTTTTGTTTGGGAAAATCAGGGGAATCTGTTCAGGCACTTCCCCTGTAATGCTGTTGTTATGCCTGTGAAGAATTATTCACACCCCTGACTATTTTAAGACCAAAATAAAATGCCTATTAAATCCTAGATTTTCTCCTCATGCAATTCTATATTTTATCCGCCGTGGAATTTGCCTACCCGCCAATGTTTGTCTCTTAACTGTCCAATCGGCATGGCAACCACAACTCGCACTGGATGTTTCTTTAGTTTTTTTTTTTCCAGTGGAATTGGGGAACCTGGATGGTGCTGCTGTTGACAGTGGGGAGTTGTGATGATGTGTGTTTTTGAAGGCCCTGCCTCTGTTCTCCTCACAGGTACCATGCACGTGTCCCTGGCAGAAGCTCTGGAGGTGCGGGGGGGTCCCCTGCAGGAGGACGAAGTCTGGGCGGTGCTGACGCAGAGTGCCGAGAGCCTCCAGGAGCTCTTCCGCAGAGGTAGCCATCTTGTGCATTTCCAGTACAGTCCCGGAACAACCAGCAAACACCACGTCACTGCTTCTAATGAGCAGTATATCTGCCCACTGTCAGTTTCTGTATAGTATAATAATAAGCTGTAACTGCCAGGACTGTAACGTGCCATTACTGAGCTTTGTAAGTACTATGTGTTACTTGAAGGAGAGGCTTCAGTTAACCAGAGACAAGAGACCAGTCATAGATTTGGATTTAGAAGACTTTGCCGTTTCAACGTTGTAGTTCTTTCCCTATTGACCATAACTAATACGTTGACATCATGCTCCATCTGCCCACTACATTTTTCCGTTTGACCTTTTTTACATTGAGAGGTAGGTGGCTTTCCACTGGTACATAAAGACGGGTCCCTGGCCCCAACTTTATTCTTGACTCCTCATTGACCTGAAAACATTTTACATCTCCTCCTGTTTGAGGTTGGTTTGTGCTCCCTAAGCCACCCCCTCTTTCCGGTGCTTTCTTTATCGCCCATGCGGGAGACTTGACTTCTGCATTTCCATGTATTATTTCTCAGAATTTCCCTTTTGCTGACAGCACCTTTCTCTTTCATAGTATTGTATGGGCTCCATCTTTGCTCCCTAAACACACAGCTCACCCAATCACGTAGTCCATCTGTTTTAGGTTCTGACCGATGACTGACTGTAAACTATGTGAAAAAATAAGACAAAAGACCTCATTACTTCAGCTCTGCCTGAATCTTAACTGATGTTTCAACGCACCTTAAATCCCACACTGTGTACTCTCAAGTGAAAAATTTGGAAGTGATATAGGAGTTTTTTAATGACATTATATCTGCCTTAAGTGAATAAGCAGTTTTTAATTAATAGGTTGTGTTTATTTTGGCTCTTTGTACATTCTTATCCATTAGTTGTATTATACTCACATACCGTATGTTGGTATTGCGATTTAAAGTGCATTTTACCTGGTCACAGTACAATGTACAATACAATAAAAGACAAAATATGGACCAATAATCTAAGATTATATACATTAGATCTGTGATCATTCTTTCCACTGCAGAATTCCAGTGTCCTTATAAGCAAATCTGTGGTTTCAGATTTCAGGAAGTGTTTGAGAAGTTACCATGAGAATGTTTTACAGTAATTTGATCTGTTAAGGCACAGTATATTTTCAGAGCACGAATTGTGTGGATTATAAATTCCGAACATTTCACTCACCTAAGTATCTCATTAGCATGTACGTAGTAACTGCTGCAAGGCCTGCTGATTCTGTTCCATGCTAAGTTATAGTTCATTTCACTGAAATACTTAGATGTTTCTCCTGCAATGCAGACTCCATAAACAATTCCATATTCTGGAATAGGCATAAACGTTATTTTCATGTCAAACACTGCCAGGTACTTGTTCTGATTCAGGAGATATAACGCCGATGAACTTCACTTAGTAAGAGGGATTGAGAGGAATCCTTGACCGATGCATATCCACACATCTCATTTAAATGAGTCGGTGATGCTGATCCGTATGTTATTTGAAAGCCTTTGTGGATTTTCTTAATGGTGTAATTTCCTGTTCTTTCTGCATGCGCATTCAGGTAGAAACTTTTATGTTGGCTAGTGGCCATATAAGATTGCTGTTTTTAGGGCTATTTTGGAGAGCAAGTCTCCCCTTTAAAGTCAGTTGAATTCAATTATTCAATTCAGTTTATTAAACAGCTATTGAGACTGTCACAAAGACACATTACAGGAAAATAGAAAAAATTAGATATGAATATGAATATGCCCCTGTTGTGCTTAGCCACTAATAATAAAACTAATGTTACTTGCACACATGCAGTGCTTTGCCCCTTAAATATTTTCAAATATGAATACATTATGTATTATCAAACGAGCAAATGGTATTCCCAAGCTACTAGTTGGAATTGCAATATTCCTCATTTGGGGTTGTCTCAACTAAATCTTGGATGACTAATTTAAAAGCAGCCTTAGTGCAGTGGTTTACAGTTAGTAGTTGGTTACCCTCCTGCATTAATCTTTGGAGGGTTCAAGAGAGGTTTGCCGACTTCCCCTTGTTCCTCCCCCCCCATTGAAATTCTGGTTTACCTGACCCTGGCTCTGTCCCAGCAATGCGTGAGCGGAGATCCCTCATTGCTCCAGGTGCAGCACAACACAACACGCTGATGCATGTAAATGAGTTGTTTGTCTATGCATGCATGCATGCCCTGTATAATTGCTTAGTAGGCTTTGATATACTCGACTTTCTCAGAGCTCTCCTTCACCTGAACTGGATCTCCTCCTCGATTTTTTTAAATGAGGGCGATAACTGTCATCTCCCCAAGGCAAATCATGTGTTTGACTTGGCATTTATGTTTTTTTCGTGTTATTTCTCACTGTATCAAAATACATTTTAAAAAAAAAAAGCAAGGCATTTCCTTCGCTCAAAATTCATTCCGCATCATCATAATAAACGGGCAAGCTTCCACCAGGCCGTGGTTACGGTCATTCCAGAATGTGATGTGAAAGAGAGCAATTTCTCCCTGAGCTGTGTAATGCTAGCCTGGCAGCGTGTTGAAATGTGACAAAACCCTGGCCAATGTAGGCGAATGAAACACAGCCAAATGCAATGCAGCTTCAAATGTCAAGAACAACCTAATTGTTTTCAATGTAGTAAATTTAGCTGATAGGTAGCTCACTTTTACGAAGACGCAGTGCTGAATGCAGTGAAGCGCTTTACCGTTTTCCACGGAAGAGACCAGTGCCTGTAAGTTCTTCCCGGCAGAAGAACATGGGGGTTGCAGTGGCATACTACCGCGGACAAAGACCGCATTGTTATCCGGGGCCTATGTTCACATGGAGGAGGCTGTTTTCTCTGAGCGGGAGCCAACCGCCGTGGCTTCAGATTGGCCGTCGATGCGCGGAGCGTCTGACGTCTGCACACGAGCGGCCTGGACGCGGTGCGGTGACTCAGCGGGGAGTGGGCTGAGCGGGCCGGCCCCTCCGTGTTTTCACATGAAAGGGTCGGCCCCATCAGCGCCTCATCGGGACGGCTTAATTGTCTGTGCGGTTCGCGGAATCCCCAGGCTCTGGGATTTGGCATACTTGACGTGACTCTTGTGGCCGGAGCAGGGCCTCTGAACCCGTTTTTTTATCATTGTCTGGAGTGACTCAAGGCCAGACCTTGGGAGTTCTTTCTGAACAATGACAAGAAAGAATCTTTCAGAGAATGCCGGTGTGAAACTTTTAGTCTGCTTGGTTATTTCGGTGTGATTCCGCTCTTGTCTATGCCCTGTGGCCTTGAACGCGCAAACTTGGAATTCTCACCTCCTCAAGTTACTTTTTGGTATTTCAAGGAGGATATTCTTAAATTAACAGGCATGACTTGTTCAAGACGCATCGGTGGTGAATCAAGGCTGATGAGTAAAGCAGAAATAATAACCAGAAGGGTTATGGCAAAAGGTTTGTTGTGTTAACACTAATAAACTTATTTTGTAAAATCATAATATAGAGAAATAATAAAAACAGATTAAGCTACCACTTACTGTAGTAAATACCCAAATGGTTTCTCGTCACTGATGACCAATGCACCCTTTTCATGTCAGCTCATGCTGACATAATTGTAACCATACAACGCCTGTGGCTAAAGACCCGTTGTGTATGAGTTTGGAAAGCCGTATGGTGTATTGGAAACAGATGGTGACGTAAACTTACCCAGCAGTTTGCCAGAGCAGGGAGGGGCTTGGATCACTTTCACACTTCTAAGAACACTTGCAGTTTGAAGTCTCCGGTGTTTTTCCTAGCTAGTCCGTGCCAAACGTTGTCACCAGCAGATGTGACCGGGTTAAAGGTGGCGTTGGGGTTATAGGGAAGGGTGGAGTAGTGGCCATTTATTTGACAGGAATACAAATGAAGATTGTTGTTAAGTTGTTCAATAACCTGAAAATTGTGCGTGAGTCTGAATGCAATAGAGTAAAGAACTAGAGCAGGGGTCACCAGCACGGTGCCCGCGGGCACCAGGTCGCCCCCAAGGACCACATGAGTCGCCTGCAGGCCTGTTCTAAAAATAGCACAACTCACTAGTGAGCTGCATCTAAAATTTAATTTTATTCTGTTGCTATTTTTTTAATCACACTTGCATTTATATAGATTTAAAAATGACAATATCTTAAAAAAATGTTTTATTATACATGAAGTTTAGATAAGTTTAGGTGAACTCTGACCTACTCTAGTTCAAAGGTCAGTATTGTGCGCGTGACAAAACAAACTGGTAGCCCTATGACTCAGTACCCATGAAGTAGCTCTGAGTTTCAAAAAGGTTGGTGACCCCTGAACTAGACTGTGTTGTATTGCACATTTTATAAGGTATCTGTCATGAGGAGCTGAAACCTGCTCTTTCTCTTGGAAGCAGATTTTCACAGAATGGAATTTTGCAGGGCCGCTTAAACATTCCATGGTGTATTTATAAAACATTCGCTGTAACAATACCTCTGCGTCCGGACTTTCCACAGAGAGAATGATGGGCCTTTTCCTCTACAGCTCATATTCCGGTGTTCAGGCCATCATTTTTAAGTTCCTTTTTTCTGTTCTTGAGGAATATGTGGCTGTCAGTGTGCGCAGGTATGCCAGCCCCTTTACTTTATAGCAAGGGGTGGGCAACTCTGGTCCTGAAATGTGGGATATGCTTCCAGTTGCTGCGCCATCCAAACCGATAACTGTAATTGGATTAATTGCGAGGCTCAATTAATGCAAGTGACCACATGCTGGAGGTATTCAACTGTTTCACAATTCAGGCTCTGGGGCAGTTTTGATGAGTTCATAAATCTGCTTTTGACATATTTCTGAATATAAATGTGTGTACAATGTAACAGTGCAGTATTAAGGTTTGTCTATGCTAAGTATACACATGGGAAATGCGTTTTAGTTTTTGAAGAAGCAAACCAAAGAACAGAAAAAGTTAAAAACTTAGTCATGAGTTGTTTCTATGTTCTGTTATTTTCAAGTTTTACTGAGCTGATGCAGCTGCACGAGTAGCCCTAGAGAGTAGGTGAACACGTGCTGGAAGTAATGTGGTATGTCTTTGTGAGCAAGTTTCAAAATGTTCACAATGATTTATTAATTTTGAAAGTATAATACGGGATATTGTTCATCCTGTTAGATTTTACTGAGATTTTGTATATCACATGCATGATATACAGAATATACCATTACAGTGTGTAATTAAGATGTAATTAGAAGCCTAATTCATGTGAATGTTTGAAATGACTTTGGATAAAAATCGCGTGTGGTTTTCAGTCGTCAATTGTGTAATAAATACCGTGTTTGCGCCTGTCGAGACCTAAATATGGGGAACGTAGAAGGCCAGGGTGACGGTCTGAAATGAGGCCGATCCAGGAATTCGGCTCTGAGGGTGGGGATGCTAACACACCCCAGCTGTTAACCATCAGCAGCCAAATGATGTCCACATTAGTGTGCAGCATAGAGGGAGGGCGTGTACGGATGCTCGATACGGGTCTGTTTTTGCCTTTGTTATCGTTAGTAATACTGATTTCTGTTTCTCTTGCAAGGCCACTTCCTGAATTTATTTATTTGCTCTGAAATTATTGCTAGTCAGAGTGTTTCCTCAATGTTTTCAAGCAGGCTTCACGGGCACGTAGGTCAGGCGCATTTCTCGACACAAGCATTGCTCCGAGAGGCAAGCGGTTTTGTCCCAGAGGGATTTAAACTCACAACCTTGAGGTCCAGGGTGTGAAATTGATGTGCGGGACATTTAATGCAGACCCAAATACACAGGACTGTTGTCATGGTGAAGCTGTAGCCATGGACATAGCGCAGAGTAATTGGTTATTGCTCAGAAATCAGTCATTTAAAATGTACTTTTCCATTAAGAGTCCAATTTTTTATTTTGAGTTATATGTTTATATCTACTTCACACTGACAAAGCAGGTGAAGTACATTAAAGCACCACATGCATATTTTCAGTGCTTTTGAGCTTTCATATCATCCCTGCGCTTTCAATTTGTTTTGCATACTGATTCAAGTAAGACAATTGCAACATTGGTAGAAGTATGCATATTTTAACTGTAATTTTTCTGGGCTGTTTGTACAGTTATTTCCCACGTGACCTGAGGTATTTTTTTTCATAATTATTGGATGACGTTGCTAAATGTTAACACAGAGAGCCGACCAACCGTGGGGGAGGGAGAATTGGGCTCTGTGGGTGGGATTACGGACTTAAAAAAATGAATTAATAAATAAATAAACCCTATGTCACTGGAGTTTTAGATTCTAAAACCAGGAAGAGAGCGCTCATGCGTGTGGGCCTTTTAAGGGCATACAGTGATTTGGCTAATATATTCATTCATTATCCTAACCCGCTTATCCTGAACAGGGTCGCACGGGGGCTGGAGCCTATCCCAGCATACATTGGGCGAAAGGCAGGAATACACCCTGGACAGGTCGCCAGTCCATCGCAGGGCACACACACCATTCACTCACACACTCATACCTATGGGCGATTTAGACTCTCCAATCAGCCTAACCTGCATGTCTTTCGACTGTGGGAGGAAACCGGAGTACCCGGAGGAAACCCACGCAGGCACAGGGAGAACATGCAAACTCCGCACAGAGAGGCCCCGGCCGACGGGGATTCAAACCCAGGACTTCCTTGCTGTGAGGCGGCAGTGCTACCCACTGCACCATCCGTGCCGCCTAAGCTAATATATGAAAATAGGAATTTTGCATCACACACACCATGCCCTTCTCGATGGCAGTCAGTGATGAACTGTATGGTCAGTGGGTTTACCGCGTGGTTTCTTATGGTGACTGTATGTTTAGAACAGCACTTCATGTGTATTTCACTAGTTATGGGTGTGATGCTTTAACTTGTGAAAGAACCTATGCACTTGTAAGTCGCTTTGGATTAAAAGCGTCTGCCAAATGACTAAAATGTTAAAAATGTTAAAAATGTTCGCTCTACAGACCCTTCGGCCCTGTGCTTCATCATCTCGCCGTGGTCCCTGCTGCTGATGCCGTCCGGGAACATCTCCTTCACCGACGAGAACGTGACTCAGCAGGATCTGAGAGCCTTCACCGCCCCGGAGGTCCTGGAGGGCCTGGCCTTGTCCTCCGTCTCTGACATGGAGAAGGTGCGTCGTCTGCCCATCTCCCCGTTTACCTGGCTCCTTCCTTTATCGTGCTGTCAGCTTGAAGTGGTGTACTTGCCCGGAGTGAGTTTTCATTTGCACAGTGCGGACCTGGATTCAAGTTCTTTTTCTGTGCTCGATTGACCTTGCCTGGGGCAGTTGAGCCAACCAAGGCAGGGTTTGTACTTTTTGTACTCCCCCCCCCCCCCCCCCCCCCCCCCAATACACCGGAGAAGCTCAGTCAAGGAAAGGCGATTTGAATCCAAAACAATTACGTATTTGACCCAAGTTTGAATGGCGGTGACCAATCCTTCAGGGGACACTAACAACTGGTGAGGTGATTTTGCAGTGGCAGTACTTTTCTGTTAAATTTGTGTTTTCGCAAAAGGCACTCCTTATGATATGATGACCTTGGCCTTTCAGTGTAGTGGCAATGAGCAGTAGCACAGTAGTGCTGAATGCCGTACTTGCTGGAACATTCCATTAGCATATGGGCTTACGCTGAATCATCAGCCTCTTGTCTTTTTTCTGTTCTTATCAGGATTCATCATCTTCATTACACTTTGAGATGTGCGTATGAATGTTCAGTAATGCACACAGCTTTAAAGTGATCCCAGCATGCAAGTCAGAAGGTTTGGTGCCTGGGAGAAATAAGTAACTGCGTAACACTGGTTCAGAGGAGTGATATTTTTGCCACTGATTTGAGTAATAATGAACGCTGACATTTGTGTTGCCATGAGTGGCCCCCATTAAATGACTTTACGTTTTACAGACGGGAGGTGCATTCCACAAAAACACGAATAAAAACATGGAGTTTAGTTCCTCTTGACAACTCGACGCACAGATTTCCCATTTGCAGAGCTGTATTTGAATAGACTCACTGTTTCATAGCATGCATCTTGATGAGAAAAGGTCACCTTTTTCAAGGCTTTTTCAGCGAACCGTGGTTCTACCCTCGAGCAAGCTAATCTCATGAGCAATCATGTGGTATAGAAACTGTAATACTAACTCTACCAAGAACAAAATGGAGTTTCTGAATGCTGCCAGCCCACGCAGGCTAAATCTGCTGCAGCACATTTGGTCAAGTAGTGATTGAACTTGGTTTCTCTGAAAATGTTCAAATGAGCTACATTTATGAAAGAACAAAGGGTCATAAGTGCATCTGTGCATTGCTCAGACTTTCACGCTTCTTTTCCTGTGGAATGCAATCTAATTGAATGAACCTTAAGCATTTTAATAAGATTGTTCTTTTTCTTTATTTTTGTTTTTGTGTGCTTTTGCTGGCTGGCTGCATGAACATATCTTTTTATTTTATTGTATTTATTCCAGTGATTTTCAAGAACACATTTGTTCTTATGGTGGCTCGTTTTCAGGTTGATCATGAAACTTTTTTGTTTCAGATGCATATGTATTCTCTTGGGATGACTTTGTTTTGGGGAGCGGACTATGAAATTCCTCAAAGTCAGGTAAGGCCCTGCCAAAACAAATGGATTTCAATAATGCTATGTAAGCAAGTTTGTCATCTAGATTGGTTGCTAGCTTGAGTGGCTAGCTAATGGATCTGAACATTTTATTTGTTACTTGTAATGGGTTTTTACACTTATGTATGAGAGCTCTTCTAGCTACAATGACTTGAAATCTGGAAAAGAAGATGGCTTGGTTGTAGGAAGCCATATCAGGCCATTGTTTTATGTTCTTCTAAATAAATTTGCCAACATTTAGTGAGCAGAGTTGGAGACTCATTGTGTTCCAATGTCGAATGCTGTTTCCAATAGGCTATGACAGTTTTATGCTTCAATGTGAAGTGGTTTACTATGGGTTTGCCTTCTCTTCAGGTCAGCCATCTTTCAAAAAATTGTTTTGTCGACCTAATACAGATATGTAAAGATTGAGCTGAAGGTTATCTAAGGAAAATATCATTAATTTTTTACAGTTCCATGATATTTGGCCACACTGGTATGATGAACATGTAAAACTTGTAAGCTTTGTTTATTGTTAATATGATAACCACAAAAAAACCAAGAGACAGGGCTTTACTAGCATTATCTCAAACTATGTAGCTCAGGAAACAAAATCACCAAGCTAGCAGCAATGCAAGCACGGATTCAAGTTGTATTAAAGGATTATGGTTCATTGAAACGCTGGCAATAATTAGCTAACTCGCCACGTAAATACTCTAAGCTATGTACAGCTGTTTGTCATTATAGTGCTTTTCCTCAAATCGCAGTGATTTTACAGATTGCTTTACTGTGCTGCAGCAAGCCAAAAGTACTGAAATGGCACATTCACTGACCTTTCATCCTTTTGAGCTGTGTGTGTGTGTGTGTGTGTGTCTGTGTGTGTTTGATATGTCTTGCATGTCTCGCACAGCATATGAAGCCAATGTATTTTGTGTGTGTGTGTGTGTGTGTGTGTGTGTGTGTGTGTGTGTGTGTGTGTGTGTGTGTGTGTGGGGTGTGTGTTTGGTATGTCTCACACAGCGTATGAAGGCTATGTATTGTGTGTGTGTGTGTGTGTGTGTGTGTGTGTTTGGTATGTCTCGCACAGCATATGAAGGCTATGTATTGTGTGTGTGTGTGTGTGTGTGTGTGTGTGTGGGGTGTGTGTTTGGTATGTCTCGTACAGCCTATGAAGCCTATGTATTGTGTGTGTATGTGTGTGTGTGTGTGTGTGTGTGTGTGTGGGGTGTGTGTTTGGTATGTCTCACACAGCGTATGAAGGCTATGTATTGTGTGTGTGTGTTTGGTATGTCTTGTACAGCCTTTGAAGCCTATGTATTGTGTGTGTGTATGTGTGCGTGCGTGTGTGTGTGGTGCGTCTCGTACAGCCTATGAAGCCTATGTATTGTGTGTGTGTGTGGTGCATCTCGTACAGCCTATGAAGCCTGTGTATTGTGTGTGTGTGTGTGTGTGTGTGTGTGTGTGTGTGTGTGTGTGTGTGTGTGTGTGTGTGTGTGTGTGTGGGGGGTGTGTGTTTGGTATGTCTCACACAGCGTATGAAGGCTATGTATTGTGTGTGTGTGTGTGGTGCGTCTCGTACAGCCTATGAAGCCTGTGTATTGTGTGTGTGTGTGTTTGTGGCGCAGCCGGTGAAGCTGGGGGAGCATTTGCACAGCATGCTGCTGAGCATGTGTGATGACGGGACGCACGCGCGCATGTCCGTGCGCACCGTGCTGGAGGCCTGCAGCGCACACATCCGCTCCTCCAGCTGCGAGCCGCCCTTCGCCTACGTCAGGAGGCTGGTCAGACTGGTGCTGGGCAGCCTGTCCCAGGTAGGGCTCCCACTGCTCCTACACAACACACGCACCACAGCGCCCAACACACACCACGCACAACACCCGTACCACAGCGCCCAACCCGCACCACACACACCATACACAACACACACACCACAGCGCCCAACACACACCACGCACAACACCCGTACCACAGCGCCCAACCCGCACCACACACACCATACACAACACACACACCACAGCGCCCAACACACACCACGCACAACACCCGTACCACAGCGCCCAACCCGCACCACACACACCATACACAACACACACACCACAGCGCCCAACACACACCACGCACAACACACACCACAGCACCCAACACACACCACACACACCACAGCGCCCAACACGCACCACACACACCACACACACCACAGCGCCCAACACGCACCACACACAGCACACAATACACACAGCTCACAACACACACAGCGCACAACACACACAGCGCACAACACACACAGCACACAACACACACAGCTCACAACACGCACAGCTCACAACACACACATCACACAACACACACAGCTCACAACACACACAGCTCACAACACACACAGCGCACCTTAGAACTGGAGTTGGCCTCCAGGCACTGCACTGTGGCTGCTCACTGCTTCTAAGTAACTCGGATTTGTCAAAATGCAGAAGACAAATTACCCCCATGGGGTTCAATAAAGTATATCTTATCTTATCTTGTATGTAAGTACAGTCCAGTGCAGTTTGTTGTTTTGGCTCTGCACTCCAGAAAGCAGACAGTTGAAATATCTATGTCACATCACGATGTGGTTAAAATGCAGTTTCAGCTTTAATGTGAGGGTTTTTACATCCATATTGGATGAACCGTGTAAGAATTCCTGCCCTTTTCAGATAAAGATTTACCACAACCATATGGAGGACAGCATTATCTTGTACAATGTTCATCATCTTCCACATGAATGTGAATGTCCTAAGGCTTAAGGCAATATGCTTCCTTATTGATTACAATTTCCAGCGCATGTCTTTGCAAATTTGCAACGCAATAACAGGTCAAGAGGTCATTCGGCTCAGAGGAGCCAACAAGTGTCATCTCCTCTTCCCGGACAGTAATCTCAGGAATCTAAAATACTTGAGGCATTCCATCTGTAAAAGGCCTTCACTAGGAATTGAAATCTTAAATCTGAAAGGAATAACATCATAGTTACCCTCTCAATTCCTCATTCCAGTGCTATCCTGCTCCCCAGGAGTTTGTTCACAGTGTTCGCATCGGTGGGAAACGACCAAGTGCTTGTGTTTTAGCTGGTGATTGTCTCTGGACCGTTTTACAATGTACAATAAATGTGGAATGTCGTAAAAGCTGCTTCTTGTGATTGCGGATGATGTGGTGCATGTGTCACTAAATCCCCAGAAGCCCAAGGACAGCTTCCTGCCATTAACGCAAGTGTTCTGCCTGTGTGTCCCTGTGTGTCCCTGTGTGTCCCTGTGTGTCTGTGTGTGTCCCTGTGTGTCCCTGTGTGTCCCTGTGTGTCCCTGTGTGTCTGTGTGTGTCTGTGTGTGTCTGTGTGTGTCTGTGTGTGTCTGTGTGTCCCTGTGTGTCCCTATGTGTCTGTGTGTCCCTGTGTGTCTGTGTGTCCCTATGTGCCTGTGTGTCCCTGTGTGTCCCTATGTGTCTGTGTGTCCCTGTGTGTCCCTGTGTGTCCCTGTGTGTCCCTGTGTGTCCCTGTGTGTCCGTGTGTGTATGTGTGTGTATGTGTGCGTCTGTGTGCGTCTGTGTGCGTCTGTGTGTGTCTGTGTGTCCCTGTGTGTCCGTGTGTGTCCGTGTGTGTCCGTGTGTGTCCGTGTCCATGTCCATGTGTCCGTGTGTGTCCGTGTGTCCGCGTGTGTCCGCGTGCGTGTCCGTGTCCGTGTGTCCGTGTGTGTCCGTGTCCTTGTGTGTCCGTAGCTGGACGGGCTGCTGTCAAAGACGGAGCGGGAGTCCCTGCCTGAGCGCAGTAAGGAGATTCGGGAGCGGCTGCGTGGGAAAGGCCTCCCGGCAGGTAACCCGAGCCTCCCGCTGTGTCCCTGCTGTAAACACTGAGCACGTGCCGTGTGACAGCCAGCCCTGCACTGATTGGCTCATTAATCTCAGGCAGTGGCAACTCAGGAGCTCTCCCATCATCCCTGTAGACCTTTGAAGAAAAGAAAACATTGAAAGCCTGTGAATTATATTTAAAATAAATAAATATCTATATAAGTGCTTTTATTTATTTTTTTTAATATTTTGCATTTTAGTATGAATATGTTCTGGTATTTAAAGTATTGGAGTTATCCCGTTTCTGACGCTTCAGAGGTATGTGTTTAAAAACGTTTTAACGTTTTTATTACTTGAGCAATTACTAATAGCACTGCAATAAACAGCTATTTTAAACCTCCAAATTTCTACTCGCCCCCATTTAACACTTTTTTTTTTTTTTTCCAACATTAAATCTTTGGCCAGTCCTGCCCGGCGATGTCCTACAAAATGGCCCTGGCTCATACCAATGAAGCAGGAACTAGAGATGTGATCGGGTGTGACGGAGTCATACAGTGTCAGTGAAGCTTGAACAGGGAGGAAGTGACTCAGCATGAGCACACACGGCGGAGGTTGGCCTTGTTAGTATACCGCCCACAGTCAGCGCTCTATACCAGTTACCTGTACCAGTACCTGTGAGGTCAGGGCTGGTAACCGGGCGGGTTGCAGTCACTGTCAGGAGACGCCCACTGTGGGCATGTTTAGACAGTTCATGTAGACATTTATTTTTCAGCAAGTTTTATTCAAACGACTCCCAGCGTCCGGGAACCGGGCCAAATTACAGCTCGGGGAGCGGCTGAGCGCCTTTGCCGTCTCTGTTGCGCGAATTCGAGGCGTACCTCGGTGAACTCGCGAAGCTGAGGACGATGTCCGAAATCCACCAAATCTGTTCGACTATATGACACATCTCAGGGAATGTAGTTGCACGGAGTACTTTGCATTTTTTGAACCAGCTGTGCAATGTGCGTGCTCTCAAATTTATTTGATTCAACGTTTGTTGCTAAACGAGGGTATTGAACATACAGCCGTACGTGCCGTGCTTTACTGCTTTAGCCATGAAACGAGACCTAGTGTCTGGCTTGATGCAACTGATTTTCTGCTGCAGTGTCATTGCACGAAAGCAGTGAATTACTGTGTTTAAAGCAAGAAACTAGACACGCACAACACCACAGACTGTGACCAAGTTTAATTTAGGAACATATGACCAAATGTTCCCAGTGGTTTGAATCTTAAAAAAAGGAAGAAAAAGGCCACTGAATATACAGTCAGTGCTCTCTGGTTATATAACCATGGTATGTTATTGATTAGCGATCTGGTTTAGAGTGGGTATATTTGACTGTTGTTTATTTTGGTGCTGGGCTCCTCATGCGAGTCCATAGTCAGGACTGGCCTGGGGATATCCACATGCCAAGGCTCTGAATCATTCCTCAAGTTATTTTTGTTATTCCTGTTCCTGGTTTTGAACTGAGATTGGTTTTCAGTTACTGGGTATTTTCACAGTAAGAAGGATATTATCCACCACTGTTTTCATTTCAAACGGACATTTTAACTGATATGTTATTGCTAATGCTTCCTATGTGCACACTGTGTCTGCTATATCCCACTATATTGTGACCACAGTGTCCGGAACCAGAAGAGGCAGTAATGTAAAATCCATTCGGGTCAACGGTTGGATGAGAACGCTAACTGTCCAGCTTTTTATTTGACCTTTTCTCTATTTGATCATGCTTGACTTATTGCGCTGTACCGCTCTACTGGAAGAATAACGGTCTTTGATGCGCTATATTGTTGTGGATTCCATTCATTTGGAAAGGTTGCATATGTTGAGTAGATTAAAGAAGCAGATGCAGTGTTTTATGGGCCCGGGCCGGTTACTCAGAACTCTGAACTCTGGGAAGATGATAGAAATCTTGGCAAATCTGTGGAGCGTCTGGAAATCCAGCCCGATACGTAGAACAAACCGAGCACTAGTGTCATGCAGCCCGGAGTTTTATTATGAAGTATTTTATGACCACGGTTTTTCAAGCTTTGAGGTTTTCGTTATTGCATCCAAATACAAAGGCTTATGGTCTCATTTCCTGTTACCTAAGAAAAGGGAATTGGGCTGATTTGGATCTGCAGTTCAAACGCATTTAACCTGTACTGGTTTGTGTTTCTGTTGGACGAATTTGAATAATGGTGTTTTGGTTGGATTAAATGTGAACCTTGTCCTACCCACATAAACTGTAAATGGACATTTTAGAATTGTATTCAGTATTTTAGCTGCTTGAAATATTTACTGGTGCAAATGAATATGCCTGCAGTAACAGAGCCGTGCAGTTTGCTTTTATGTGCGCAAGCATTTTTCCTCTGCTGTGCAACGAGCTGGGAATATGGATTGCAAAGCTGTGCCGCTGCAGGTTCTGGTCTGTGCCACGTTGGCTGTTGCCGTGGGCCACCGCATCCAATGCCATTTCTTTGGGTACGCTTTCGCTGACGGACGTAGTTTGCACAGCCTGACGGAGAGCCGCTATGCTTGCTGTGCGGATCGGGCCTTGCAGCATACCAGATTTGTTATTAGTGATTAGTGGTGGGTCAGTTTTCATTTAATTCTAGCCCATTCATTTTCTCGATGTCCTGACTTAAGTGTTTGGCATAAAGCTTTGGTGTATTACCAAGATCATGAGACGTTAGGTAACCGTCTGGGGTCTTGGATAATGATGCATTTAGCAGACTTCCCTTTCTGAGTGATGGAGTGCACTACTGTTCAGTGTGGTCTCGGAATCGCCGAAATGAAATGCTTACTCGGAATCCCTTCGGCATCGGAGTCAGGTTTTAGACGCAGTGCTTCAAATCTCTCTGTAGGACGCATGGTTTCGAGTGGCAGTGGTGTAATTGCTGCGTCTAATAACCGGACCATTCTGCGGCAGTAGCTGAACTAAATATAGGTTCTGAGAATCACTTAACTGCAATAAAGGCTTCGTTGTTCTTGGACTCACTCGGCTAATTAGAACTATTATAACTCTTTTCCTGGCGAACATGATCACATCAAAGGGTGTTCAAAATTGGTTGCTTTGAATTTGTTTGGGATTCAAAGGGATTGAATTGAGTGCTGTGTCGGCCTTTCGTCACGGTGACGCGAGGGACAATGAGAAGACTGAACTGGAGATGAATGAAGTTCCAGTAGTCGGGACTGCTCCACTTCCGTGACATTACTCAAACCAATTTGATTGTGAGGCTAGACCCCGCGTTTCTTTGCTACTTTATTGTTATCACGTAGGGCGGCCCGTAGCGTAGTGGTTAAGGTAAAGGACTGGGACATGCAAGGTCGGTGGTTCTAATCCCGGTGTAGCCACAATAAGATCCACACAGCCGTTGGGCCCTTGAGCAAGGCCCTTAACCCTGCATTGCTCCAGGGGAGGATTGTCTCCTGCTTAGTCTCATCAACTGTACGTCGCTCTGGATAAGAGCGTCTGCCAAATGCCAATAATGTAATGTAATGTAATGTACATGCCGTAACGGACGTTTTTCCCCCTCGTTGCGAAAGGGAGAAGCGCGGCGTCTCGAGTCCTGGAGCGGTACCGCACGCGGACGCAGGAGCAGGCCTCTCTGAACAAAGGGCTCAGCCTCTCCATGGGGTCCCTGCCCATCAACGACCTCCTGCGGGGCGAGGAGGAGGCGGCCCGCGCGTACCCGGCCTCGGAGTACCACCCCGGGTCCGAGGAGTCGGCCGGGGAGCACCAGCGCCGCGGCCGGGCGGCGGAGAAGCTCCCCGGCTACCGGCGCGAGCCGGCCCACCCGCGGAAGAACTGGACCTCCTCCGTGGACCTGGCCTGCCTGGAGCCCGAGGCGCTGCGTTTCGGGGCGCTGGAGGACGCCCGCCGGGGGAGCAGCGCCCTCAGCCAGAGGTCAGTGGGCAGGAACAGGTCGGCAACCCGGGCGAGGGAGGCCCGGTACTCGGACTTCGCCGGGCTGGAGCCCCGGCAGGTCCACCACCGCTCGGCTGCGTCCGTGGGCTCGGCGCTCACCACCGCGTACGACCGGATCAGGGAGAAGCAGAGGAAGCTGCAGGCGCTCAGGCAGGCCATGGACGTGGACGGTGAGTAGACGCACGGCGCCGGCTGGCTTCACTGTACGCCGCTGCGACTTTTTCACTTTATTTTGAAAGTTGTGTTCTTGGTTGTGTTCCACCGTAAGACCGCATCCTGTTTCTCTCCAGTGCTTTAAACTGGTGTGGACTACGGGGATTTTCGGGAGTTTGTGTAAATTCGGTTAAAGCCGTTGCGTAACGCGAGTTTCGTTGGATGATCTGAGATCAGATTATAAGCATTTGAACCTATAGTGGACAATACAAGGTTGTGCCTTAAGTGTAAGTTTGATGAACGGCAGCACGAGTGATTATTGGTCTAGCATTCCGATCACACTGCGAAGTGATGTTTTGTTGGGTGGGCGAGTTCTTGCGAGAAGATCAGATTCAGGGAATTTGTCTTGAAAACACAGAACTACTGTATGAACAGCCCGGGGCTGCAGCGATTACTTTGTAAGGTTAGTTTTGAGTGGTTTTGTGAAATGTTTCATGAAAGGTTTTGCCAAGGTTCATGAGTCAGAGTGGCAGTGTGTTCCAGGCGCCTGGTTTTCATTAGTTTTCTGGGTAATTCTATTCCTTTTAACTCTTCACAGCCATTCCCAGCACAAGCCAATTGGGGCTCAGTGTCACGGCAGTCTGTCACATTGAGAGCGGACGCTCGTTGAATTCTGGGAAATCACGGTGCATACTTGGAGTCACATTTGGTGCATTAATGTTTACATCCTGCAATTCTTGTATGTCTGTTCGCCATCTGGAGGCTTTATGGCCCAAGGAATGAATGGCTTCATATAATAAACCTCAGACTTTCCTATCCGGCCTCCTCAAAGTTAAATGCTCCTCAGAACTGCAAGCTCTTCATAGCTATTTTTAACACCAACTGAGCCACGGACCGAAAGCATTCTTTTCAGTGACTGTGTGGCTTTTTCCTGGCTCTTTGTGCAACGTGAATTTTTCTTATTCCGAAATGAATTAGTTTCAGTTTGTGCAAAACAACAAAAAAAGGACTGTGAGATATTTTATGTGTAATTCTCGAATGGGAAACGTTTTTTCACTGTTTTCGTAGATAATAATATATTATTCTTGAGGCTGAAGAGTCCTTGGAAAATTGAAAAAAAAAAAACCCAATGTTTCTTAAGCTGATACAGACATTGCAGAAAATTACATCTGGATACATCTCAGCGTTCTGTATGCATCAACACGTTACTGTACGTAACAAACTGAACGCACACCAGGCTCATTGCAGATGTGATGTCGAGTACATTGTACTTTGGCCTTTTTCCTGCTTGATGGAGAAGTGGCGATAGTGTTCTTGGGTTGCCTGGATTTACTCGCTGCCGTGGCAACCTCCCCCCTTTTCCGCCGAGGTGCTTCAGTCAGCACCACACTCCTGCCGGCCCTGAGGTCTGTAATTGGAGTCATGTGCGAGCGGATGAGGGAATTCCAAACATTATTGGACTTTCCGGTGCTTGGCGTTGGGTCATGTGGCTTTGGGGGGCAGGCCCGTGTGAGCACCCTTGTGGGCAGGGACGCTGCACAGAGGTGTGGGGGCGAAGAGGAGGGGTCGGGGGGCTACTGAACAGGGCTAACAAATAACAGCGTGTCTGCCTTCCCGGAGATGCTGTTTTCCCCCCCGGACTGTTTCCAGTTTTGAATCGCTGGTACACTTCCAGGTTTTTGTTTGCTATGTTTACTTACTTAGCAGTTACTTTATAGCTGCACATCATATTGACTAATATAACTGGTGGTTCCTGCTTATGTGCTGTCAGTGTCGATTTATGTCTTATGCCTTACATGTATTTTTCTGCTGGATACCGTGCCTTAATGACATTTGGTGGCATGAACTTTTTTTCCCACTTAAATCTCATTTTTAATAGACATCTTTTCCAGTCATGCAGCCAGATTCAGAACTGGGTTTTTTTCAGAAGAATTATTGCAGCTTCGTTTCTAATACCGCACTTTCAGATTTCAGTGCATCCTTACTTTTTGTGGACCAAGGAGATACCAGACTTTGAAATTAAGGAGCGTGAGACCTAAATGGCTGTTAAGTAGTAAATGTTGGATATGCAGCCAATCACAAAACCACTTCCCCTTGCTTGTCAGTGAAGGTAAAGCTGTCTATATAATGACTTTCTTGCGAGCTAGATTTAATGTGTTTCGTCAGATTACCTTTCCAAGAACACTGATTGGTCATGGAGATTGTTCTTGGACAAAGCGCTACATTTAGCCTACATCTTAAGATGGTTTATTTGATGGTGTTAATGCCCTCATCTTGTCTATCCACTTAACTCCAGCCAAATGTAGGGACACATTATCAACTGTAATAGGTGCCCTCTCTTCCAGGTCATTGCCGTTTTATATAGGCCATACTCGTTGTCCTCTATTTCGGAGGTTCCAGGTTGGAGAACTTGGACAAACCAATGAATATTTCAGACCTCTATTGTTACTGTAAATAATCTAACCATTAAACAATAAGTTACAGGTTTGGTTTATGTCATTTCTCACTTTTTGTGGATAGAACTTGTTTAATGATGACGCATCAGCATGAAAGTGCAGTGCAGATGACAAAGGTTTTTTCTTTATTTTTTGCTTTGAATTTGATTGAGTAACTGTAAAATATGATTAGCTTACGGAGGTAGAGATGGTCTGTCACTGTGAATACATTTGTAATTTCCACATGAATCCCTTGGTTGCCTTGCTCTGTGTGTGACAGGTCCCATTTGCACACAGTGAAAAGCACTGCGGTGTGGAAGAGGGCTGATGCAGAAGTATTCGTTCCATATTAATCCTGGTTAAATCTCAGCGTAGGGTGAACACAGTAATTTGTACAGTTTTTTCTGCACTACAGCTTAGTGGATGATTATTTTCTGTGACCCTTACCGTTGCCGCTAGCCTCCCACGTACCACAACGCCAACTCAGATGGTCAATGCAGGAACCAATACGATTTCAGCCTCTCTCGCAGAGTTGTGATTCTCGGTCGAGCGTCGGCAAAGAAAGTAGACGGTGAATAGAAAGACAGGAAATTCCTGTGGGGTGGGAAATAACTGTTTCTTCTCTGGCCAAATTTTTCCCTTCACTGTAGAACCTTTACAGTTTCAGTTGAAGTCTGTATAAATCACTGGCTGAACTTTTCCTCAGATTCAAAAGCAAGATTTACGGGTGTACTCACTGAATCATTTGACCTGATATGAACATCACATCTAGTTGTGTGGATAGTGCCAGCTTCACCTTACCTTACCAGTAATTGCCTGGCAGTGTCTCGCTTAAAGACAGCATCACCTTCCTGAAGACAAACTGTTTATTAACGTTTATTAACGCTGGTCAGATATGAGAGGCGAGGTGCTTGCTTTCACAGTCAGCTCATGTCACAAACACTAAAACGCTCCAAAGCTCCCCCACCAAAGGCCTGTTCTTATTCATCACACTAAAATACTAGCCACCGCTGCGAGTCGCAGTCTGTTTAAACCAGTCAGGACTTTAGCCAGGCAGCGGCCACACCTGCGTTATATAACCGTTTCAGACCTGTCCGTAAGAGCTGCAGCGGGCGTGCGCAGACCGCCTACGCGCGGGGTCGTGACAGGGCAGGGTGACGTCACCACCAGCCGAAGCATCCCTCCGGTGTTCCCAGCGGACGTGAATCACGCGCAGCCTCTGCTCGGAGGCTGAACGCAGAGGCCGAGACCGGGGCAGGAGTGGGAAGACTTCCTGTGTAGCGTCTGGAGACGCGGCCGTCCGCGCCCGGCTTCCTCCGGCTCCCGGCTGTGTGGGAGCTTTGTTCTCCTGCCGTTGCGTCACCCGCGAAAATGTCCTGCAGGTCTAACGCACGCACAGGCCCAGGTGCTGAAACCCCCCCCACAGGTATCCCGCTGTAAATCGACGGGAGGAGCCACTCTCTGGAGCTGAGCAATGATTCATTTCTGTTTGTGATCCATACGTAAATAATTCCTCTGTACACTTGATGAAGTGAGGCCTTCGTCACAAGTTTTAAAGCAGAGTTTGCTGTATCAATTATGATGGTGATCTGACGGTTTTTTTCAGATGATCATAGGGGTAATAATTACCTCAGTGGTTTCACTCAAACATGCCCTGAGCCTACGGAACGCAATGGAATGGGCGCCATCGTTCAGTCATGGTTCCCTTTCTCAGGGAATGTGGCTCTCATGATGGTGGAAGCAGAGACTGTAATCGGCAAGGTCTCTTGCGCATTGATGAGATAAGGACGGATGGAGTACATGTGAAGGTTGTTGCTCTTAGAGTAGAGGCGAAAAGGCATTTGGAGAGAATGTCATATATTCAAAGCATGTGGAAAGTATCGGTCTTATAGACTGGGTTTTCCGGTTTTCTTAAAGTTTGTCTGAAGAACAAATAATGACTGTGTCAATCTCAGTTTCCGCCTTTCATATTTGTTTTCGTGTTTTCCTTTACCGACGTGTTACTGTATTGTACAATATCGGTACACAAATTTCTGTGACATTGGAGATTTTAACCATTTTTTTTCCATTTTACACCATTACACTTTTGAGTTTACACTGTTCATTTTTGCATTTGTATAATTTAGTATTTTGATGTATGGGTGCGCACTGTGTCTTTAGGGCACCATTTCACTCGCCCTGGGGGATCCTGGCACATGCATGCCAGACTGAAGGTGACATCGGCTCTCGTTTTGTTAGGCAAAGGCTTCTCTGGTACTCTAGTTTTCCAGGCAGTGAAGCTGTGGGAACTCCTGGGCTTTGTTGGCTAATTCTCGATCCCTTTTGTCGGTACGCCCATCAAAGCCAGAGAACGCTACCATTTTTTTTTGCTACCGTTAATTTCCGTAAGGGAATTTGGAGAGGGGAGAAAAGGCTTCCCCTCTCTGTGTAGCTCTGTGTACTGTAGGCCTTCGTCGCCGGGGCGGACGTGTCCCGGCCGTGGCAAACGTCACCTGTGCTGGCGTGTGCCCTGGCTCGTGTGACTCAGTGTTCTGGGTTAGCACGAGGGCCTGCCCCGGCCCTGCCCAGTTTCACTTTTAGAACATACGCATAAAAACGGTCGACGGGCGCTTTGGGGTTTTGGCACAGTTGAGAATGGGTGGGGGAGAAATGTCTAAAAACAGGTTTCATTATGTGGCCTTGCTCACGGACTTTAAAAAAATTTTTTTTAAAAAATGTTTCGAGCTCTTTAAAAATCGTAAAATGTTCTCAGTGTTGAATGTTCAGTGCTATACACCATTATACAAAATGTTTGCCACCTCACCAACAAACCCAAGAGTGTTTTTTTAATGCGATGCATGTTAAAAGGTTGCTTGTCATTGCTGACAAGAAGGATTCAATCAGTGGTGTATGGAATGGTGGAACTACGTGATCAATATTGGGTGCAGTTATTGGCCAGGTCTGTTATAATTCAAAATGGAAATATTGTACTGAAATATATTTCAGACCCTCTGCACACCCACAGAAGATATCACAGTGATTACAGCTCCTCCAGTGAAAGCCCATCAGTAGCCTCTTCAGATCCTGAATATAGAGGTACCGTTCCCTCAGCAATTCTCTGTGCCCTTAATGCAACACTAAGCAACGTTATCTTCCATTCCTAATGAGGTCATGTTATTTCATGTTCCTTTAAAAAGTAAAACTACTATTCTTCCTTATGGTAAATCATAATATTGCAAGTCCACATCCCGCAAAGCAGGAAATGACGAAAGCATTTCTGACTCAGTGTCAAAAATGGGAAGGCTTTTTAATAGATCTGCCCCAAGCTAAAACTCAAAGCAGTAGTCACTCCTCAAAAAGGTAGAACACACAGTTAAAAATAAACTCAGACTCACATTTCCTGCTTTGTGTGGATTGGATTTATTTGTGAGAAAGTGTCATTTTTATTTATCTATTTATTTTAACTTGTATCACGATCAGAATGCTGTTGCTTTCAATATTTCCTACCAAAATTAATGATTCCAGTAGCTCTTAAGCAACATTACTATAGTGTCTTGGAATGTGTGAAGTTTTTTGTGATTGGAGTCTGATGTCTGCACAATTTTTTGGTAGTGATGGCTAATTAAGACCTACCAAACTACTATTAATTAATAGTTGTGATTAAGACTTGGGTTTTTGTTTTTTTTGCACTTTACTCAGTTGCTAGATGGTAATCCCTGTGGTTTTAGCATTTTACCTGCTACATAGAGAAGCTATTACACAACTCATTCTATTTACTCTAACTCAGGGTCCGTTGTGTAAGGAACCAGTTGTGGTGTTGAAGCTTGGTGTAGCCAAGAACCTTCCCCTCAATCTATATGCGAGTGAAACGCCTCTCTCAGGGGAATCTTTGGAGAGCGGGCAGTTAAATGAGGAGGGGGAAGCAGAGCTGTAGCCTATGGCTCTGCGGGGTAAAATATGTGCCGCTGATTGAAAGGATATTGATTGGAGGGGAACGGAAGATTTACAGACATTTGATGTAAATACACACCCGCTGGTACACAATGACGTTAAATCTCGTAAAACGGAATGGATGGAAAAGACTTTAGTGTCAAAAATACACAAGTATTAAATTTTTTTGGAATATATACTTTGAATACATGTCTGTATTGTTATGAAGAATTGAGGAGAATTGTGAATTTTGATTTCAGCTCGTCTTTACAGCCATGTTGAATGACGGGAAAGGGCCGTTAATAGAGCGTCTCTCTCCCCTTTTGCAGTGAAAAAGCCGGAGGACGTGCGGAGGTATGGCTCTCAGGCAGCCCTGTCAGAGCACGACGGCCTCTCCCTGGCCAGCCGCACCAGCCTGAGACACAGGTACCACTGCACACTGCACACTGCACACTGTCTCTCTGCACACTGCACACTGGCTCACTGCTCTCTGCACACTGCACACTCCTCACTGGCTTACTGCTCTCTGCACACTGCACACTGTCTCTCTGCACACTGCACACTGGCTCACTGCTCTCTGCACACTGCACACTCCTCACTGCTCTCTGCACACTGCTCACTGGCTCACTGCACACTGCTCACTGGCTCTCTGCACACTGCACACTGTCTCTCTGCACACTGCACACTGGCTCACTGCTCTCTGCACACTGCACACTCCTCACTGGCTCACTGCTCTCTGCACACTGCACACTGGCTCACTGCACACTCCTCACTGTGCACTGCTCTCTGCACACTGCACACTGCACACTGTCTCTCTGCACACTGGCGCACTGCACACTGGCTCACTGCACACTGCTCACTGGCTCACTGCACACTGCTCACTGGCTCACTGCTCTCTGCACACTGCACACTGGCTCACTGCACACTGCTTTCTGCACACTGCTCACTGCGCACTGCACACTGGCTCTGGAGGCGGGCTGGTTTACACACTGCACTCTTTCTGCTTCCAGAGCCCCTGGTAATCCTTCACATGCGACCCCTCCTAAGCCTTCATATATGACTGTTTACCAAGACCCAGGTTAAGTGCCAGTTAATGTTCAGCGGAAGGAGTCTTGAGGTTAACGTTTTCCCACGCTTTCCGTCTAATCCGCTTAACTCCCTGAATAACTGGGGGAACTCAAGAGGTGACAGGAAACTGTTGCTCAACACTTCAGTCAATAATGCATTATATGGTAGTATATTTTTCATTTGGTTACTCTGTCCAGCATACAGAGGAAGTGCGCTTGCTTGTTTGGAACTCCAGTTAACTTTCCAGTAAGCCCCCAGCCCTGAAATGCTGTCCCCCTGGTTCGCCGTGTTGATTTGTGGCGTTTCTGCTTCCTCTGGTGGTGGACGTGTGAACTGCCTCTCTGTCGTGACTACAGCCAGCTCCTGGCAGGGGCCGCTTTCCTCAGGGATTCCCTGTGCAGCATCGGGGCAGGTTCTGCTCTCGGTCAGATGTGAATTCCCAGTTCTGCGCACTCCCTGGAATTCCTATCATCGTGTAGCTGGTGCAGGTGTGAGGATGCAAGTTGGTTTAGACTTCCGTAGCCAGCCCAGCCAACCCTCCGCCCACAACAATGTTTTTATTATTTAGTTTGAATTGCGGTGAGGTTGTAGGCAGTTCAGCGTCGCTTGGCGTCGGTCTGGCTGACGTGGACTGTGGTCTCCTCCCGCCCCCCAGGTATGAGGGAGCAGGAGGCCAGGAGGAGCTGCTCCTGCAACGGCAGGAGGAGGAGATGCACCTCCTGCAGGCCCACCTCGCCAACCGCCTGTCCCGCGCCAACCTGTACCCCGGGGACCTCCCCCTGCGCACCAGCCCGCTCGACCCCACGCTCCCCGACCTCAAACTGCGCTCGTCCAAGGTACTGACCTGCGCCGTGCAGCCCCCCTGCCCTGTTTCAGAGCCAGTATGAACACACAGTTAGTATACTGTGTTTCTTCTGCATCTCGTAAAATAATGTAAAATAACATGTAAAATAATTGTTAATCATTGCAGTGTAATTCCGAAACGGATTTTTGAATATTGTTTTGTGAACTTGCACCTAAAAATCATATTTTTGTGTCTCTTTTTCGTCACGGTGTAGAACTTCTTCGGTCCTGAATTTGTGAGGATGACCAGTGAGCCGTCTGTTGCCTTGAGTGTTCCATCTTCGATAATGGTGAGGCCCCTCCATGCTACATGATTGCGCACACAGGTTTTAGTTCATTATCAACCAGAATATTTCAGCTATTATATGTAATGATACAGCCATGAGTCATGGAATCAGACAATAGCAATTCCGCACTCCTTCGATAATGAGTCGCCACGCAGGCTGCGGAAGGCTGTTTTTGAAAAGGCAGAATGGCGATGACTCATGAAAGTCACACAGAGGGCTTTCTGCTTGCCTCAGAAACTAATTTCAAGCTGTCGGAACAGCGGGGAACTCAGACAAGAAACAACAATAACACACTGAGCCAGACCTTTTCCAATGGCCACAACCTGCCTGTGGCCAGGCTTGTAGCCTAGTGACTAACATACATGACTGGGACCCAGAAGGTGGATAGTTGTGGCCCCAGTTGTAGCCATTATAAAATCTGCACAGCTGTTGGGCCCATGAGCAAGGCCCTTAACCCCACTTTGCTCCTGGGGGGGGATTGTCCCTGCTTAGTGTAATCAAATGTAAGTCGCTTTGGATAAAAGCGTCGGCTAAACGACTTGCGTAACGTAACGTAATCTCGGCGTGACACAATCGGGCTGTTCAGCGACGCGTGACGGAGTGGTCTTGTCTCTGCCGTCTCTCCAGAATAAGAAAGGGAAGGTGGAGGAGGCGCAGCGGAGGGTGGGGGTGGTCCTGCTGAACGGACAGAGGCTGGAGGTCGGCTGTGACTCCAAGGCCGTGTGCAGGGACGTGCAGGACATGGTGGTGGCGCACGTGGGCCTGGTGGAGCACCACCTGTTTGGCCTGGCCTACCTGAGAGGTGAGGGGAAGGGGGGGGTCCTTCTGCAGGTCTGTGTGCTGTCCTCCTGTCTGGTCTTGTGAAATGTGCCTTTTGTAAATTATATAACCATATAGTCAAGCAGGGGGTACAGTGTATATATCAATACATGGTTCATTTGTACAAAAATAAAATAAAAAATAAAATGAAAAACTTTTTTTTTTTCTTTTTGTATTTCTTTATTTTATTTTTTACAATTTTCTCTTAACAGTCTGAATGTAGTGTACCACAGTATGTGGGGTTGAGGATTTAGTTTTTATTGAGCCAATATGCCGAAAAGGTTTTCCATGTAAATTTGCACAGTAAAGTTTTTTAGCTGGAACAGTGAAAGAAATTTTTTTTTTTTTTTATGTTTGTAAAATTTGTAATTAACTTAATAAATCTGCACCTTGTTGCCAGTTTCTCTGCTGATTTCCATTCATTTTACAGCAGTTTAATGGAGTAATTTGCTTTCTTTCCTGAATGGGTTCTGTTGGAAGGCATTGTTCACTTGACTGAAACCTGCATTAGCGTCAGTGACTCATCTGCATTGCTGCCTGCCTGTCTTCTTTCTCAGAGAATGAGTTCTTCTTCATTGAACCCGAAGCCAAGTTGTCTAAAGTTGCCCCTGAAGGCTGGAAGGACGATCCCAAGAAAAAGAAATCCGAAGTCAACTTCAATCTGTTCTTCCGCATCAAATTTTTTCTGGATGATGTCAACCTCATACAGTAAGAGTTGGACGGCCTCCATCTACAGTACTGTACATTTACATTTGACATTTTAGTCATTTGGCAGACGCTTTTAATCCAAAGCGACTTACAAGTGCATAGGTTCTTCCACAAGTCAAAGCACACATCCATACCTAGTAAAATACACATGAAGTGCTGTTCTAAACATAGTCATCATAAGTGCAATTCAATTGAATTTTTTATTTATTTTTGGGTTAGACAAGAGGGAGAGAGATATCGGAAAGGGGGGGGGGGGGGGGACAGGAGGTTGGACTAAAGTACAGTTTGAAAAGGTGTGTTTTTAGTCTACATCGAAATAGGGGGAGGGATTCTGCTGTGCTGACAGTGGTAGGCAAGTCATTCCACCACTGAGGAGCCCGAACGGGACTGTACAGACATCTCAACCTCAGACACTGAAAACCTCACGGGTCTTACTCTACCTTATGTACAGGAATTAAGTTATTATCCCTGGTTATGGCTATGCACTTTGCACTTTGGCAGACGCTCTTATCCAGAGAAACAAATTCCGTTAATGTACTGTAATGTAAAAGTTTATGCAGTTAGACTTAAAGGGGCAGTTCATGCAAAAGTACAATTAAAGTACATTTCCCACTTACCCAGAGTTCTTATCCAGACAGATTCGCTGAGATTTGAGTTTTCTAGATGCAATTGCCCTTGATACAATGGACCTATTTTGACCCATTTCTGTGGCTCTCAATGCGCTAGAAAATAGAATTTTGGCAGCTCAACAGCAACATGTTTGTTTTTTTGTATGGCTGACAAGAATCATTAACATTGTCTTTTTCTCCAGACACACGATGACCAAACACCAGCACTACTTGCAGCTGCGGAAGGATATTTTGGAAGAAAGGATGCGATGTGACATGGAGAACGCCTTACTGCTTGCATCACTAGCACTGCAGGCTGAGTTTGGAGATTACCAGCCTGAGGTACATACCGTCCATTATTACAAGACATCAGATATTTATTCACTAAACGGGCAGTGGCTAATTGGACCCATCATGCTCATTCGAGCATTGTGCTTTTCTTTTTGAAACCAGTATGGTGCAGTTCTTGTCCGATGGTGTCATACTAGATAATGTTCTCAAGAACCTTTCTGTTGTCATACAGAACCACTTTTCAGTACTCCTCACAATGAATACGTGCTGTGGCATGAAGCCATAGAAGTGGGATTTTAAGTGCTATTCTTGGGAAGAGAAACGGCTTTGTTCGCTGGTATTGTTTTTGTTTCTTTTGCCAAAGATTTATTTGGCAGGCACTATTCAGAGGCGGTTTCAAGGCTATTGTGGCAAGTTCAGACGATTTATTTCTGAAATATTGCATATCATCGCCCAAATTTACTGCGGCAACAACTACAGTATTTAAATCATTACCTTTTTATTAAGTGGAAAAAGCATCGACTGTGTGCTGGTGCATTTCAACTGATGTCTTTTTGTCAAATCAAAAGATTTAATTCCGTGTCATTCTTGGCTGCTTAGGTTGCGGATTCAGTGGGTCCCTTGTGAGAGCCTACATTTACTTTTTGTAACCCCAGAAATCTTAATGTTCTTTGTAATGCTTGGTGTTTGAATATGCAATATTTCAATTTCTCACATACATTAAACTTGGTCATAATCACTGTGGCTCAATTACAGTTTTGTTCAGTTCCAGTTATTCAGTGTTCCACTAATCAGTTTTTAAACTGGACACAGTGCTTGGAGCATAGCTTTACTTTGACTTTACTTCCTCTCCAGGTATTGTTGAGCAAAATGTTTCATCCTTTTCGTGTCTCCTGTTTTAGCTACATGGCAAAACGTACTTCAGGCTTGAACATTACCTACCCGCATCTGTCCTGGACAAGATAGACCAGACCACCATTAAAGAGAAACTGCCCCAACTGCACAGTGCATATTACGGAGCGACTGAGGTGGACACAGAGTTTGAGTTCCTGAAGGTACTAAAACATACCAAGCCTACTTTCTCTCACCCTCTCCAGGGTGTTTACACAAGGCCCAAGTCAATGCCAATGATTGTCTGGACTTTAAAATTTACATTACTCCAACACTGTAACAGCGATACTTTCCTCCTTCCACAGCTTTTCCTTGATGTTTGAACAAAAAAAAATTGCGATATGAAATTCTGAAAAGAAACAAAAAAAAAAAACAGGCAGCCATTTTTTTTCTGAAACACAAATATTATTCATATTTTGAAGCGCGAACATTGGCTTTTGCATTATTTTGGTTCAGCCTCTGGTTCCTCCTGTGTTGTATAAACTTGCAACGCATCTTTATGCCAGTCTGCTGTCTCCCGTATGTCAACGTAACTGTGGCTTTAGTCACAACCTTGGCAGGTTCTGTAAGCTCTGTCTGTCCCGAAGGTGAGCCAAAAGCTGACCGAGTACGGGGTTCACTTCCACCGGGTGCTGCCGGAGAAGAGGTCCCAGACGGGGATAATGCTGGGGGTGTACTCCAAGGGTGTGCTCATTTTCGAGGTGCTGAATGGAGTTCGCACCCCAGTCCTGAGGTTCCCCTGGAGAGAAACCAAGAAGATCTCCTTCGTAGTAAGAAGACCGCCTCTTGCGTGTTTGTGTTTGTGCGTGCCGTCGCGCATGTCTCGGTGTGAATCCCGACACCTGTAGAAAAACTTAGTCCACCTTCTATTTGGGTCATCAGATTAGAGGCATTTGTGTTCATCCTTTCATTAATATTTGTGGGGGATGTAGAAGTTTCAGTCCCAGTTTGCGTGGCTGCGTCCGTTTTCTCACACCCCTCTGCTTCCTGCAGAAGAAGAAGATCAGCCTGCAGAACACCACTGACGGGATCAAGCACCTTTTCCAGACGGACAGCAATAAGACCTGCCAGTATCTGCTGCAGATGTGCTCGGACCAGCACAAGTTCCACGTGCAGACCAAGGCCCGGCAGAAGAACCAGGAGCAGCAGGACATTGGTGAGGGAGACGATGGTCTGAAAGCACATACATTATTTATTCAGCTGAGGCTTTTATCCCACGCGACTTACATTGATTAGACTAAGCAAGGGGCCCCACTGGAACTATGTGGGGTTAAGGGCCTTACTCAGGGCCCCAACCGCTGATCTTACTGTGGGGCTTGAACCACCAACCTTCCAGGTCCCAGTCCAGCAGCTTAGCCTCTAGGCTACAGACTTATCAGACCGCATCAGCTTAGTTTCAGTCTGCGGGGCCTCTGCTCTGGAGTTACTTATGGTTATGTATAGACCTGTCCTTGTTTGTTTCCATTAGACACACTGGCCAGATAATCTGTTCACTGTCTGTCTACCAGGTGTTTTGCAGTTCTTTGTATTTCTGTGTTAGACGTGAGCCAGTTCCCACCCCTGAGACATGATATCACAAGCCTGCATTTATACCTGTCATTTTGCCGACTCGGCCTAAAATAATTGCTATAATTGCTCACCCCATGGCCTCTCATAACCCTCGGTAATGAACCTTTATGAAAGTTTTGACTGCCTTCTGCATTGTGTGCGTTGTTGTGCTTTTAATGATCTGCAAGTCATCCTGGATAATGGGGGGGGGGGGGGGCGGTCAAGCGAGAACGTCGTGTTTTGAACACGCCGGAGCGCAAAGTGTACGAAAGTCTGTCCTCCGCCCCCCCCCCTCCCTACAGAGAACTCCCCCCTGGGGAGTCTGCAGTACGCCGGAGGGCCCGGCGTCCTCGGGGAGATGGGGAGGGCCATGAGCGCAGCCAGCCTGGGCCCCGGCTCCACGGGCCCCGCCGACGGCGACCACCTGAAGAGGATCTCGTACTCGGAGGCGGCCCTGAACAAGTCCCTCCCGGGCCGGTTCCAGCTGACGGGGGACCCCCCGTACCCCGCCCTGGGCTCCAGCGCCAACCCCCGGCTGCTCAGCCGCTCCCACCACAACCTGGGCCAGGTGCCCGAGTCGCCGGACGGTCGCGCCCTGCCGCCGGTCAGCAGCCAGTCGCGGGCCCAGCTCCTGGCGTCTCACCACCGCGCTAGCTCCGACACGGACTCCATCACTGCCGCCCGGAAGCAGGAGAGGTGCGCGTCACGCGGTTATGGCTTCTAACAACGCCCATCTCAAATATGCCATTGTTTCTGGATTCAAATACTTTACATTCAAATACCGTATGCACTACTGGGTGTGTCTGGTGTATTGGGACCTATGAAATACTCTGAAAAAGTGCACACCCTGAACTTCTGGTCTTCTTGGTTGGCTCAGTTCTTTCGAGCGCAGAAAAGTATTTGAATCCAAAACAATTACGTAATTGACCCAGGACTGCTTCTAACCACTCCAGTTTAGCACTTTTCTACCTCCCAACTCTCATCGCTAATTCTCGGTATTATTCTGTTCCTTACAGGCCAAGTCTGTCATTATTTAAATGGCTGCACTTTCCTGGCTTCAGTATGCATTGATAAAAAAATGACACGACATCGCATTTCGTACACCTTCAGTGGGTTTGGTGCAGAAAATGGAAAGAACTGGAACTGTTCAGCAAAGCTGACTAGGTGCAGACTAGTCAGCATGAGAAATCAGTTAAAAGGATGAATGAAATTGGACTTCAGATGTAACCCTCCAATTTCTGATGGTCGTGTCATCCCAGTGCAGCAGTGCCCCCCCCGCCCCCCAACTCTATTTTCTCTTCTCTTCCGACAGCAGTAATAGCCTCTCCTCCCCCCTCTCCTCTCCTCTCCTCCCCTCTCCTCCCCTCTCCTCCCACTCTCCTCCCCTCTCCTCCCCCTCTCCTCCACTCTCCTCCCCTCCCCCCCTCTCCTCCCACTGTCCTCCCACTCTCCTCCCCTCTCCCCCCCTCTCCTCCCCCTCTCCTCCGCCTCTCCGCAGTGTTTTTGGCCTCAAGGCTCACGGCAGCCCCAGCTGGAGTTCTGACAGGTTCAAGAAGGAATCGGACTCCTCCTCCTTGGATGAGACGGGCCACGCTTACGTCCTAGGTACGGTACGGCACCGCGCCCCGCCTGTGCTGTGGTGGGCTGGGCTGGGCAGAGAACCCATGCAGTGTGAGAGCGTTAGCCTGTCGCTCGTTTTTATCAAGCAACCTTAGCTTTCATAACAGTGGTTTATGTTTATACACGTATGGTGTATGTGCCTATTATGTAGCTATATACTGTATGTTCATTAAACGAGTGGCTTTTAGGTACATCAGTGATCATGTAAAATAAATATTATATAAAATTGACAGTGTTACAATCAGAAATTTATAGTCTATGAAAATATGACTTCAAAAAATCAGGACCCGCTAATAATGGGTTTCGACTGAATAGAGCATAAATCTGGCTTAGGCTAAACCTGTGAATGTTTATGGACTACCAGGGCTGAACTCACCAGTTGGAGAATTGGAACCATTATTTATTTATTCATTCACAGATGCAGTCGTCAATAGATATGTTGCAAATGATGTATTCATTCATTTATACAACTAATAATTATTTTCATTTTATACACAGGTATTTCCTTTATAGCCTCCAATACTGTACTGTACCACAGATATTGAAAAAGGTTAAGACTTGAGTAACTGCTAGAACTAGAACATTCCATCACATTGTGAACACATTGCCTTTACTCACAGTAGTCCTGTTCTTTTTGTGTGAGAAAAGAGCTTAAAACTTCATATACAAATATAGTGTGTGATCACCAATAAACCTGGACCATTAGAACATTAAGTCTTTACCTTGAGACAGACGGACAGACAGAGTCACGCTGACTCATGTTGCGTTTCAGGTGTGAGCATGCACAGTTCTGGCTTGCCCTCCTCCCCAGCTTCCTCCACAGTCAACGGTAGGTTGGTTCATGTTTGTTCATTCCTGTTTGCACCATAGACTTGTGCCTCTCAGCACTGTGGAGTATAAATGCTGTCTCCTGTCACTATCTCTCACTCTTCCTCTTTCTATCGTTCTTACAGACATCTGCTTCAGGTAAAAGCATGATTCTTTGATAATGTCTCTTGCACAAACACATTCATCACATCTAATTATCACATGTATACTTCTCTCTTGCTCTTTCTGTCGCTGTGTGTACAGTATCTTTCTCTCTCACACACACACACGCGCGCGCACACACACGCACACACACACACTCACTTGAATCAAAAGGTTGAGTCACAGGTATACTTTGTTGTTCCAAGACTGGACTTGCACTGGTCGTTTTAACATTAACCTCAGGGAAAAGATAATACTTGTGTAAACGATAATATGTTTGTGCATGAGATTTTGCATGTGCATATGAAGGATTGATAAGATCCCACCCACCCGCCAGGCCAACCAATAAAAAAACACCTTCCAAAAACACCATCAAGCCACCTTGAAGTGTTCTTTCTTTAAACTTGCCATTCTAAAACTAATGTCATGTCCATTTCAGTTTTTTGTTCCTCCCAAATGTTATTGTTTTTAACTATTTTGTTGGGATTATGGTTCCAAAAAGGACAGCAGAAAGAATGATTGTAGCAGTTGTGATGAGTATATTTGTAAAGTAGTCCCTTTGAGCTTTAAGCAATTTCATTGTAATTAGGAAAAACAGAAATGAATGCTTCAGGAGATCTCAAACGGCAAGGACATTTGGAAATAGGAAAACTTGGTTTGCTATAGAGTTGCATTATAAAATTAAGATAGTAATTATATTATTATTTCATTCAAAGTAAACCACCTGTCTTATGAGTTATTGACACGGACTGCCCATTTACACTTAGGTGTTGCTTCTCTCGTCTTACTGTTAAAAGGTGCTAGTGTCTGCAGGCTTGTACAGGGATGTCTTTAGCTGATGTAAGGGAGTGCATTGACTGCCTTTTCTATGTGTATGCTGACTGTGGGTCATGCCCTTTAGCCACATAAAGTACAATGCAGTGAGGGACTGGACTTTCATTTTCATTTTGACTGTATTGTTAAACACACAGTGCAGGCATCTGGTCCCTGGTCGTAATTCCATGCTGTTATGCTTGGCACGTAATTCAAGCTTTCTCTTCCCCATGTTAGCACATGCTGTTAGATCCTATTAGCCCTTAAAACAAAATGACAAGGACGTAGATATGCTAAATACTAAGCCACTTGATCCCCCCCCCCCCCCCCCCCCATGTAATTGATTTGACGGGCCTGGCAATGCAATTAGCCTTGTTGTTGTCATCACAGTGGAGCGGCGCTTGAGTTACTGTGACAGGGAAGATATGCTGTCCATTTACACTCAGCTGGCGATTTTTCCACAGGAGATTAATGTGGAAGGGCTCCACACCGGTGCGGTGCATGACCAAAAGAGAGGAACGCTCCGATAACAGCCGATAACGTTATCGCACGCGCGCATTAAGGAATAAATCACGGCCACCGCTTTATCTCTCAATATCGTCTGGCCTCGACCATAACCACCGGCAGAGAGAGTACTGACCACAGTCATTGAAACCGCGGGGTTGTGTCGTTTGCTTCCATAGATTGTGGAAAGCTGGTCTCTTGTTGCTGTTTGGCTTTAACTCATACCCCCCCCCCCCCTCCCCCTCCCCCTCCCCCCCCCTCAGATTCTCTGAAAAAGCGTCTGAACGCTCTGCCGTCTCCAGAGAGGGCGATTAAGAGCGTGAATCTGAAGAAGGACGTGAAGTACGGCCTGGGTGAGTGTGCCCGTGTCCTCTGAGCAGATGCGGCCGCGCGCGGTGACGTCCCCGCAGGAGCGCCGGTGAATCGGCTTTATTCAGGGGGGTTATCAGCCACCGACCAGACGGCCTGTTCAACAGCCTCAGGGCTTCCTCTCAATAGGGAGACGCCATTTAAACCCTGATTAACGACTCCGGGAAAGGGGACTTTCATGTGGATTTCACATTTAGAATTGCCTCGACCTGGACGATATTTCATCCATGTGCGGGCCGTGGTTTTCGCTAGTTGATGCGAATGACGTACAAATGGTATTTTTGTGGTCTCTTGAAAAGCCAGAGTTTGGACGGGGGGGGGGGGGGGTCCGTTGATTAATGCAGACGTGTCAGCCGGGGATCTCTCTGTAGGATTTCAGATCGTCGGGGGGGAGAGCTCCGGTCGAACGGCCTTGGGGACCTTTGTCAGCTCCATTTCTCCCGGGGGGCCCGCTGACGTCAACGGCTGCCCGAAACCAGGTCTGTTAGCCACTCTAGTACGGACACTGAGACAGAGAGCCGGGCCAAGTCCCATTTAGGGCGACATTGGCTCAGGCGGTGAGAGCAGTCGTCTCATTGGCTCAGGCGGTGAGAGCGGTCGTCTCATTGGCTCAGGCGGTGAGAGCGGTCGTCTGGCAGTCGGAGGGTTGCCGGTTCGATCCCGCCCTGAATGTGTCGAAGTGTCCCTGAGCAAGACACCTAACCACCCAATGCTCCAGACGAGCTGGTTGCAGGGCAGCCAATCACCGTTAGTGTGTGAGTGTGTGTGTGTGTGAGTGTGTGTGTGAGTGTGAGTGTGAGTGTGAGTGTGAGTGTGAGTGTGAGTGTGTGTGTGTGTGTGTGTGTGTGTGTGTATATGAATGGGTGAATAAGAAGCATCAAAAGTACAGCGCTTTGGATAAAGGTGCTATATAAACAGTGCTATACTAAACTGATGGAGGAAAAAAAACTACATTTCCCAGGGGACCGTCTAATCTCTGTGAACGACATGAGTCTGGAGGGCCTCCCTCATGACTCCGCTGTGAAGATCCTGCAGAACACCCCGGATGACGTGACGCTGGTCGTGTCTCAGCCCACTGAGAGGCTGTATGAAGGTAGCGTGTTACATTACATTACATTACATTACATTACATTACATTACATTATTGGCATTTGGCAGACGCTCTTATCCAGAGCGACGTACAGTTGATTAGACTAAGCAGGAGGCAATCCTCCCCTGGAGCAATGCAGGGTTAAGGGCCTTGCTCAAGGGCCCAACGGCTGTGCAGATCTTATTGTGGCTACACCGGGATTAGAACCACCGACCTTGCAAGTCATTTACCTTAACCACTACGCTACGGGCCGCCCCAGAATTCTGTGCTTACTGTGGAAGTGCTTTTGCGCATTTACACTACGCTAAATGGACAGGAATGTACTAATCTGCATTGTTACAGATATTTTTTTCTTGCCAGGAAGTTAACCCAATGGTATTTCCGTGATATTCCTAAAATGAGATCAGCAAAAAAAAAAAAAAAACAGCATTGGATGGAAAATGTATGGAATTGCATGCCACAAAATGACCTTCGTCTTTGTGTCTCCTTAGAGTCTCCTTCAAGCCCGGCCAGCTACCAGGGCAGGGGTCACATGACCCCCCCTGGGCAGAGGCAGGAAGTGGACTATGGGTCTTCATCAGAGGAGCCCGCGGGGACCCCCAGCCCCCCTCCCCTCGCCCCGGCCAGCCCCCCCGCCCCGTCGCCGGGGCGACGGCAGGAGAGCCTGAGCTCCCAGGACTCCCGCACCGAGAGCGGCGGCCTTTCCCAGACCCTCCTCAACGGATCCCCCCGCGGCGTCGCCGTGGAGACCGCGCCCGCGCCCCTCCCCCTCCCCATCGCCTTCGACGCCGCCGCCCCGGCCCTGCCGCCCAAAACCAGGAGGGCCAAAGCGGCGGAGATCCCGAAAGAGCCGGACTACTCGGACCGAGGGGACTCGGACATGGACGAGGACACGTACTCCGGCAGTCACGAGACGCAAAAGCTCAGGAAGGTGAGTCTACCTGCGCCGGGGGCTTTTCAAAAAACCCGAACCGCGATGCAATCCGTCACAGGCCTCCGGCTACATAGTTTGTCACTCTAGATTTATGGCCGTGCTATGTTGATTTCCAATACACGCTGAAGATTGAGGACAAATTACCTATTGATTAAAACCACTGTACAGCGGCCTCTGTGTGGCTGGTTCTGTAAGTACATTGTTCTGTAAGTTCTGTAAGTTAAAAAACGTGAGTGCTGTGGCTGTGGCTGGGTGTTTGAGTCCTGGCCACACCATTGAGCCAGAGGCCCGCTTTGGCGAGGCATCAGTCAGCCCAGCCTGGTCAGGGAATGATCGGGCGATGTCACCGCTCTCTAGCGGCCACTCCTGATCAGGCCAGGTGTGTGCGGACGCACAGACCTGCAATATGCTGACCTCACAATCCTCTGATTACGTCGTTGGTGGTGCGGCTGCAGTGTGGAAACAAAAGACACTAGTAGTCGTCACGTGAATCGGAGGGGTCACCTGTCGACGACTCTCCTCCTGACAAAGGGTTGTAAACGATGTAAACAACTACATAAACAACAATATAGTTTTGTGTATGCGCATATGAATATTATATTACATACTACTATATGATCGATACATCTGGAACAGAAACCAATTATCTACGCCTCGTTCTTATTAACCGGTGAGTTATGTGAATGGGTTCTTGGGTTCCTGTCTCTAGCTCTGCCTAATCTCTACAAAACGTTTGACTTGGTGCGCTGCCCACAATCATAATCGCCACGTTCGTTTACAGTAGGTATTTTCTTTCCAAATGCGAGAGACCTCCCTCGTGTCAATTTTAAATGCAATTAACTCACTAATATCCTCCGTATAACAGCTTGTCATTTGAAAGTGCTCCTTTGTGTTCTCTGTGGTATTTCACTGCTTTGTAATTGCATTTATAAAGGAAATGCAATACGGACTGCATGCTGATGTTTAATGTACGCTTACCGCTCGAACGACTCCTTAATTTTTCTCTTGACACGTTCTCTTTCTTCTTGCATGTTTACAACTTGTCCTGAGTAATGAGGTAACATTACTTACTCAACTGTTTTTCTGTTTACAGGAGTTATCTCCCAACTGCATCATGGGAAAATTAAGTGATAATGCCCCAGGGGTCAATAGTCTCCATCCGGGAGATCTATTTGACCTGCAGTTGTCCAAAAAGGACAACAGCCTGGGCATAAGTGTCACGGTACTGTTCGGCAAGGTTTTCGCGCTCTCTCTTTTATTTCTTATTTTTCCTTAACTCGTAACTGTGTGTGTTTTTTTGTTTTGCCCCCTAGTTGCTCTGCTTGTGAAGTGCTCTTGGCTTGCCTTCGTGTCGGGGGGAAAAAAGTAGACAAAGAAACATTTTGCCTCTGTGCATGCATGGGTTGTGAGGTGTTATTATATGCTCAGTCACACACTGAATGTGTACAGTAGGTATAACGTACGGCATGCGCTGTGCTGTGACTAAACTGTATGTCATCGTAAATCTGTTTTGGTAATCCTACTATCATACTAATACCTGTACATGCATAGATCGTTTCCTGACTACTTTTAATTTGCTGGTGTGACCAGTTTGATTTGCTCCCTAGTCGACCTCTGCATTTCAGTGATTTAAAGCATGTGGCTATTGGCTCTCCTGCCAGGTTCTGACTCGCTTCATTCCAGTCACTGCATCTACATTTATCTCATCCCAGCGGGTGCTGTAACAACTCAAACTAGCTCTTTAAGATCCCCAAAAAAAAACAATAGTAAAACCTCTCAAAAGCATGCACATGTTCATGGTGTTTGGATCAAGCTTTCAGGGTTGGCTTCAACGAGCACAGTTTCTTCAGCAAAAATCTAAAAGTATGGGCGCTAAAAAATTTTTAATTCATAGAACAATGTCTCTATAACATAATCAGCAGTAGATATGCAATCCAAGTCAGGGCCAATTATGGGGAAGTTCACTGTAGTAACTGTGTTTTTCCGTCTCTAGGGTGGAGTGAACACCAGTGTTAGACACGGAGGGATTTATGTCAAGGCTATCATCCCTAAAGGAGCTGCTGAATTAGATGGCCGGATACAGAAGGGTGAGTGTCTCAGTTTTCGGTTTGGACTTTTGGGATGTTCAGAATCTGTCTCACTCGCTTTTGGAGAGTTTAAAGAGTTTATGCGGGACAGGAACACTTTATCCCAAATTCTTGTAGCAAAGCAAAGATGCCTACTCTAAAAGGCTTGCCGATTGCTTACTGGTAATCCTGTTGGCCCAGCATCTCCGGAAGCAGTTCTCTTAAGCTGTGTGGATATATAGTGTTTACACAGTTTCACAGACTTAAGATTGCATCATCCAGGTTAAGTTTGTTTGTACAGGAATAGCACCATGTACATGAACAGTGCTTTAAAAGCAGTTCAGTTTTGCTAGAATTACACGCAGATAGGAAGTCATTCCTGCATACTGTGTGACAGTCTTCCACAGGTTCAGTAACGATGCATACATTTCAATCCGTTTCATCATTCTCTAGTTACTCCATACCTAAACGCTGCTATAATTATAGTGTGTCCTTTAATAGCTTCATTATGCATGTGTATTTTGTGTGCAATGACCGTCTCTGTACTTGGGTTAGGTGAAGACAGAAAGTCACAAAACATGTGACAAAGCATGTATGAGTTTGTGTAAAGAATTGCCTAAGGCAGTTCAGGGGAATGCACCCAAATGCATGCCACGTTCAGTGGCCTAACGTGACCCGCTCCATAAAAATCCGGATTTATTCTACGCACAAGCACTCAGTTACTCAGCCCCGGTTTGAAATGGAACAGAGAAATGTCAAGATGCTGTCAAGATGAAGTTACAATCCCGACAACAATAGTGACAGCAGTAACATTGCAGTGAAAAAAGAAAAATAGTTAAGTTATTAAATCCTCTGAGGTGTTTCAGAAGATAATCCCCCTACTTATTTCTCATCTGCATTTCCTGTAACTGGTGCAGTCACCTGACACTGTTTTGTGCTGATTGTGAATAAGCTCGTTTTGATCTCCGTGTCCATGGTGTTTGTGACAACGGCTTGCCTGTTGCCAGGGGACCGCGTGGTGGCGGTCAATGGGAAGAGTCTGGAGGGAGCCACTCACAAGCAGGCAGTGGAGACCCTGCGAGATACAGGCCAGGTAAAGACCCAGTTCCTTTCAGCTGTCCTCTAGAAATACTTAGTATAACTATGTAACAAGCAGTAAAAAAATATTGTAGAGATCTTTCATCCTTATTTGAATCTGTCAACTTTTCTATTCAGTTGTTACTGTGAACTTAGAATACTGTTTCAGTGACAATGTCTACTGCCTACATTTGAGAGTATTCTGGGAATATGTGATACCTGGCATTTGTGCTGACTTCAGTAGAAATGACGGTAGTCTTGAAATGCTTTTCTTTTGAATAATGTGGGAGTTTAAAATGTAACAGTCCCTCTGCGGTAATTCAGTTTTTCACATAACCAGCTGCGTGTTGCTTATCACATTTTCCCTCCGACCATCAGTTAAAGCAGGCTGTTTGTGTTTTGTGACAGGTTTTACTGTATCATTGGGCACTGTTACTCTACAGTGCCAAATTTAGTGTTGAAATGAAATCATACAGCAGTGATAACCAACCATGTTCCTGGAGATCTTAATCATAATAAACTTTGTTTTTATTTCTTTTTATACTCACATGGGTACACTTGGGTATGTTTATATCTGTTGATGTCAATGTCTGTGAAGCAATTCTGTTCATGTGCTGACCTTGTCAGAAAAGGTGTGATGCAAATCTATGTGACTCAACTAGATCTACCATCCTATAGGCTTTCATTTCAACCCTAACACACCTGACCCTGCTGATTAGCAGCTCAACATGATCTCTACCTATTGAATGAAGTGTGCATTGTTAGGACTGTAGTGAAAACCTACAGAACAGGACAGCATATCCCCAGGAACAGGGCTGGTTACTGCTGTACAGTGACAGCTGACCCGCCGTCTGGTAGTCGGAGGGTTGCCGGTTCGGTCCCGCCCTAGGCTGTGTCGAAGTGTCCCTGAGCAAGACACCCAACCCCCAAATGCTCCTGACGAGCTGGTCGGTGCCTTGGGTCTTTCAGCGAACTTATCCCTGGTTATGGGTATGCACTTTGTTGTACGTCGCTCTGGATAAGAGCGTCTGCCAAATGCCAATAATGTAATGTAATGTAATGCATGGCAGCCAATCGCCGTTGGTCTGTGAGCGCGTGCATGACTGGGTGAATGAGAAGCATGAATTGTACAGCGCTTTGGATAAAGGCGCTATATAAATGCCAACCACTTACCATTTCTGCAGTGACAGGTTTTAGTGCATAGTAGGGTACTGTCTGCCCTGCAGTCTTGCTCTACAGCGACAGATTCTAGTGTATGGTTAGGCTATTGTCCATTACATTACATTACATTATTGGCATTTGGCAGACACTCTTATCCAGAGCGACGTACAGTTGATTAGACTAAGCAGGAGACAATCCTCCCCTGGAGCAATGCAGGGTTAAGGGCCTTGCTCAAGGGCCCTGCTCAAGGGCCCAACGGCTGTGCGGATCTTACTGTGGCTACACTGGGATTAGAACCACTGACCTTGCGTGTCCCAGTCATTTACCTTAACCACTACCCTACGGGCCGCTACTGTCCGACCAGTTGCTGTACTCTTTCAGTGCGCAGCAGGGTTCTCTCTCAGACCAGTCTTCTCTCTCTCTCTCTCCTCAGGTGGTCCATCTGCTCCTGGAGAAGGGCCAGCTCCCTACCGCTAGCGTGCACGCCCCTCTCACCCCGCAGTGCACCCCTCCCATCGAGAGGGACGCCCAGGACGAGCCCGGCCCGGCGCTGCCAGGAGACCGCGAGTACAGCTTCGTCACTGACGGTCAGTGTGCGTCTGACGGTCACGTTTATTATACACTGGCCTCAAATGAGCCCTCTGCGCAGGGTCTATAATTTCACGTTTTGTTTTTTTTATCATGGATGAAATGTGTATATGGTCAGCTCTCTGTGAGTATCAAACGTGTGTTAACTCCTTCGTGCAATTTCCCCATACCTTGTGATTATCTCAAATGACATCTGGGGGATCTGGATCTTTATTTTTGTGTGGGATAACTGTCTAAGAAGTTGTTGTTAAGACTATGTTTGTCTCAGTTGATACATTTCTTTCCTGAAGTCTTTGTAATTGGTGAATTATTTAGCCTAATTTTGGCCCTTGCTGTATGCATTCAGGCCAGTGCCAACAAGCTGTCACTACATGGCAACAAGAGGCAAGGCTCTGCATTCTCAAATTGAGCTGATTAGCCTTATTATTACATGACATTGCATTACAGTTGCTGACTCTTTTATCCACAGTTGATTAGACTAAGCAGGGGGAATGTGGGGTTAGGGGTCTTGCTCAAGGGGGGCTTTGCACCGCCAACCTTCCGGCCCCCGGTCATGTATTTTAGCCATAGTCTCAGCTGTGTGTTGCGTCTCACATTTTCCCTCAGACCATCAGTTTAAGCAGGCTGTTTTGTGACAGGGTTTTAGTGTATCGTAGGGCACTGTTACTCTACTGTGCCAAATCTAGAGTTGAAATGAGTCATGTACGTTCGGCACAAGGCTACGGGCGGCCTGTAGCGTAGTGGTTAAGGTAAATGACTGGGACACGCAAGGTCGGTGGTTCTAATCCCGGTGTAGCCACAATAAGATCCGCACAGCCGTTGGGCCCTTGAGCAAGGCCCTTAACCCTGCATTGCTCCAGGGGAGGATTGCCTCCTGCTTAGTCTAATCAACTGTACGTCGCTCTGGATAAGCATGTCTGCCAAATGCCAACAATGTACTGTAATGTAATGTAATGGCTACAGGCGGCCCTGTGTAAGTCTCTCCGCCGCGGCGTGACCGCTGGCTTCTCTTCCTCCAGACAACGTGTTTGAGGTGGGCCTGCTGAAGAACTCGTCTGGCCTGGGCTTCAGCTTCAGCCGGGAGGACGGCCCGCCCACGGAGCCCCCCGGGGCCAGCATGGTCAGGGTGAAGAAGCTGTTTCCAGGGCAACCGGCCGCCGAGACCGGCCTGATCGACGTGGGCGACGTCATCCTCCAGGTCAACCAGACGTCCCTGAAGGGCCTCTCGCAGCACGTACGTCGTCTTCTTCCACGTCGCCGTCGCCTTCTGCGGCGACTCTGTACACTGTGGGGTGCTTCAGGGTCATTCCAGTGTTTTTATTTGCAATTTCAATTCAAGCTGAATTTGTTGCTTTTTTTCCCCTCATTTGTATTTTTGTACCTTTTGGACTCTCAGGAGGTGATCTCAGCACTGCGAGGCACTGGACAGGAGGTCACTCTGCTGCTCTGTAGACCGGAGCACGGAGTAATACCAGAAATGGACATCTCGGGTCTGGTGAGAACACTCTGAATTCTGGTACAGTGCAAAGCTACAGAGGTTGTTCATACAATTTCACAGCATTTGATTTGTGTGTGTGGCGTGTGTGTGTGTGTATATATATGTGTGTGTGTGTGTGTGTGTGTGTGTGTGTGTGAGTGAATATGTGTGTTTGCATGCGTGTTCACATGCATGTGCGCGTGTGTTTGATCGTGTCCGTTTGTTTTTTCCAGACCCCGATGACCTCACCCCGGAAGGAGTCGTCCGTGCAGCCTGACTCCAGCCAGGCCAGGCCGCAGAGAGACTCCTCGCCTGCAGAGGGCGGTAGACAGGCGTTGGGCCCCGTGGAGGAGGCCCTGGAGAGACTGCTGAGGAAGTCGCCCGGTCGCCGCGACAGCTACAGCGACAGCACGGACAACGAGGAGGTGGAGAAGGTCTTCGCCCCCGCGCTGGAGCGGGACAGCCAAGACTGGGACCCCAGCGTCTACCAGACCCCCGACAACAACCTGGGGTACGAGACCCCGAGTGACCTGGACGACACCATCCGTTCTGCGTATTACTCCCCCAGCCAGACTCCCTGCAGGCCAGAGCTCAACTCAAGGTGAGAAACCCGTTTATACGTGAGTAAAAATGTTTATGCATTAAATATACACTGAGTGAGCACTTGGTACTTATACTTCTGCTGCTGTAGCCTGTCCACTTTTGATGTGTTCAGTGATGCTCTCCCGCATACCATTGTTGTAATGTGCGGTTATTTGCCTTACTGTCAGCTTCCTGTCAGCTCTGGCCCTTCTCCACTCCTTCCCCGCTCTCATTGACAATGCATTTCAGCCCGCAGAACTGCTGCTCGCTGGAACATGCTAGAGACTTGTGCGTGAAAATCCCAGGAGATCAGCAGTCTGGCACCAACAATCATTCCAGGGTCAAAGTCGCATAGATCACATTTCTTCTCCATTCTGACATTTGGTCTGAAAAACAGCTGAACCTCTTGACTATGTCTGCATGCTTGTATGCGTTTAGTTGCTGCCACATGATTGGCTGATTCATTATTTGCATTAACAAGCTGGTGCACAGGTCTCAAGTGCTCACTGAGAGTATATTGCTCTTCAATGATGCTACTGTGGTATGATAACATTTAATCAGTGCTCATCCATAATATTTCCATGTATGGCATTATCCGCTGCACTTCGCTATTGTGGTTTTTAGGAACTCGATTTTCCATGAGAAGCTGCGTCAGTTTGGCTCTGTTGCCAACAAACACACGCAGCAGTAAACGCAGAGCTCAGGCACTTTACTGAATTGGCTGTTCTGAGATCTCCGCCGCCATCTTGCGCCACCACTCCTGTGCAGCTCCCAGTGAGGTCTCCAACTCTGTCCCGCCACTGTGTCCAGCAGGTGCCCCTCCTCCACGCGTTCGTCTGAGCTGGAGCGCCCCCCTGTGGCCACGGCCTCTCCGTCCGCCCCGGAGCGAAGCCACCTCAGCCCCAGCCTGGAGCCCTCACCACCTCCCCCCCTGCCCATGACCTCCTCCCTCCCCTTCCCCGACAGCGGGCAGGATCTGGACGACTTTGTGCCTGTAAGAGCTTATAATAATAATAATAATAATAATAATAATAATAATAATAATAATTTTGCTATTTAGCTGTTACAGTTGATTAGAGTGAGCAGGAGACAATCCCTCCAGGAGCAATGCGGGGTTAAGGGCCTTGTACAAGGACTCAACAGCTGTGCGGATCTTATTGTGGCTACAAGCGCCAACGTTTCAAATCCCAGTCATGCACCTGAGCCTTGAGGTTACAGGCAGGCGCTGGCACTGGGAAGCTTAGACTGGGACAGACTGGTTTTGGAAGGATCCAGTCACTGTCAGAAAAATAGTTTGAGCTACTTTGCACTACAGTTATTGCTGATCCTGTCTACTAATAACAAAAAAAAAAGCTACAAACTGAATTTGTTATTGTCTGCAGTTTTTTATTTAGATATGGCAAAATGGGCCAATCTTGGGGTTTAACCTTGACTGTGTTTAGCACTTGAACTGTGTATACGATTGTGTGAAACTCTCATGGGAATTTAAAAAACTCTGCGAAGTAAAATGCTTTCAACATCAAGATCGATTTCTCCAGTAAAAGCCCTGACTTGTCCTCATAAACGCCAGGAAGTGGAGCTGGAGGTGTCCCTGACTAAGTCGGAGAAGGGCAGCCTGGGATTCACGCTGACCAAAGGAAACGACCTCAGCTGCTACATCCATGACATCATCCAGGACCCTGCCAAAGAAGATGGCCGACTTCAGCCCGGGGACCGGCTGATCACGGTACTGCAGCCGCTCACGAACACTCATCGGGACCGTACGCTCACAGGCTGCGTACAACTCCGGACCACATAAAACCCAGTGTTTCACATCTGGCTTACTCTTTATTTTGATACTGTGGTCAAATGTGCAAGCCAAAATATTTCAAGAACTACTAGAATGGTGTGTAGAAAGAGCAACACTGTATGAGTCTGAGTCAACAAAAAAATCTTTATTGTTTTTTGGGAATATAGCATATCGGTTACGCTGCATTGCCGTGACTGGTTACACAGACGGACACGGTGTAATTCCATAGCTTTGACCTGGTATTCAGTTTTTTCGGTCAGTAGTTTTTGTAACCGGAAACCTACACGTATGCTTAGGTGCTTTGCACTAATTGGATATACGTTTCACATGGAGTGTAGTTTTCCGGGACATTTTCTGACTCCGTCCACCGAAGCCGTGCTGAACCTCAGGCCCCCCCCCTCTCCTCCAGGTGAACCACACGGACGTGTCCAGCATGGGCCACACCGAGGTGGTGAACCTGGTCCGCGCTTCCCCCAGAGTGGTGGATCTGGTGGTGGGTCGGGTGCTGGAGGTACCCAGGCCGCCCATAGAGGCCCATCTGCTGCCTGACATCCCTTTCCAGTGCCAGGATGACGCGCTCGGTAAACGCTCTTACCCTCTCTCCCCTTTTGGAGACAGTTTCAAGTGTTCTAAAGATTGCGCTGGAGTGGCTCGTTGAGTATTCCTTTTTTCCCCCACCGTTTTCACTTCTCTCTTCAGTCACATCTCCACAGTATGCATATGCCCTCTTGAACATTGCTTTGTCGCATATTTTTCTGGACCTGCATCCATTTTAATGTGCCGGCATTTTTTGTGCCACCGTACATTTGGAGGATGACTGTTTCAGAAATATGTCCTATTCAATTTCCAGTTATTTTTGCAGGAAATTGTACACAAGCCCTGAATGCATGAAGCAAAGGTTTTACATTTTTGTTTTTTGGTTCTGCTATCACTGCAGGACCTACTCTAGGCTTGTGATGTGTGGCCTGCATTAAGTCCAGTTTGGTGTTCTGAAGCAAGAGTCCTCACATTTTGGCTTGTAAAGACTTGCTTCTTATACAGTGGAAGTGTGTAAAGACTTGCTTCTCATACAGTGGAAGTGTGTAAAGACTTGCTTCTTATACAGTGGAAGTGTGTAAAGACTTGCTTCTTATACAGTGGAAGTATGTAAAGACTTGCTTCTTATACAGTGGAAGTGTGTATAGACTTGCTTCTTAAACAGTGGAAGTGTGTAAAGACTTGCTTCTTATACAGTGGAAGTGTGTAAAGACTTGCTTCTTATACAGTGGAAGTGTGTAAAGACTTGCTTCTTATACAGTGGAAGTGTGTGAAGACTTGCTTCTTATACAGTGGAAGTGTGTAAAGACTTGCTTCTTATACAGTGGAAGTGTGTAAAGACTTGCTTCTTATACAGTGGAAGCGTGTAAAGACTTGCTTCTTATACAGTGGAAGTGTGTAAAGACTTGCTTCTTATACAGTGGAAGTGTGTAAAGACTTGCTTCTTATACAGTGGAAGTGTGTAAAGACTTGCTTCTCATACAGTGGAAGTGTGTAAAGACTTGCTTCTTATACAGTGGAAGTGTGTAAAGACTTGCTTCTTATACAGTGGAAGTGTGTAAAGACTTGCTTCTTATACAGTGGAAGTGTGTAAAGACTTGCTTCTTATACAGTGGAAGTAAACAGCGAGGATAACGGAACATGCCGGTAACTTCTGAAGACCAGCGTTGGGTTCCTGGCAATGAATGCTTCATGAGAGAGCTTCAGGTTACAGACTGCCAGTAACTTTGTCTCGTCAGTGAGATCAGGGTTTACCGGCCTCTCTCGACTGTTGAGCTGCGTCAGTGTGTTAGTGTGTGCAGGGTGGTCACTCGTTAGATCAGGCCTTCCAGAGATGCTACGCTACCAGGCTCCATGGCCAGCGGGACGTATGGCTCGTTCTCATTCTCATTCTCCTTCTCCTTAGGGCTGCTGTTGGACGGGGGCAGCGACAGTCTGTCGGGGGTGCTTTACGTGAAGGACATCGCCCCCGGGTCGGTGGCTGAGGCAGAGGGCAGTCTGAAGCAGCTGGACCTGGTGCACTACATCAACGGGGCGCCCACGCAGGACCTGACGCTGAGCGAAAGCCGCCGGCTGATGGAGCTCTCCCAGGGTGACCTCCTTCTCAAGGTCACCAGGTAGCTACAGACAGGCACCCAGACTCCCCTTTCTGGTGACTTTACAAACATGGAGTTGTACAGTTTAATATGACTTGAGAATGTATTTAAATGTGTTTTTATTTGTTTCATACAGAGTAAGTTCATTAGATATTCATTAGACACTCCTGTTTTATAATTTTTCTATCTCACAGGGATGGAAAACCTGTCGCTCCAAAAGAGAGAAACCTATTATTTCTGAACAACAATAATGGCCCCAAACTGAATACACCTGCCAGTATGAATGGTATGTTTTGCAGATGCAACACCTAACAGAGTATATGCATACTGTGGATGGGTAGATTGACATTTTAAATATATGGTCTATACAGATCTATTGCTGGTTGTATTATAAAATAAACAGGTGATATTTATTTTCTAACTGAACCAGTATATCAGTATGAATGTGGGACTGGCATTTTATGTACTTCATGGCTTTTTAGCTACTACCAGTGTTCAGGTGGCATAACTGTGAATGCTTTTTCCCCCTCTCACATTGAAGGTTATCTTCATGGAGGGGAAAGCAACCATCCGAGCCCTGCTGAGGTAAGTGTGTGTTACAGTATCACAGTTCAGATCTGTGTGTTACAAATGATACTCTTCTTACTCCATGCATGCGTAAGCCTAATAGAGCAAGATTTTTTTGTTCTGCAGTCTGAGATTTTCATTTGCATATTGCCTTGATTGTGGACATCTGGTTGCTCGATTGAGGTCTCTGTTTAAGCTAACAGCATTCTACTTAATAATTAAGTGACACGAGCCAATAAACTCAGGAAATATACTTCCGGAAACCGCTATCCTCCATTTGTGGAATGTATTTAATCAAATCAAGGGAATGAAAATAAACTTAATTTAAAGCATTGAGTGGAACAATAGAAATGTGCTACTCTAAAGCTCATTGTAGGCTGACTTATGCTTTACATTTAATGGTGCAGCTATTAGGATAGATTACAGTACCATGGAATTCACGCTCCTATTCTAGGCTAGTGTGGCATTTTGCATTTACACAACCGAGCACATTTTGATGCCCAGACATCCCTCATTTGGTTGTAAGAATCTTAAATAGTGTAATACAGGGGTGTCCAATCTTACCCAGAAAGGGCCGGTGTGTGTGCAGGTTGTTGTTTAAGCACGGGACTAAGACCGCTCATTCTACTCATCAAGGTCTTGATTAAAGACCACGATTAGTCCATTAGTATAATCAGGTGTGTTACTGCTGGGTTAAAACAGAAAACCTGCGCCCACGCCGGCCCTTTTAGGATCAGATTGGACACCTGTGGTGTAGTAGTTAATGAGGTTATCTCTGTCCTGTGTTTTCAGGAGCAGGTCATTCACCTCGAGCTGGAGAAGCCCATCTCAGGGGGACTGGGCTTTTCTGTGATCGGGGGCGAGAGGGGTATTTTTGTCAAGTCCATTACACCGGGAGGCACCGCTGATAACGCCGGGACTTTACAAGTGGGAGATAGATTACTGAAGGTACTTTATGTTCTTAAAAAAAGTTACAAGGTTGAAAAGAAAATATTTCTGTTAGTGCCATTTCATTTGAAGTCTTTTTACATTTTAGTAATTTGGCAGATGCTTTTAATTCAAAGTGACTTACAAGTGCATAGGTTCTTCCACAAGTTAAAGCATCACATCCATAACTTGTAAAATACACATGAAGTGCTGTTCTAAGCAACATACAGCAAAAATACAGTCATTGTAAGTGCAATTTTCTTTTTTCTTTTTTTTTTTGCCTTAGACAAGAGGGATATCGGGGGGGGGGGGGGGGGGGATCAGGAGGGAGGACTAAGGTACAGTTTGAAAAGGTGTACCTTAGTAGGGATTCTGCTGTCCTGACAGTGGTAGGCTAAGGCTTCAGTGGATTCAACATCCAAATAAGTGGCACTTATTATTACTGATATTTCCATATGAACCATATTTGAGATATATTCCCACTGGCATTTCTCTAGCATTGACCATTAATACCAGTTGCGTTTACGTTCATTTGTATACGTTAACATTTTTAGATAGTGGAGGGACGGCCCATTCCCGCCCCGTATGGAAATGTGTGCACGTAAACCTATGGAAGACTTCTGCAAGCGCGTAGCTCTTTGTTTGCAGTAACTTTACAACAATGGATGACGTAGTAAAATGACTGAAAAAAGGAAACCACACTGACAATCAGAAGAAGGAAAACGTGTGAGAAGTCAGTCATGGGCTACCGCTAAATCCACCAAAACCGTGGAAATCAGCCACGCCCTTTTTGCATGATAAATACCTCATGAAAGCAATTGTTCTGTGGCCGCAGGTTAACGAGGAGGTGATGACCGGGGTGTCGCACACGAGAGCGGTCACTACGATCCGCAAGGCCAGAGGCCTGGTTCACGTGGTCGTGTCCCGACCCCCAGACCAGACTCCCACCACCTACATGGACTACCTCCCCGGCAACGCTGACAAGTGCAACGGCAACACCGGTGGGTACAGTGTGAAACGTCAAGCCCCCACAGTGCCCTCTGTGAAGTAGGCACAGCCGTTCATATTTGCCCGTTTGGCTCACTGTACTTGCAGATGCCAGTGAGGACAGTGGGGTGAAGTCTAAAGTCTTCGGTCCGACCGACGGGGAGAAATCCAGCAGAGCACAGACCCCACCACCTTTACCCCCGATAGGTAGACGCTTCTTTGTGTGTTATATTCGGAAGAACAGGGGGCTGCAGTGCATTTCTTTCTACAGTTTCATTCAGGACGAGTACGACAAAAAGGCAATTCCAGTCCAGTTACTGCAGTGATTTATAGTGATTTATTTACACTTAGAAATAGAAACCCTGTACTCAAAACAAAGCAATTTTTCAGTGAAGTCAGAGAGCAAAATAGGACTTAATGGATATCGGAGTTTTTCAGACCCCTTTTTGATGGATGCAATATGAAGATTTACTTCAAACTAAATTCTGAAGTCCAATAAGAAAACTTTCGAAAATCAATGCCCAGAGAAAAGATTGTTTATATCCATTGCATTCAGACAAATCATGTCTGAAGAAGCAATATAGCAATATATGAGAGGAAATGAACCACACAGGAGAAAATATCTTGGTTTCTACTCTATTTCTCTTCTCATATCTGCCGCTTCCTGATGATGGCATGTTAATTTATCCATGTCCTCATTGTAGTCTTGTGGTGTTAGGCACAAGGCCAGCTGTGGATAATTCAGTGGTGTTAGGCACAAGGCCAGCTCTGGTTAATCCAGTGGTGTTAGACACAAGGCCATTTCTGGATAATTCAGTGGTGTTAGACACAAGGCCATTTCTGGATAATTCAGTGGTGTTAGACACAAGGCCATTTCTGGATAATTCAGTGGTGTTAGGCGCAAGGCCAGCTCTGGTTAATCCAGTGGTGTTAGGCACAAGGTCGTTTCTGGATAATTCAGTGGTGTTAGACACAAGGCCATTTCTGGATAATTCAGTGGTGTTAGGCACAAGGCCATTTCTGGATAATTCAGTGGTTTTAGGCACAAGGCCAGCTCTGGTTAATCCAGTGGTGTTAGGCACAAGGCCAGCTCTGGTTAATTCAGTGGTGTTAGGCACAAGGCCATTTCTGGATAATTCAGTGGTGTTAGGCACAAGGCCATTTCTGGATAATTCAGTGGTTTTAGGCACAAGGCCAGCTCTGGTTAATCCAGTGGTGTTAGACACAAGGCCATTTCTGGATAGTTCAGTGGTGTTAGGCACAATGCCAGCTCTGGTTAATCCAGTGGTGTTAGGCACAAGGCCAGCTCTAGTTAATCCAGTGGAAAAGCAGATTCCAGGTCTGACACGTGTTCTGTGCGCTCGTCTCCAGACTACCACCCGGGAGAACTGAGAGAGAAGAGTGAAAGCGCTGAGCTCTCTGAAGACACGGACTGTGACGGGTCCTCCCTGCCTGAGGACTCTCCAGAGGTGCAGTAACACCCTTACTGACAAACATTGGGGACCGTTTACCAGTAGTATTATAGAATATTCCATATTGAGTTTGCGTCTTTAAAGGTACAGTAGGTAATTTCGGACACCTATCGCAGCAACTAACACCCTCAAATCACAACACTGATTATCCCTCCCCCTTCTTTGTGAACGCGCTGATGTTGAAACACCATCAGCTGTGGCAATTAGAACCAATTTTCAACCATTGAGATTGAATTATTGTACAGCTGTACAATGTTTTGGTACAGTGTCGGTGCATCAACTGTATATTTTGAAACCCTGAATTTAAGGACTATACACACAGGCAGAGGGTGATTCAACATGTCAGTGAGCCTTTCTCAGTGATAGGAAGGGATTTACAATGGTCTTGTAACAATGTTTTAACACAAAAATCTTACCTATTGTACCTTTAAAGTACCTGAATGTTGTGAATGTGGAATTGCAGACCTCCCGAAAGGCTGGGTGGAAAGAAGAGTGTGTGGATGCACCACCCATGGAAAGGTAAGAAAGGGTCTCCGTCACGCATAGACACTTCAGACACTTGGATGTTTTTGAGAGGTGGATGTCGACGTGTGTTAACCCTCCAGTGATGAGGCATGAGGAGGCCTGTAGTGTAGTGGTTAAGGTAAAGGACTGGGACACGCAAGGTCGGTGGTTCTAATCTCGGTGTAGCCACAATAAAAGATCCGCACAGCCATTGGGCCCTTGAGCAAGGCCCTTAACCCTGCATTGCTCCAGGGGAGGATTGTCTCCTGCTTAGTCTAATCAACTGTACGTCACTCTGGATAAGAGCGTCTGCCAAATGCCAATAATGTAATGTAATGCATGCTGAAAAGCCTTTACCCAATGCCCACAGCTTCCCTAAGTCCTCAGCGGGTCCTCAGGAGGAGGACGAGATCACATGGGGAAGTGATGAGCTGCCCATCGAGAACATCAACTCCAAATTCACAGAGGGTGAGCTGCCACGTTCGGTGCTTTTTACACTAACCAGGACCATGCCTGTAGTTATTGTCATGTCATTAGTTCCTGTTTAAATGTTAAACACTATAACTCTAAATTGTCGAAATGTTAACTTGTATTGCGTATTGAAAGATATGAGAGCTCATAAGCTTAGACACCACCGACAGATAGCATTTATGAATTGCTGTAGGTGATTTTAATGTTGCTGTTAAAATGATGAAACAGCTGATGAAACCATTTTAAAAATCTTATGAGTACATCCACCGAAGTGTTTCAAGGTATTATGGGGTTCTTTGCAGTCGCACAACACAAGAAAACACTGCTAGTGTTGCCAAATGTGAGACTATTACAGATTACAGCACATTGTGGACTGTGTTACATTTGTCCCTTCAGATGGCCTGATCATTACAGAGGATGAACTCACCTCTCTTCCCCTGGTGAAAGTGGTCCCTGACGGTCAGTACACCGGAACCAAGCTCAATACTGTCGTGCGAATGATGCGTGGGCTCCTGGAACAGAAGATCCCCCTTCAGGAATTTGAGGTACATTGTTTCTACTGTGCTCTTGGCTAATATACCGTTTGCACCTCTTGTGTTTAAATATGCCTATATAATCGAGTAAGATTTCATCGAGGGTCCCTATGGTCTTCCGCATAGGCCATTAACGAGATGCGCAATGCATCAAACAAGATTCGGCTGTACAGCCACATAGCATAATCCCTGACAGGTGCAACAGAAGAGTTATATCATGTGTTGGTCTAGAACTTGATATAAAATTTTAATTAGATCCTCCAGTGTGATTATTCTCCACAGAATCTTCAGAATCTGCAGCCGTTGGATGACTGTTTGATTGGGCAAACCAAGGAGAACAAGAAGAAGAACCGGTACAAGAACATTGTCCCCTGTGAGTGAGATTTGAAGACATTTTCTCATATTATCTGTAAATACCTTTCCTTGTTTGGGACCATACATAATTGCATGTTTGTTCATTTCCAGTTGACACCACCCGCGTCACTCTCGGCAAAGATGGGGGCTACATCAATGCCAACTTCATCAATATGCTCGTGAAAGACGAGGGCTTCATGTATATTGCCTGCCAAGGACCCCTGCCCACCACCCTTGCTGACTTTTGGCAAATGGTATGGGAGCAGAAGTCCAATGTGATTGCCATGATGACCCAGGAGGTTGAAGGTGGAAAGGTTAAATGTCAGCGGTATTGGCCCCACACGCCCAAGACTCCTGAAATGGTGGATGAGAGGCTACAGCTCACACTTATCAAGGACCAGCATCTGGACAACTTTGTCATCCGCCTTATTGAGGTCAAAGATGTCCAGGTAGCTTCCTTTAACATACGTTTCGTCTCTCCATCCCTCCCTACCTCCCTGTGAACCTTAATTGTTGTCTCTGTGACTTGCTTTGTGTATCGGTATTTTTTAGTTGGCTAGGTAAGCAGTGTTTTGATAGTTAACTTTGGTCACTTTTGTTCTTTGTTTCTTGTTTAAAAAAATAAAATAATAAAATAAAAAATTGGCCCTCGTCCTTATCTTTGTTGTACAGGTAGCAGTTCAAATTGTACTTCCCTCTAGGGTCTTTCAGTGAACTTATCCCTGGTTATGGATATGCACTTTGTTGTACGTCGCTCTGGATAAGAGCGTCTGCCAAATGCCAATAATTCAATGTAATGTAGTTAATATAAGTTTGCACGTGATAATGTGAACATACTAAGAGCAAAATACTGTGTTTATGCGTTTTACAGGCCGATGAAGTTCAGTACGTCAGTCACCTGAACTACACTGGCTGGCCGGACCATGGCACACCCACACAACCAGAGCAGCTGCTGACTTTCATCTCCTATATGAGGCATATCCACCAATCAGGGCCCATAATTACCCACTGCAGTGCAGGGATTGGCCGCTCGGGAACCCTTATTTGCATCGATGTGGTTTTGGGTCTCATCAGCAAAGACGCCGATGTGAGTATCATGATGCATTGGTGGAGTTGCGCACTTCCTCGCAAATTATACAACATAACCGTTGGAAAGGGGGAAAACTAGGACAGTTTAACTTCTGCTTCTTGAAATATATTTTTTTAAAATGGTGTTTCTTTTATTTACTTTACTTCTCTTATAATTACAGCTTCATCCTCCATATGATATTAGCTGGCTCTTCGTTACTGAATACAGTCAGATAAAAAGGCTTGTCAAAAGCTGCCTTTTACAGATAGCTTTCAAATCACAATAACAATGCGAGAATTAAGCGGGACCAATTATTAGAGCAGGCAGCTGAAAGCCCATACTGCAGGCCTGTCTTTTGTCTGTCGTAGTTTATATCTTCAGTCATTTCCGTTGATTAGCTTTTCTCAGTGTCTGTTGTACTCCCATTTCGGATTCTCTCTCTGTGTCTCTAGAATTCTCCCTTAAGTGTTATCTTTGTGGTAGGTTCACAGGATGTGATTAAGAATCCTCCGCCATGCTTATAAGTACTTCTTTCATTGAATCCTAGTTTTTCGGAGAGGCTCCAAACAACTGCAGATCATTTCAGTGTTGTTGGTTTTTTTATGTTTAGTTTTTTTTCACAAAACCCCTTATTCTTTCGCTTGTCTGTAGTTTGATATTTCAGATGTTGTACGTTCAATGCGGCTACAAAGACATGGCATGGTCCAAACAGAGGTAACAACACTTCATTTTAAACATTTAAACATAGTATGAAAAATATTAAATGAAGCAAATATTTAAAAGAGCAGGAAAACTTTGAATTTGGAACTGGAATGCTTGTACTTATATTTTTCACCCATTTGGCCTTCCACTTCCCAAAGTTTTGTATTGTAAAATTTTGGATGCCGACATTATGCAATCAAATTCCAGATTATTGAACACACGGCCATTCATGTTCAGTCAATTAAAATGTGTACCGTTTACAGTACATTTGTAATTACAACATGCCAAATATATATGCAGTTATTTATGTTCTCTGCTGTCATTTTCCCCACAGGAACAGTACATTTTCTGCTATCAAGTGATCTTGTATGTCTTGCGATGTCTTCAAGCAGACGAGAAAATCTCGGGATAGCAAACATCTGCTCGCGCTCACAACTGCCCAAAGAGACTCATCTGTGGGAACAGTGATCCTGAGGAGTACACTTGGGTACATTTGAACAAAATGGACGCTTTTGTTGCTTTGTTACAAACAGTGCAGATTTTATAGCTGGCCTTACGACATTCTGCTCCATAAATTTGAAGTAAATCCTAAGGGATTCTGTATAGTTTTGTTTTTTTTCCCCTGCTCTTTTGTGTTCTTTTTCTTGGACTGCTGCTCTCCTACAAAATAAAATAAAATTTGATTTTATATGTGACATATCCAGCAGTACAATACATGCCTTTCTAAATTCTTTGAAATTAAATGTGTATGACAGTTATAATTGAATGCATATCTTATTTTGAACAAAAATCTTACATGTATGTATTTTAAAGCTATACGATGCGAAAGGTTGCCTTGACAGAATACAACGACAGTATTTGCTATGTAAATCTATTATTAATTGCTGACTGCCAGTTGAAATTAAAGTGTATATATTTATCAAATGAAACTGGAAAAGATTTAAATTGTTATTTACAGGACTGTTTGCAATTTGTAAATAAAAGAGTATCATGTCTTTACTCCTTGTGTTGTTTAGTTTACACTTTTGTCATATTGTAGATACTTATAGCCAAAGCAACTTACAAAAGTATGTTTCACATTGTAAGCAAACCCCACTAGAGTTCAAAATAGACAACATGTTGATACAGGTGAACAGCATCAAGGTGCATGCCTCGAGACCTATGAAATAAAGAGAAAGAAGTGAATCTGACTTGGGAAAAACCATTACATTTGTGGGGGATGAATCTGGCTTTCTGACTTGGGAAAAACCATTACATTTGTGGGGGATGAATCTGGCTTTCTGACTTGGGAAAAACCATTCCATTTGTGGGGGATGAATCTGCCGTTCTGACTTGGGAAAAACCATTCCATTTGTGGGGGATGAATCTGCCTTTCTGACTTGGGAAAAACCATTCCATTAGTGGGGGGTAAATTTGTGACTTGCCATTCTGTGCCATTCTCAGCTTGGTATACCGGTGTGAGTGGGGAAACTTATGTTTACTGATTTTGAATCTGGGGCACCATATTTTAAAATGATAAAAGCAAGAGGAAAATGTATTTAATAGGGTCTATATTGTATTTGACTATGTTCAGGCTGGAGCTGTCTGATCAGGCATTAAATAGTCTTGAGACCTGTAAAGGAAACGGAATGTTCTGGGAGGCGTATGTGAAGCCCAGCCATGTAAAGTGATGCAATTGCATTCAGTGATGAAATCATACAGTAAATAACTGCAAACTTCTGACCTTGCCAATGCAACACTTGTGACTGTGAGCCCCACATAATGCTACGTTATATAATAGAGCGTTGCTCGGGGCAGAAGAGTTGCATGTAACTTAGTGTTACACACTACTTCTGTACACTAAGTAGCTCAGCAGGAGTATTTTGGAGAAAATACAAGCAGGTAGCTGCTGCATGTGTTTTGGAAGGTGCCCTCCAATAGTCACAGAGCTCCCCTGGAGAGATATCGTAGAGAACACTTCACAAAGAGGTGTACAGAACACGGTTCTACACTGTTCAACACACTTCAGGAAAGTGGAGATGATGGATTGTTTAGTATATTGGAATAAGATAATTGGTGAATTGTTGGCACCAGTACGAAAGAGGCAAGACTTAACCCAAACTGGAATTTAGCTTAGGCGCTGGGCCATATCGTGGGATCTATATCACACAAAGAGACGGTGTCTCATTGCCTCCAATACACAGTGTCATTTCAATGTACTTTACTTTCTTCACTGTGGGCAGAGGTAAGGGTGTCCCCTGGTGACTGGGGGGTGCACCTACAATTGGTTCAATCAAGTTGCTTGGTCAGTTGGCAGTGGGAAACACAGAATAGGAAAATCAAGACAACCACTTAAGTGGAAATGGAAATCATTCAGAATCAGCAGTTCACAGAGGATTTGGTACACTATTTCTCACATAGCATGCCAGTGTTTATAATTTGTAACAAACCAGGGCAGCTATTCACAACTGCAAGATACAAGAGACCTTAAAGGTACAATAGGTAAGATTTTTGTGTTAAAACATTGTTACAAGACCATTGTAAATCCCTTCCGATCATTGAAAAAGGCTCACTGACATGTTGACTCACCCTCTACCTGTGTTCATAGTCCTTAAATTTGGGTTTCATATGCAGTTGATGGGCCGGCACTCTGTACCAAAACATTGTATCGCTGTGCAATAATTCAAGCTCATTGGTTGAAAACTGGTTCTAATTGCCATAGCCAATGGCATTTCAACTTCAGTGCCTTCACAGAGAAGGGGTGGGATAAATAGTGATGTGGTTTGAGTGTGGTTGTTGCTGCAATTCCTCTCTTGACCGTTAGAAGTCTGAAATTACCTATTGTACCTTTAAGCACATTTATTGTGTGTAGAAAGTTAATAAATTAAGCCCATGTATAGAATCATATGGAGAATGTTTTTAGAATTACACTCTAAGAAGTGAAATCCCTAGAGGTGCCTCCTGGGACCATGTTCTCTGAGGAACCTCTTGGAAATGATCCTTGAAGAAATTTTCAGGGTTTGAAAGGTGCCTGAAGGAATCTGTTATGTCCTATAATAATAATAATAATAATAATAATAATAATAATAATAATAATAATAATAATAATAATAGTAATAATAATAATAATAATAATAATAATAATAATAATAATTGCCCTGTGATGGACTGGCGACCTGTCCAGGGTGTATTCCTGCCTTTCGCCCAATGTATGCTGGGATAGGCTCCAGCCCCCCTGCGACCCTGTTCAGGATAAGCGGGTTAGGATAATGAATAATAATAATAATAATAATAATAATAATAATAATAATAATAATAATAATAATAATACACAAACAATAACCACATTGCTATAATAATATAATATAATAAAGTTATAGTCCATGACAATGAATTCAATATTTTGAATACATCCCGGAAATAGAAATATTCCATAAATTCAACTTCATTTAAGAAGTTTCTTCAAGAAACCCTATAAGCAGCTTCGGAGAACCATTTTCAAAGAGGGGGATCATCTTTGAACTTACAAAGGTTCAAATACGAGCTGGTGACAGAGTAACAGTTCATAAATGAACTTAATTAAGGAAGTCTATGAGGGCAGAGTTTGGGCAGACAATGCAACAGAAATTTAGGTTGAAAGAGAATCTGGTTTTTGCCCCTGACAGTAAGGGGTGTCGAATTGTAATGAGCTAAAGATACAGGATTGCTACATAGCTAGATTCTAGGTACGACACAGTGGCACGGGTCTTCACAATGAAGAGGAGGATGAAGTAACGGAAGAGGGCGGTAATGCAACATGTTTGATTCACACGCCATAATGATGCAGCATGGGTTGTTTTTTCACAACGCATTTCTGTGAAGTTTGTCCCTCTGTCCTAGCCGTATAGTCCTCAACAATATGGCGACTTTCATGTAAGCCACGCTGGTAATAAATAAACGTTTTTTTGTAGCTTGGCTTCTTTACTTTCCAAAAACAATTACTTTCCAGAGGAAAACTAAAAACTGAAACGCAGCAATGTCGGGAAGAAACAACAACAAGTTACCAACAAATCTGCCACAGTTACAGAATCTTATCAAAAGAGACCCCCAGTCCTACACGGAAGAGGTAAACGAAATGCTACGTGGCTAGCGAGTTAGAGCTAACATTTTCTTATTATATTCTGATATTATTCTTATATTCTTTATTATTAATCCAGGTTGAATTGTTGGAGCTATTTTGTGCTGGCGAGTCGGTGACACTTCTGTACGGTTACGTTAATTTAGCTATCCAACTGTGTTGCATAGAGAGCGTAATAGCGTCAGCTAGCTAGCTAACCATTTTAAATTAACATTAACTAGGTTACATTGATTAGCTTATGCATTACACTGAATGTAGGGAAGTGTCTGTAATATCTAAGAAAAATGCCGCAGTGTCGCTAGAAAGGTAAAATATGGAGGCTGGTTTCGAAAAGAATAATGGACAAGTAGCCTTGGCTTTGAGATGTTTTCTGTCCAGAGTGTTAACGCATAGTCAGTATTGCTTTTACATACGTATTCTCTCTTTCTTGTCCAGTTTCTGCAGCAGTATCGACACTACCAGTCCAATATTCAAGTCTTCAAACTTCAGCCTGACAAACCTAATAAGGAACTGTCAGATCTGGTTATGTTCCTTGCCCAGGTGAGCTATGGAGTGGTCTGGTAGCCAGGTTATTGGTTGTCTGACAGCCTCGTATCCCTGTAAAAGTTATCTTAATTCCCTGTCGCCATTTTGGATTTGTTTGTGTAATTCTATTTTTAAAGTTGTATTTATTAAAATGCTATTATTTTTCTGCCTTGTCAAAGGTTTGTTGCTTATGATGCCCTATGATCTTGTCCAGTGAGAAGTAAACCCATGCATGTTTTTTCAGGTTGGACACTGCTATAAAGATCATCTGTCCGGTTTCCCTCATGAGTTGACTGATCTCCTGTTAAGCCATCATACAGTCCTTGAACCTGACCTGCGAATGGTGAGGAAAACTGACTATATTTTTACTACATAAGAACATAAATGCATGAATTCAATGTAATTAACTCTGTTTTTGTGGTTAGTATAAGTAGGCTGTGTTCTTTACCCTTTTCCATGCTTTGCAAAATTATTGTAATGATCTAAACATAAATCACATCGTTTAAAAGCTTTTGATTTGTTTTGATTTGTAGTTGGGCATCCAGTTGTTGATATATTGTAAATATCGAGCTTAATTCATTGTACCGACTTCAAAAAATACAGTTTTGGTTTACTGTGAAACAGATTCAGCGATACGACGCAGGTCTCATTAACGTGTCATCCTGTCTCACTGCTCTCCAGACGTTCTGCAAGGCGCTCATCCTCCTGAGGAACAAGGACCTGATCAACCCGACCGGCCTGCTGGAGCTCTTCTTCGAGCTCCTGCGCTGTCACGACAAGCTGCTGAGGAAGGTCCGTCTCGTTTACGCTTAACGTTTTACATTTCTGTCATTCAGCAGACGCTTTTAATCCAAAGCGACTTACAAGTGCTTAGGTTCTTCCACAAGTTAAAGCATCACATCCATAACTAGTAGAATACACATGAGGTGTTGTTCTAAACATATTTTTTTTTTTGGGGGGGGGGGGGGGGTTAGACAAGAGGGATAGGGATATCAGAAAGGGGCACGGGGGAAATCAGGAGGGAGGACTAAGGTAAGGTCACCACGGCCTTGTCTCACTGCTTTCCCTTCTGTCCCCAGACTTTGTTCATGCACATCGTGGCGGACATCAAGAACATCAACGCCAAGCACAAAAACAACAAAGTCAACACGGTAAGCCCTTTTTTTTGCTTCTTTGTCGGTTGAAGTGTACATGTTGTTCACCGTGCTGTTAACCTGGGCGTGAACACGTTTGTTCCTTTTGCAGACCTTGCAGAACTTTATGTACACCATGCTGAGGGACAGCAATGCTCTGGCTGCTAAAATATCTCTGGACATTATGATTGAGCTGTACAAAAGAAACATCTGGTGAGTGGCCTACTGCAGCGTTCAGTGACCGTTATTTTATTTTTAGTCTAACCAGAGTGAAGGGCATGTAATTGCAACTTTTCAAAGCCCTGGGTCATTGTCTGGCGATATCGTGTATAATACATTGAACACAACTTCTGTTTTAGAGAACGGATTAAATAAATGAGTGAATACTAGGTCAATGTGTCATGTATATGGATGTGACTTTTTAAAATGTAGTTCCTTCCTCAGACATCAATTCAGGACTTTCTGAAACTACTTGTTAAGCCAATGTAGGGTGATGCCTGACCACTTCTGTCTATCAGTTATTGCATTTCACAAATTGTGCGAATGAGCCCATCAAATCTTTTAAAAGAGAAGCCTTGTTTTTATATTCCACACTGCATCAATGTAAAGCAAGTTAGCCTGAAGTTACCTGAAATTCTTGCACTTTAATAATCCACTCTTTAGCATGAAGTATGCCCCTTTCTAACACTATTCATTCTGATATTTTGTTTCAACTGATTTCTCTCTGTTTTTATATCTAGGAATGATGCCAAAACAGTAAATGTAATAACAACAGCGTGTTTTTCCAAAGTCGCAAAGGTATGGCTTGTTTTCTCTCTTCTTTAAATGTGGATTTCATTCTTATATGATGTGGAGCTACAGTACTGGAAACATAGTTTCTCTAACAATGCTTGAATATTCTTAAAACATAAGTGAAGAAATAAAATCATAACTGGCACACAATTGCTACCAATCATCTTAACTGCCAGAGGAATATTTAATTCATGCCACATATGTAAAAGCATAATAAACAATAAAGATATGTTGTTATTTCATATCAAGCATTCCTCTTTCAGTGTGCTATGGCTCTGTCTGTTCGACGTCTTTGAACAGTCTTCCATGTTGTAGCTGTGGTACAGGAGAAGATTCACACGAATGATTCTGTTGATCTTCTCTCAGATTCTGGTGGCTGGCCTAAAGTTCTTCCTGGGCAAAGATGAGGATGAGAAGAAAGACAGCGATTCGGAGTCAGAGGTAGGTGTTAATGAAGACTGAGTAGTTGAGTAATGTATATGGCTTATCTGTGAAAGATGCATGTTGAAAACATGTCAGCTGTAAGACAGTGGAACCTATCTTTCTCTCAAGGAGGAGGGTCCTTCGGCAAGAGACATCCTGGTAAGATATTCGACAGGGAAGAAGAGCACAAAGAACAAGAAGAAGATGGAAAAGGCCATGAAAGTGCTGAAGGTAGGACAGAACAGACGAGCGTTCAGCCTTTATCTGTAAGAAAAGGAGTTCAAGCATGTATTAAACATTTTCATCCCTTTTCACAACTGACAGAAACACAAGAAGAAAAAACGTGTAGAAGTCTTCAACTTCTCTGCTATTCATCTGATACACGATCCACAAGGTAAGGTCTGATTTACAGCAACTTTCATTGCCCGGCTTCTTGAACCCTTTATTGGGAACATTTCTGGATTAAAAAATAGTAAAAAATGATTTTTTTTGAATTCCACACTTTTAAAAGCGTATTTTCTCTGCATAGATTTTTCCGAAAAGCTCTTCAGGCAGCTGGAGGACTCCAAAGAACGCTTCGAGGTCAAGATAATGACGATGGAGCTGGTCTCCAGATTGGTTGGAATCCACGAGGTACACGCCACTTGACCTACCTGTGAATGCTGGTCTCTGATATTTTGAAGAGCCTCAACCATCACTTTTACTGAAATTCATTTAAAAAATGTCTTCTCCAACAGCTTTTCCTGTTCAACTTTTACCCGTTTCTGCAACGTTTTCTCCAGCCCCATCAAAGAGGTAAGGATGTCCCCCCTGGGTGTGGAAAGTGTGTGAGGTATGTGTAAGGTGCTGCTGAAGTTTAATTTTAATTTTTTTTTAATTTACAGAGGTCACCAAGATCCTCTTGTGTGCGGCACAGGCATCACATCAGCTGGTTCCTCCAGAGGTAATCTCTCTCTCTCTTTTCACGGCCCTCATTAACACTTCAGGTTTTAATCAAACCCAGTAGTTTGTAACCGTGCCTGTTAATGGTAATTCTTGATGTTATATTTCACAAATATGTAAGTATACGCATCCGTATAATCATCCATATCCAAAATGGGAAAGAAACCACTTATTTGCAATGTCAGTAGGTCCAATGAAACATATTTGTTACTCATCATTACATTACATGTTATTTGACTGACGCTTTTATCCAAAGCGACTTACAGTTGATTAGGCTAAGCGGGAGACAATCCTCCTGGAGCAATGCAGGGTTAAGAGCCTTGCTCAAGGGCCCAACAGCTGTGCGGATCTTATCCTGGCTACACCGGGGATCGAACCACCGACCTTTATTATTGGTCTTGTTTGGGACGAGGTATCCAAATCCAGGGGATGGAAACGGGTGATTGAAAATACTTGTCATTAGCACTTTGGATTAAAAGCGTTTGCCAAATGACTAAAATGTAATGTAAAATGTAATAAGGGCAGTTGATAATCTTGAAAAATGGGAAATGGGGCTTTCTCTTTTAAAATGGGTTTCTTGCTTTTTAAAGATAAGACAAATAAACCATTGGATGCCTGATATGTAAGCATGAAAAGAATGTGTCTGTGCTAATGTTCTCGTGTCCCTTCCGCAGATCATTCAATCTGTGGTCATGACGATAGCGAACAACTTTGTCACGGACCGGAACTCAGGAGAAGTGATGACTGTCGGGTAGGCCTTTTTAAACGCTCGTGTGTGGATGACCATGATTGGCAGTATTATGCACTTATTAAGTGTTTTTTCCAGTGTGTCCTCCGCTGGCTTTCAGCAGTGATGTGTGATCCTGATTTGCCTCCATCTTGTGCAGCATTAATGCCATCCGGGAGGTGACCGCCCGCTGTCCCCTGGCCATGACCGAAGACCTGCTGCAGGACCTGGCTCTGTACAAGACCCACAAAGACAAGAGTGAGTGCACAAGAGATAAACACACAATGTGTTCAGTTATCCCACACAATGTTAATACTGGAAACATTTCAACTTACAAAGGTCTAGCTCACTATCAACTACATGAACCAGTGTGTAGGCGGCGCGGTGGATAGCACTGGGTTCGATTCCCCATCAGCCAGGTCCTCTCTGTGTGGAGTTTGCATGTTCTCCCCGTGTTTGCGGGTACTCCGGTTTCCTCCCACAGTGCAAAGACATGCAGGTTAGGCTACTTGGGGGGGAATTTACAGGGCGTTGCTGCAAAAGAGCATGCGTTGCTCGGTCAACTTACCCTGAATGAGTAAAGGTTAATAAATACATAAATAATAATAAGTGTTTTTGCTGATTTTGTGGTTTGTCTTTAGATGTGATGATGTCGTCTCGTGGACTGATCCAGCTCTTCAGGAATCTGAACCCGGGCATGCTGCAGAAGAAATACAGGGTGAGGACATTAGAGGAGCTGGCTCAGCATGTCCCCGTTTCATTCTCATGCCATAATTATTTCATATTATAAACGCACAATAAAGACGCCAACATTTTCTGTGGTATCTGCTATTATTTACTCAGTTTAGCCAGTTCAGTCCAATGACTCTGCCAAGACATTACAGAAACAATGCAAAGGTCCATTTTGTTTACGTCTGCAAGAGCCCAAGTGGATCTGTTGATAGCCATCCCTGCATATCGAATGGTCAAATTCCAACGATATCCTACAAAAAAAACAATACACAAATAAATAGTGGACTACTTTTAGAAATATAAAACATTTCCTGAACAAACCAGTTAAAGATAATGATAATATGTTAATCATCATCATAAAGCATATTAAATCTTGATAAAAACAAGAATGTTTTTTAATTTGCCATCGGCACCTTGTAAACAACAAGTACTGTAATTAAATATCAAATTGTGCATAACCGACAAAATCTGCTAGGGTGGTTCGCTGGCTCCTTGACTGTAGTGCTGTGAGTGTAGTTCAGAGGTTTGCAGTCGGGCAGCGGTTGTGGGAAGCCGGAGAATGCTGTGTGTGCGTGACCAGTGTGACTGTCTTGCTGTCGCCAGGGGAGACCCACGGAGGCTTCCACTGAGGCTCGGATCCAGGATTACGGGGAGCTGGAGGCCAAAGACTTCATCCCTGGAGCCGAGGTTCTGGAGGTGGAGGGGAAGGAGAAGGAGGGAGATGAAGCAGATGAAGGTTAGGGAAAGGGCTCTGTGACTGCGCTCTATCCCACTTCAGCCGTTTGTATCGGTTCTGTGTTTTGATCGGTGTGTCTGACCTCACCTCCCGCAGAAGGCTGGGAGAGCGCCAGCATGAGTGATGATGATGAAGATGGAGAATGGGTTAACGTTCACCACTCTTCTGATGAACAAGAACAAGGAGAGGTGGTATGTGTGAATCCTGTTCCCATTTCCCTTCCCATTTATGCTCAGGAGTTGTGTGCGTGTGCGAGTGCGAGTGCGAGAGTACGGTGGTGGAGTGGATAGCACTCTCGGCTGGACAGCTACAGTATATCACTGCGGTGTGTTCCCCACACACCCACCCACACACACACACACACACACACACACACACACACAGTAAAATGGATGGCTGCTTATATACAGTACATCACTGCAGTATATTCCCCACACGCGCACACACACACGCACACACAGTAAAATGGATGGCCACTCATATACAGTATATCACTGCGGTGTGTTCCACACACACACACACACACACACACACAGTAAAATGGATGGCCGCTCATATACAGTATATCACTGCAGTGTCTTACACACACACACACACACGCATAGTAAAATGGATGGCCGCTCATATACAGTATATCACTGCGGTGTGTTCCATACACACACACACACACACACACACAGTAAAATGGATGTCTGTTTATATACAGTATATCACTGCGGTGTGTTACACACACACACACACACACACACACACGCAGTAAAATGGATGGCTGCTCATATACAGTATATCACTGCGGTATGTTCCACACACACACACACACACACACAGTAAAATGGATGGCTGCTCATATACAGTATATCACTGCGGTGTGTTCCACACACACACACACACACACACACACACACAGTAAAATGGATGGCCGCTCATATACAGTATATCACTGCAGTGTCTTACACACACACACACACACGCATAGTAAAATGGATGGCCGCTCATATACAGTATATCACTGCGGTGTGTTCCATACACACACACACACACACACACACAGTAAAATGGATGTCTGTTTATATACAGTATATCACTGCGGTGTGTTACACACACACACACACACACACACACACACACGCAGTAAAATGGATGGCTGCTCATATACAGTATATCACTGCGGTATGTTCCACACACACACACACACACACACACAGTAAAATGGATGGCCGCTCATATACAGTATATCACTGCAGTGTCTTACACACACACACACACGCATAGTAAAATGGATGGCCGCTCATATACAGTATATCACTGCGGTGTGTTCCATACACACACACACACACACACACACAGTAAAATGGATGTCTGTTTATATACAGTATATCACTGCGGTGTGTTACACACACACACACACACACACACACACGCAGTAAAATGGATGGCTGCTCATATACAGTATATCACTGCGGTATGTTCCACACACACACACACACACACACACACACACACAGTAAAATGGATGTCTGTTTATATACAGTATATCACTGCGGTGTGTTACACACACACACTCACACACACGCACACACAGTAAAATGGATGGCCGCTCATATACAGTATATCACTGCGGTATGTTCCACACACACACACACACACACACACACACACACACACACACACACACACAGTAGAATGGATGGCCGCTCATATACAGTATATCACTGCGGTGTGCTCCAGGCAGAGAAGCTGCAGGCCATGCCTCTGGAGGAGAGGAAGGCCCGGGCAGCCGTGGTCAGTGGCAGCCGCCTCCTCACGCAGGATGACTTCAAAAAGATCCGCATCGCCCAGATGGCAAAAGAGGTGAACTCCGCCCCGGGCAAGAGCCAGAAGAGGAAGGCTTTGGATGACAGTGATGAAGAGGCCAGGTGTGTGGGTGGCACTGGTACAAAGTCTGACCAGCAGCCTTACAGTGCTCATATTTTCTTACTGTATGGTCGTGTTGTTTTTTTTATTTTCATACACGACCCACTCATCTGTGGTTGTTTAACATGCCTAAGATGTGAAGGTATTGAGAGGGTGTGTAGACCATTCCGGGGTGAGCACACAGTGTCACTCGTTAATTCTGAAAAACAGCTCAACCTCTTGACCACGTCTGCATGCTTTCATGCATTTAGTTGCTACCGCATGATTGGCTGATTTAAATATTTGCATTAACAAGCTGGTGTACAGGTCTACCTAATAAAGTGCTCACTGAATGTACTAGTATTAATGTCACCCAATTTGTTTCAGAGGGGAGGTGCTTACACTGAGAAATATTGAGCGTCTGCACAAGAAACCGAAATCTGATAAAGAAACACGACTGGCAACCGCCATGGTAAGCAATGCCTTGGTTAATTACCTGATTATGCTGTCTATATATAATGGATCAAATTATACAGTGTCCTCTCCTAAAATATAGTTATTCTTCAGGTTTAAACTTGAATTGTGGAACGTAAAATCCTATCATGCCAAAGGGAGCATGCAAGTGAAAATAGTACCGGGGAAAGGGTATTGCGTGTCACAGATGGTCTGAGAGGCTGCTCCTGCATATTGTGGGCCCTCCGTTTTAAAATGGCCGTCTCTGTACAGCGAGGATAGAGCCGGGGCATCTGTTTATACTGTGCCTGTTTGAGCCGGAATGGAGTTTGTGGAGGAAACCAAAAAGTGTCGGAAACAGATGGGGGCTATTGTGTCAGGAGGACAGGAGAGAGGTAGGCTGTACAGCTGAGCAACAGCTTTGTTTGTGAGCTACATCCCAATATCATCTATTGAGAATTGGGGAACTGGGGCAGTATGAAAATGTTTCAGGAATAAGAAGGCCACAAATAATTCTGTAAGTGACTGGCTAAGGATTTTCTAGAAAGGGTTTTTGTAGCAGAAGTAATTTGGAATGTGAAATTTGAGTGGCTTCCACTCTCACCAAATTTTATAATGGTTGTAGAAAATATTGTAATTTTGTGATGATGTTTAAAAATGAACCGGTCAGATGGATGTTTGCGGCATAAGTCCACTTTTCTTCCCAATTCCTAAAAAGCTGTACATGCAATACTTTCTTGACAAAACGGACCATACCTTACCTCCGTATGCACTGTTCTACACAGGCTGGTAGAACTGACCGGAAAGATTTTGTCAAGAAGAAATGCAAACTGAACCCCTATGCCAGCACCACCAACAAGGAAAAGAAGAGGCAGAAGAATTTCATGATGATGAGGCATAGTCGGAACGTTCGCACCAAGAGCAAACGATCCTTCCGGGAAAAGCAGGTACGTTTCTGAATCATGCCTGACCTGTCCTCACAAGACTGGTAACGGGAGCTATTTAAACACATAATCTCTAATAATTCAGCCTAGCTCTTGAAATTGTAGAGACTGTTATTCAAGCACCCTCTCAGATAAGCATTACATTACATTAAAGGCATTTAGCAGACAATCTTATCCAGAGCGACGTACAATGAAGTGCAAATCAAACCCATGAACAAGTGCGTTCAGGACCCTAGTCCGAACATAATCACATAGATACAAATTTAACCTTTGAAAAGTATATTAACTTACCATCTAGCATACCACGGTTGCAGCTAGAATACCCTGATTACTACAATAACTATGCACAAGTGCTATTATCTATGGCATACACAAGGCTAATCATGGTAGAAAGCTCATATTTGTGATTGTTTCGCAAATGTCATTAGCATGCTTTGATTTGCGTGGTGATGCACCAGGATAACTGCGTGCTCCAGTTTTGTATAATTGTGTCACGTTGGCATATTTCATTACGGCACTGCATAATCCAGGTTGTATGTTGTGAAATTAACTGGCTAGCTAATTCCACACTCACTCTATATTTGTCACATCTAGAGCTGAAAAATAAACTAACGCAAAAAGTATAATCCACAATTATTTTTACCAACACTTCTCAATTTGTTTTTTGGAAAGAATTATCATGCCATCCACACACAAACACCATGCACAGTTGCACATGCATGCATACAATACATACAATACAAAAAAAAAATTATTTGTGTGCATGCCCCAATAAATAATAAAATATGTCTGTAATCTCTATGCTATTTTTCTTTTCTTTTTGCTGAATTCAGTCATTTTATTTTAATTTTACTCTGTAACGTTTCCATTTCTCCCATTAGGTGGCCCTGAGAGATGCTCTTTTGAAAAGAAAGAAAATGAAGTGAAGTTGAAGTTTATTACCACCACCTGTTTTATGCCATCTGCCTTTGCTTTTTCTGTAGAGCATGTAATATCTAGTCCAATTTTGTACAGGTAATAAAGGATTCTTGTTAATCTAATCAAACGTCTAATTTCATTATTTTTGTGTATTGCTGAATCTGAAAGGGAAGTGAGAAGATTTTTTAATTAATTTTTTTAATTGCTTTACTTTTGCCCTTAATTATTTCATTTCATTAATTTTACTTCCTGAGTAGTTTAATGGATGTCTCAGAATATTATCTTGTGTGAATCTAGAGATTTTTTTTCATGTTGAGCAGAAACGTTTACCTTTGTTTCATAAATGTACGAATGTTTTTTTGTTTTTTAAGTTTACGTCAAGAATTTGTGAAACACAGTGGAAAGAATCTTCTTTACAGTATGAAACATGTCCGGTAAAGGCTATCCGGGTCAATTACAGTGGTTTATACCACCAGCCTTGTACCACTTTCCCCAGTACAGAATGTACAATACACTATAATTCTTCTCCATTGTACAAAAATGAAATGGCTTTTTACTAAACAGCAGCCAGGATACAGCTTTAAAATCATGTCATCTTAGAACTGCATCGAAGACTATTTAAACAGCAGAGGGTAATAAATGTGGCAACTACGATATTGGATGCAAATCAGTACAAAAGCTCTAGGTATAGAACAGGAGAGAACCAGTCAATCAGCAAAATATTGTATTACATGAAACTTAAGAAGAATGGAAGAGCTACACGAACGCAACAATAACAATCTGAGGAAGAAGACCTCTCAAAAATCCTTTAAATTTACTAAACCTGTGGGCAGAGAAGGCCAATATAGTTAATGTGTAATAGGTTTTGTATCTTTAATGGCTGATACAGTTAACCCAAGTGCCTCATCATGTGAATCTAAAGGGTTGTTAGTGCACAGCAATGCACATTGCTACTTTACAGTCCTCATTGGTAGTAAATCATTTACAAATAAAAATGCCTGACATTTTCAGGTGATATAAAGAAATTGGAGAAAACCTGATACCTTTTTTTTTTTTTAACAGGGTATATTTACTTTTACTCCTTCGTATGCCATAAACATGCAATCAAGTTATCGCAACCTTTTTAACACTTGATGTCTTTGTGCATGTTTCATCATCTTACCAATATATTTTGTGACCTTGGAATTAAAATGTTCTATCTGCATTCTGAGTGGTTTTGAGACATTGAGCTTCAAAGATATATATAAGTCAGAAGGCTCAATATAGAAGTCAATAGGCTCAAATCGGACACAACCTTTTAAATGTAGCATTTTTGTTGTTGTTGTAATACTTCACACATATATTTAGTGCCCTATAAACAACAAATTAGTCATAAATGTCAGTTAGAACCTTGTAATTCTCAGGTCTTGATTCTTATCAGTAATTGAGTTTTTTTGAGCGTATACACTAGCTTTCAAGGAGCCTTGGGTGGTTGTGCAGTCATTTGACAGGAAATTTATGGATGTAGATTTCTATCAAAAATAAACTAATGCAAAAAGTATAATCCACAATTATTTTTACCATCCACATGCAAACACCTCTCAATTTGTCTTTTGGAAATAATTATCCACACACAAACACCATACACAGTTTTTTTTAAAGATTATATTTCTGTGCATGATCTAATAAATAATAAAATATGTCTGTAATCTCAATGCTATTATCTGAATTCAGTCATTTTATTTAAATTGTACTCTGTAACGGCTGTTTTCAATGCTGAGACAATAATGGAAACAAACATGAAACCACTGCTAACTGACTGAAGCCTTGGGAAATATGTATGGCTTGGCTGAACAACTTCATTTCCCATATGCCTGTGCAGTTTGCAAAGTACGTCCTAAGCGTGGTGACGCAATTAGTTATTTTTGTGCAGGCACAACTGGAATGGAAGGAGTAGCGGGATTGGAACCTTTAAAACAATGAGGTAATTTAGTGCATTGATTTATTGTATAGTAGTGTAACGTTAATTCATCTCAGTTCTCCAACTGACCTAAATTCAGTAAGAATCTGTGAAATGTTGAGCTAAGTGAGACCACTGTTATGAATCCGCTTCCTTTAGCTTTTCTGAGTTGCTATGTAACTTAGCTAGCGCTACGCTACCGTTTTGCTGAATGAAGTTTGGACTGGGGAGACGTCCGTCGTTCGCTAACTTGCGATACAAGTTTTGTGCTGTCAGGATTTGGTCAATACGCAGAAAACATGCAGGTAGCACGCAAGAAATGTGTCGTATTAGCTGTAGCATATGGTGAATCCAGAATTTCTGATTCGAAAGGTTTTCTGCCACTGAGTTAGCTAACCAGATGTAGCAAGCTATGCTAACATTTGTTTTTGGTAATCAACTGTAAGTTCCATGTTTGCTGGAGTCAAGTAGCAAACTGTAGAGAAAACCAAACTGAAAACAGACGAAAATTGGCTAATTTGCGTGTCGAATTATCGTCGCACTAGGTTTCAGAGAGGCTAGTTAGCCAACACATGCATTAACGTTATGGCCTCTAGCTGGCGCTAATGCTGATGTTGACACTGAGCCAGCTTATTGAAGTTAGCTAATGCTAACTCTTAAAGGATCAGTCTGTCGTGCAAACTACCTTTGGGTTCATTAGTGAATGGCCGGTCTGAAATTTCATGATGTTGTTATGACAGTTCAGTTGCGTTTATTAGCACTGTCATCAGCATTGCATGATAACGTCGCTTTAATCAAATATTAAAATATTGTGGGAGTGTGGTGGTGGTGGTGGTGGTGGGGGGGGGGGTCTTTATGGCAAGCTTCGTAGTTAGACTAGCGTTCACGTTCCTTCTATATTTAATACATGAATAACATGATGATGCAATTGCCAATATTGTTTTCCTTATTGGAATTGCCATTCAATGAAAATTGCCATGAAATTAAGCAAAATGGGGTGCAGAATTACGCTATTATAAACATGTAGTTTATGAGCAACTGTTAAACAGACGAGCCTATTCAAATGTAAAATTGGAAGTGTAGTACTGGGAGAACAGCTACATTTCTGTCTCGGCACGTTTGTGTTGCAAACGCGTATTAATCCAGTGCCGTGGTGGTTACAGTACACGGGTGCCATGTCACTGAAAGCTGATGATATGATTGTTCTACCCTTGGGGGTATTGGATAAAGCAATTAGGCATAACAAAAATAGGTTGCCATGGCCACGCACCAGCCAGCGGTACATCTCTTGATCGCTAATGCGGCATGACATTCATGCTGCGGTCCCTGATACTCTGGTGGGGGGGTGTTGGGAAGGCCTGGCACTTGTCCTTTACACAACCTCAAAAGGCAGTTAAACACAGACTGTAGGCAGTTTGAATTTTAATTACTTTCTGGCTGTATGTACCTGGCCGGATGTGCTATGCACAGTAAATTTTGCATTAACATAAAAAAGTATCCTTTATTACACCAAGACTGTAACATTTGCATGACTAGGAAAAATCTTCTATTGATTTAATGTTGGTTTATATTTCGGCAAGCCTAAATTAAGGTGCTGGCTTTGTCTTTTGGCTGTTGTTCACCTAACACAATGAATAGTTTTGTCTTCACTACTTCAAATAGCGTGGTATTTTTACTTTTGACTAATTTTCTGCATAAAAGGAAAAAAAACAAAAAAAACAAAACAAAGCACTGTAGCGAATTGCAAAATATTGGCATGAAAATAAAGGGTCTTTGACAGTGTGGAATATGAAATGTATGGATTCTGCCTACGAGGCTGAGGAGAATGCTAATGAAGGGCCCGGATCACATTGAGTCCATTCAGAGAGCCGGCTTGTACTTTCCATTGTATGGGCCTTGTTTTCATGCTGTGCCATACCATGTTGGCAAACGTCAAATGGGCTCCTTGCAGTTGTCAGTCCTGAGTAATGACGTCATTACTCTCCCCTCCCCACCAACACGTCCTTCGGACTGGATGGCTATAAACACGACCCCTCGCTTAGTTTTCGGCGGAGTTTGTTCGACGGGTGACGGCTCGCTCTCCGGCCTCTCGCGGCGGACGGGTTCTCATCACGGCCCCCCCCCCCCCCTCTCTCCCGCAGGTTCCAGCGTCTGTGAGCGGGAATGGCCCCGGGCGACATGGTGCCGGAGCACGCCAGGCAGCACAAGCCCCGGGAGAAGCAGCCCCAGCCCCGGCCCTCGGAGAGCGAGGGCGAGGCCGACGGCTCCTTTGTTTTCGAGGCCCACGAGGCCTGGAAGGAGTTCCACAATTCGCTGCGGCAGTTCTACGAGGCGGGCGAGCTGTGCGACGTCACGCTGAAGGTGGGCTCCCCCGGGGGGCTGGGGGGGGGGGGGGAGGGGCGTAACGCAGACGGAGCGAACACGGGCAGGGCTTCAGTTCGTAAATCTCCCCCCTCTCTCTCGCTCTCCCTCTCCTTCCCTCTCCTCCCCAGGTCGGGAGTCGGCTGATACCATGCCACAAGCTGGTGCTGGCGTGCGTGATCCCCTACTTCCGGGCCATGTTCCTGTCGGAGATGTCTGAGGCCAAGCAGGAGCTGATCGAGATCCGCGACTTCGACGGCGACGCCATCCGCGACCTGGTGAGCTTCGCGTACTCGTCGCGGCTGACGCTGACGGTGGACAACGTGCAGCCGCTGCTCTACGCCGCCTGCATCCTGCAGGTGGAGCTGGTGGCGCGGGCCTGCTGCGAGTACATGAAGGCGCACTTCCACCCCTCCAACTGCCTGGCGGTGCGCACCTTCGCCGAGAGCCACAACCGCGTGGACCTGATGGACATGGCCGACCGCTACGCCTGCGAGCACTTCCGCGAGGTGGTGGAGTGCGACGACTTCCCCTGCGTGTCGCCGCAGCACCTGTGCACTCTGCTGTCGTCCGCCGACCTCAACATCCTGTCCGAGGCGCAGGTGTACGGCGCCGCCGTCAAGTGGCTGAAGGCCAACCCGCAGCACCACGCCGCCTGGCTGCACCGCGTCGTGTCCCAGGTGAGCTCCGGGGGGGTACCCGCAGAGGTACCGGGCCGCTGGGGTCGCCCGACTGTTCCACGCTTTCTGCAGGGGAGCTCCTAAACTCTCCGCAGGATATGGGTTTTTTTTTTTTATTGCACTTTGTTGTGCGTGGCTCTGGATAAGAGCGTCTGCCTAAAGGTGTTGTTGCACGATGCAATTTCCACGGAACTTTGGTTGCAGCAACTGTTACATGGGGCAATTTAATCAATTTAAATTGCACGCAACGACCAATCAGACTCAAGTATGTATGGAGCGTTCGATATTAAGCTGGATCCGTTTATTCCGTTAGATACAAATATCAGGTCTTGATCGCAAAATTTTGCTAACGTTATTTGTTTTCTCTTGACGTTATATTTATTTATTTTCGCGATGTCTACAATACTACCAACAAGCAAACGCAAAGCCTTATGTGCGTTCATTTTATTGTACCACCTTAAGATCGTGTTGGAGGAGGAAACTGTCAAACGCCAAAAAAAGCACTTCTGGTTGCGCAGCCGGCTCCTCAACAGGCAGGAGAACTGGTGCTTTATTTAGTTGAGCCATTTCGTTGCGTTAACGTTACTAGCGTATATAGTTAGCCAGTTCGTTTAGCCAGTTATTGTTTATAATTTAGCTAGCTAGTAGCGTCATCGTAGCGTTCGCGTGTGATCAATATCTCACTTCTGATTGGTTATTGCATGCAGTCGGTTGCATGAAAGTTGGAACTGCTCCCAACTTGTTGCAACCAAGTTGCACAGAAATTGCAGGCAATGTTACACGAAGCAATCTATGACCAACTCAGCTGCAACTTAGCTGCTTCGTGTGACAACACCTTAATGTCTGTACATTGGCCTGTAATGTTTGTAACCCAATTTAATTGAGATACTTGCATGTAGCTGGAATTTTTTAAATGTAGTTATTTGCTGCTTTAAATATCTTTCTCATGAAGCAAGTTTTTTGCTGTGTCTGACTATGCACGTGTGTGTGTGCATGCATGTGTGTGTTTGTATGCGTGTCTGTGTGTGTGCATGCATTTGTTTGCGTGTGTGTGTGTGTGTGTGTGTATGCACGTGACTGTGTGTGTTTGCATGTGTATGTGTGTGCGTGTCTGTGACTATGCACGTGTTTGTGCATGCATGTGTGTGTTTTCATGCATGTGTGTCTGCTGTGCATCGTGAGTGTGTGTGTGAGTGTGTGAGTGTGCGCACGCACGCTCCTGCGTTCATGTGTCTGTCCCTCGTTCAGGTACGTCTGCCCCTGCTGCCGGTGGACTTCCTCACAGGGACGGTGGCCAAAGAGGAGATGATTAAGAGCAGCCTGAGCTGCAGAGACCTGCTGGACGAGGCACGGAACTACCACCTGCACCTGAGCAACAAGGAGGTGCCAGACTTCCAGTACTCCATCCGCACCACGCCCCGGAAGTACACCGCCGGTGAGAGGCACCGCTGCTCTCAGGAGCTTACTGTGTGAACTGCTGTGTGAAGCCTCAATCCGTTTGTGTTGGTATTAAATCATTTACCGTACAATTTAAGCATTATGTGTGCCATTAAGTCCTAATTTCATAGAGTAAATATTCCAAAAGTTCCGTTTTCTCTTCGTGTAAAGTTAATATTGCCTTTAGTGATGCAATTATCCATTGAAGCGGGGAATGGGATGTGTCTTGAAGCCCTGCGCATACACAGTATTTTACATTTATACGATGAGTGTGGATTAAAAGTGGCCTGGTTTTCGGCCTGGGGCAGGATCTTAACGCAGTGCGGAGTGGGTGGGGGTTTTCGCAGCGGGTCTTCTGCGTGATTGACGCGTCTGTCGGGCGATCCCCAGGCGTGCTGTTCTGCGTGGGCGGGCGCGGCGGGTCTGGGGACCCCTTCCGCAGCATCGAGTGCTACTCCATCACCAAGAACAGCTGGTTCTTCGGCCCCGAGATGAACAGCCGCCGCCGACATGTGGGAGTCATCTCTGTGGGAGGTGAGAACCGGGGAGCGACGGGGAGGAGAGGGGGAGGGGATGAGTGTAGCAGGGAGAGGGGGAGAGGATGAGTGTTGCAGGGAGAGGGGGAGAGGATGAGCGTAGCAGGGAGAGGGGGAGAGGATGAGTGTAGGGTCGAAAGTGTGAGCCTTGTAGCCTATTGGCTTGGGTACACAACTTGGACCTGGATGGTTGGTGATTCAAGTTTTGTCTTCTGCTTAGTCTAATCAACTGTAAGTCACTTTGGATGAAAAGCGTTGGCTAAGTAACTGTAAATAAGTACATTTGACTAGAGAAGCAGGGAGAGAGGGAGGGGGTGAGTGTAGCAGGGAGAGAGGGAGGGGTGAGAGGATGAGTGTAGCAGGGACAGAGAGAAGGGGTGAGTGTAGCAGGGAGAGAGGGAGGGGCGGAGCACAGTGGGCAAACGCTGGCTGGCAGGCAGCATTCCACACGCCCACCCTGGGTCCACTGGCACGCGAGTGCTTTCAAAATGGTGTCTTTTTTTTCTGCTGTTCGATTAAGCAACGTGCATTGTTTGTAGAATAGCTGTGTTGTGTGTGTGTTCTTTTAGATCAGTGGTTCCCAACCCTGTTCCTGGAGCTTTACTGTTCTGCAGGTTTTCACTCCAACCCCAATAAAACACACCACTGTAGATCTCATTGTGCTGCCCATTACTAGAATCAGGGTTGCCATATTAGGGTTGAAAACCTGCAGGATGGTTGGACTCCTGGAAAGGTTTTGGGATCCACAGAAAATGCACAAAACAAGAGATACAGCTTGAATTGAGTATATGGTTGCGTCTGGTTCAGCTGATGGCAGTGTTGTTTACGGGAGGGGAGAAATGACCTTTGCCTCCACACAAACACTGTTGTAAAGAAATTCCAGTGTAATAACAGTTCACTTTGTGGTCATGCTGCCGCCTGCCAAAGATGTGGGCAGACTGCTTTCTCCCAAGAATTTGATTTAATGTGCTGTCAGGGAAAGATCCATTCCTTTTAGCTGAACCCTCAGCAGTCAATACACTACGTTTATACCCATTTATACCTCGTCTTTTCAGCTCCTATCGCAGGGAAGCATGGTGTGGAGCAGGAGCAGCTAGGTAATGCTAGGTGTGTCTGGTGTGTTAGTGTCTTTCATGAGCCTGTCACAGGGTCTCATGAGATTACACTTACAGTTCTCAACATCGTACTCACCTGGTCGTAACTCTTAAAAACCTGGAAAATGAGAAGCTTGTAATTGGAAGACAAAAAATAGCACCTACTAGTTTTAAACAAATGTATGAATGAATCGAATGCAGTTAACCCCAGCATAACCACCTCCCACATAAGGGACCGGATTATCTGACCTGCTCATTGAAATGTCAATGTCTATTTCTTACTGGGATTGACTGCCAGGTGCCAACAGGTTATGTACTTGCATGACGGCAGTACATAACCGGTAGACCTGTACTTGTGCTCCTGGTGCATGCTGGGACTGCCGGACCTCCTGCTATGTGTGATTGATTGTGTATGCGCCCCATACTGAACCATCAAAGTAGTAACAAAGTGGATGTGTCCACCTCCCCACCTTTTGGTTATGCAACGGTTTACTGCGTCTCTATTTCTGATGTTTACTTTCCTATTTAATCCAACATATTTAACTTGCCAACATGGTTAACTTTCCATTAACGAGGAAGCAGAAATCAGGGTGGTCATGTCTCCACACCCTTGTGTGAACCCCCTTCCAGAAATAACACCACACCAGGGAGAGGTCATTGCCTTGTGTTCGGTCACATTACTGGAAGAAACTTTGATCTGGCACCTGACCAACCTGGAAATCCTTTTCCCAAACAGACTTTAACTGCGGTCAATTCAAGCGAGTGCGGTATCCTCCACTTGCTCTTTATGGCCAATTATATTTAATTGCAATGCTGCTGAACGTACCCTGAAATAACTAGGGTTCTACATCATCGCGAGGAGTGAATAAATACAGAATAGCAGAAATAAGTGTCATTCGATACGGATGTGGGAGCTGACACACTTTGGGAAAAGCTGCCCTCAGTGTTATTTCTGTCGCATTCGGTCATCATGCATTTCATAATGCGTCGAGATGGTGCTGCAGTGTACATTAGACAGGTTCTGGATGAGTCCTGACCTTTGTTTGAAGTCTGAGAAATGTAAAATGGGGCATATCCAGCTCCAACTGCCAGACCATCATGTAACCTGCTCCTGCCAAACGGCTGAAGCTAATTGGGTGTGGACTTGGTTTGCACTTCGATAGGAGCCTTCCTGGGAAAACTACGTCGCTGCTGGAAGTGAGGCCTGTCAGTTCGAGGTCCTGACTCAACCTGGCTCTTTCGGCCTGCTCCCGATTCAATTGGCAAATACATTTTTCTCTCCCTCTCCACCTCAGCAGGTGGGTGGTGGGCGTTCTGGTACAAAATGGCAGCCTTGAGTAACACGCAATGGGTGCTTGTTACGACCTCAAACATGACTTGCTTACCTTTGTGGCTCATAACGTTTAGACCAAGCTTAGGTGAGTTAGGAGGTGGTTGAGGCGAGTTTGTAATGCGTTTTGAGTGTCCAGAAAAGCGCTATATACATGCAGTAATCTATCTTGTGCCCTCATGTCCACTCTCCTAACGGCCTCATACCCGTTTAGCTGAACAGTGGCTACTGGCAGCCCCGGAGAATGAGGAGGTGGAAGCAGGATCGTATGTTATTTCCCACTTGCTTTTTTTTTAAGGTTTCCCTACACAGTTATTTATTCATTTTGCATTGTAGCTCTAACTAGTTAATTCAGTTGGCGATGCAAATGAATGGATGAGATCTGGTTAGTTTACTATTAGTTTATTATTCAGGGTGTTCTAGCTGCCAACTCTGGTATTGCTTTAAATATGTATATTGCTACTTGGACAGTTCTGATTATTCTACAAGGGTTTGAGTATCTACGGTATGTTATCGCTCTAGGACATGGAACCGTACTTTCCTCTAGGGCTTTCAGTGCACTTTTTCCCTGGTTATGGTTATGCACTTCATTGTACATCGCTCTGGATAATAGCATCTGCTAAATGACTATAATGGAATGGAATGGAATGTAATGTTAATGGTTCCTGGAGTCTGACCTGGAGTGCTCCTTCCGTAGGGAAAGTCTATGCAGTTGGAGGTCACGATGGGAGTGAACACTTGGGGAACATGGAGATGTTTGACCCTCTCACTAATAAATGGATGATGAAAGCGTCCATGAACACTAAAAGGTAGGCCGCAATCTTATTTCAATTTTAAAAATGACCTTTTCCTATAAGTATTTATCATAAGAATAATAATAATCTTTGGCTTTCTTTCACTCTAATTACCCGTTTTAATGAATAGGTTTTAAGAAAATTAATAATTTTGGAAAGGGATGTTCAAAGCCTCATTGAGGCAACACCTACCAAAAATGAATATAAGCCACACAGTTTTAAACCTTAGGTACATCAACAGATAGCGTTCATGGAAACGTTATGTGCTTCCGTTCCCTGTAGTTGATTTAAATGTGCCTGTAAGTGTGCTACACTGCGACTGTCACTGCTGTGTGTTCTCTCTGCAGGAGGGGCATCGCCCTCGCTGCCCTGGGAGGCCCCATATACGCTATCGGGGGCCTGGACGATAACTCCTGCTTCAACGACGTGGAGAGATACGACATCGAGTCCGACCGCTGGAGCGCCGTGGCCCCCATGAACACGCCTCGCGGGGGGGTCGGGTCTGTGGCCCTGGGGGTATGTACGGTGTCACGGGTCGTGGGGCTATACGCTTCCATTGCTACTAGGATGCATGCAGATTTCAAATGGAAATAATTCTAGGCAGCAAATTGTGCGTTTTTGAATTATCTATTGTCTATGCATTTTTTTTTGCTTTTCCTGTGTAAAGATGAACTATTTCATATCATTGTATTGTTGTAGATTTTTCATTATTTATCCATTGAGCTTGGCAGTGTTATGGCACTTTCTTATTTGTGGCTGTGGAATTTAACTGGATTCACATGGCTGTATGTCTTTATGTAAACTCGTCTTCTTTTGTGAATTAGGCCTCTAAATGATGTGTTATGTAATGTAGGCAGTACATACTAGATGTGTGTAAATATAGCAAATAGATGAGTATAATCATGATAATTATATAGATTCATGATATCGTACGTATTCGAACATCACTGGGAGTGAACATCTGAAACGCATAGCCTGCAGTACTTGGGGCGGAGATGAATGCGGTTGATGTTCCCGCTGTATATAGAGATGGCGTCTGACGGTGTTTGTTGCGTCCTGTCCGGTCAGAGCCACGTGTACGCGGTCGGGGGCAACGACGGCATCGCGTCCCTCTCCAGCGTGGAGCGGTTCGACCCCCACCTGAACAAGTGGAGCGACGTGAAGGAGATGGGCCAGAGACGGGCCGGCAACGGCGTCAGCGAGCTCAACGGCTGCCTCTACGTCGTGGGTGAGCGGCGTGCCTCAGGGGCCCGCGCTCGGGTCAATGTTCGCCCGGCTCCGCTGCTCCGGGCCGCTGTTCGAGCGTAGCAGTGGGATCACATGATTGCTGCCTTTTTACGGTTCTATGAAATGTGTTCGGGTGATTGGTGGCTGTAAACTCGTTTGGTATCTATTGCTCTTACGGAAGGTGTCATTTAAGGTTGCCTAAAGGCAGGATTGCATGAGTTGGCATATTTTTCCAAATGTTAAAACTTTGGTACGAGTCACGTACGTGATCCATTTCAGCATACTGTGACAGAGTAATTGTGCTCTACGGTGGCATTGTGGTGGGGAAGCTGTTGCTCACGAGAGACTACGAACCGGGCAGGCTTATACGGCGGTGTTCAGACTATCGTGAGCTAACATGGTCTTCCGAACACAGGGACGTTGTGCAGTTATTGTTGTTTTTTTCTATAATTATTGGACCAATTCACAGTCAGATAGTCAATAAGCAACCATAACCATAAACCACATTCCTCAGAAGAAAAACTACCATTGTACGGACGTTTACCGATTCCCTGTGTTGTGTTCGGAACACGTCGAGTCTAGGCCAGCGTTTTACACACACAAAACTGCATAATTTTCAATAGGCTTTGTCTTAGGGCATCTCATCAAGTTGTATCATTGCCTTCAGAGTCTATGAGCACACACCATGTCCTACTGTCTTAAGCTTGTCATGCTCTGAATGCTTTTGATGAGATGCTTTTTGAGAGGTGGCATCCTCTGCCCTGCTAAAGTCTGTGCTGTGAGGATGGTCACATCTGGGGAAGCAGGATCCGACGGGGGTTTTTTCCGGCCAGTTCCTTCCAGCATTTCTCATCTTCTCCGTGCTGTTTCCTCTCGTACCTCAGGGGGCTTCGACGACAACTCCCCCCTGAGCTCCGTGGAGCGCTTCGACCCGCGCTCACACCGCTGGGACTACATGTCGGAGCTGACCACGCCCAGAGGGGGCGTGGGCGTGGCCACCGTCATGGGCCGCGTGTTTGCGGTGGGCGGTCACAACGGCAACATCTACCTGAACACGGTGGAGGCCTTCGACCCGCGCATGAACCGGTAGGGCCGGGGGCGATGGGGGTAGGGGAGGTCACCACTACTTCATGACCAAGTGAATAAATTCCTACTGTTACAGTGTGAATTCTCCCTTTCAGTCCATATGACGCTCAAGCATAACTGCTGTAAAATCCAAAGGTACTCTCCACCGTATACCTTTTCAACTGATCAGAATGACTGCTGTACTATTGTTTTTGAGCCCCTAGTAAAACCCTACATAAGTTTCTCAGCTTTCTCACAATTCTCAACGAAAGTGTACAGCCCTTGGGTTTTGGGTGGAACCACTTCGTATTGGACTTGGGACTGAGAGGGTTAAGACTGGATAACATGATGTTGGTTGTAGGTAGACTGGATAACATGATGTGTTGGTTGTAGGTAGACTGGATAACATGTGTTGGTTGTAGGTAGACTGGATAACATGATGTTGGTTGTAGGTAGACTGGATAACATGATGTTGGTTGTAGGTAGACTGGATAACATGATGTTGGTTGTAGGCATCTCCGGTATCATGTTGTCCATATTGTTGCCATGTACAGGTGTTAAGACTGCAGGTATGGATTGGCTAGGTTTGTTCTGGCTGTGACGGTATGCCTGTTCCTAACGGGTGTGGCCTCTCCGCAGGTGGGAGCTGGTGGGGTCGGTGTCACACTGCCGGGCGGGGGCCGGGGTGGCCGTCTGCGCCTCCCACATCGGCCAGATCAGGGACGTGGGCCAGGGCTCCAGCAACGTGGTGGACTGCATGTGATCCCAGGAGCGGGGCTGCCCAGGCCGCGACCAAACACACACTCACACACTCACACACACACACACACACACACACACACACACACACACACACACACTCTCACTCACTCTCACTCACACTCACTCACTCACTCACTCACTCACTCACTCACTCACTCACTCACTCACTCACTCACTCACTCACTCACACACACTCACACACTCACTCACTCACTCACTCTCACTCACTCACTCACTCACTCACTCACTCACTCACACACACACACACACACACACACACACACACACACACACTCACTCACTCACTCACTCACTCACTCACTCACTCACTCACTCACTCACTCACTCACACACACTCTCACTCACACACTCTCACTCACACACACTCACTCACCCACGATTCACTCACATAAACACACAAACACACACACTCACACACTCACTCACATGCACACACACACACACTCATCCACGATTCAATCACATAAACACACACTCGCACACAAACACGTACACATGCACAGACAGGGCCACGTTGTATAAATCAAATGAGTTTTAGTGCTGCTTGCAGTAACCTGTGCCCTACTTGGGACGAAGTTTGACGGAGGACAATTCAGAAAATATACCACATTCCCACCTAATGTCTACTCTTGAACGATTGTTTGTTGTTGTGAATCAGTTGATGTTGTGGCCTGTTTGCTGGCTTTAAGAACTGTTTCATTTAAAAGCTACTGTGGAGAGGGAGTCTTTTTTGATGTCGGAGTGTAAGGAGTCACTTCTGACAAAACGCAGTCAGACAGATCTATACTTGTACTTAGGCAGGGCTGCTCAACGTTGTCCTTGGAGATCTACCACCCTGTCGGTGTTCACTCCAACACTAACAAAGCGCACCTTGCTCAACAGCTAGAGATGTTGTCAAGCGGCTCATTGGTAGAATCCGGTGTGCCAAATTTTGCTTGGAATGAACCCACGGGGGGAAGGTAGGTCTGCAGGAACAGAGTTTGCCAGCCCTGGACTGAGGTCTGAGCCTCAGTGCTGAACCTAATGAAGGCAGATGTTTAATCATCTCACAGATTAGTGCCGTGATCCTATAGATCATTTTCTGTAATATGAGAAAATACCCTTTAGGTAAGGTTAGTCGGTTGACAGACTAGCCAATCCTAACTAGGCACACGTCTGGATCGCGGTAGGCCCAATGGAACTGTCAGTCCTTTAAAGGAACACACTGACTTACTGTATGCTAGTTTGTTCTTGCGCGTGAACAATCATTCCCAAACATTAGGTAGCCACAGGACCATAAAGACTGGAGGCCTACAAGAAACATGTACCAAACATGCTAGACTTGAACTGACTGAAACGACCCTGTACATGTTGTTCACCTGCCTTAGCTGCTGCTGTGAGGCTCTTGTCTCTTTGTTTTCAAGGGCGGTATCCTGACGGTGTTTCTGCGCTTTTAGATGTACTTAAGCATTAAACATTTTTCTGCCAAAAGCCAACGGAGACTGCAGGGAAACAATGCTTCACCAGGCAGGATTTGTCCCGTTTTCTATAATTAGTCCAATATACAAGATGTTAGGTGTTATTCTTTAAGTTTCATTAAATATATATATCGATATATAGTTTACATTTATATAATAGATTATTGTGCACTATTTTCTTAGAGTCAAGTATATTTTTGTCTTTCGGGGGGGAAAAAGGTTTGAAGTGAATTAGATATTGATTATCGATGTATTGATATTTTCACAGTGACTACACTTTAATTGCTCATTGGGCTTCTGGCTGCTGTTTTATCTGTCAGTCATCACTGGTGCATGTGTTGGGGGGGGTTCACGTTATTGGGTATGAATGCAAATATCTAAAGAATTTGAATATTATGTTATTGTGTATTTATGAGTTGAGTTTGGTTCTGTACTGTATATAGGCTGATAGAGGATGAAAAATGTGCCGGATAGGTGTATGGTTTGTATTTGCATAACCAAAACATATTTTTGTACCCGTGTGTCCTTAAGGGAGACGTCCTATCACCCACATTTTGTACTGTACCTGTTTGTTTAATTAACAGTATCTTTATGTAATACTGTTGCAGGTGATTGTGAGTGTCAGTTATATTTTGCATATTCTACAGTGATGGAAATTCTTGACTTTTTAGAAAATTGCACTGTTTTGTGCCAGTCCTGTGCATGGCAGCACATGTGTACATGTATAATATTGATGCACTGTTCTGTCCCAGCACAGGAGTTTGCTGCTTGAGAACAGGACGTTTTCTGAAGTGGCTGTGTGTGTATTTATGGGGAGGGGGGGTTGGCAGTTTATTGGCAAAACATTAACCCTTACTGTCCATCCTGCCCTTTTCTCTGGGTAGTGATCGGACATATTTAAAGAGGAACTAATGCTGTAATCTGAGTCATTGGCTGAATAATTTTTCTAAATGTCTCCCAGGCTCCTAGAAACACTTTAATAGCATTAAGATGAATCTTGTTTCATGTTCTGACCGTAAATGTCTATGACCCGGCTCTACGCTGGTCACTGGTTTTAGTTTGTCCATGTGTAAGCCGGGTAAACTGTGTGTTATCACAGTTATAATGGAAATTATATTTGAATATTTGGGTATATTGGAATAAAGATACGAAAGAAGGTGGTAGAAGGCTTTAACATTTAAATTGTCTTGTAAATCAATTTCCCAGGGAAAATGTTTTTCTTTTTTCCTTTTTGGTGTAAAAATATTTGACTTGTCTTTACTTTCCCTTTTTACTACCAGACTGTTTCTTAAATCATACATTTAGTTTGTATTGTTAAAAAAATAAAATTCTCAATGTACAATTCACACTTGTTTTCTGTCAGTGCCTGTGTTGCTAGGAACTTAATTTCCCAGACTTAATTACATTTTTATGAAATTACAGTGATGTTTGGGACAAAGACATGATTTGGCATGATTTCTTGATTTGGCCCTCTACACAATTTTAGATTTGTAATCAAATGATTTCCAAAAGTCCACATTCTCACCCTTTATTTGAGGGCATTTTTATACCATGCAATTCACCATGTAGAAACCAACGGTTCGGATCATTACTAAGAAGAAAGAGCACAGTTGGTTTGGTTTGGCCCATGTTTCTGACTGTTTTTCCCACAGCGCACGTGTGCGGCAGAAAGCCACTCTCTTCAGCGTAGGTTCTGGATCCAGCATATCGGTGGAGAGAAAGGGTCCCGGAACTTCAATTTAGAGCCAAACCAGTTTAGATTAGCCGAGTACGTATTTGCGAGTGATATTAAAGTGATATTAGTCTGCGTTTTTATTCGTGTTTTTGTCACAATCGACGACATGGAAAAACCGATTATTGAACTTACTTCAAGTCAAAAATGTCCATCTTGTGAATTACTTTAAATGCCTAAAAAGCAGCTAGCGGAGTACGCGTATCTTATTTCAGGATCATTATCTTTTTTTTTGTTATGCAACGCTCAAATACATTGAAATGACCGACAATAAAACCAGAGTTGTGTTTTAAAACCATGCATACATTTCGCAAAATCTCGGCAGTTTCATCACCGGTAGTAGCCTACCAGCCAAAAGCGCAGAAAGAGCAGTCAGAACGCGACTCACTGGCGTGTAATTCTTCACAAACATGCATATAAGAAATCATTAGGAATGTAACTTCAGGCCATTCTATTAATGAGGATTATATTGCTGGAAGTGGAAGTAAAAGCGCACTTTCTGCTGATGAGACCTCTGTTTTCATGTGCTCAACGCAATTGCAGGACGGTCTGAATGCGGATGAATGCTACCTTCCATTTCGATTAGAATTAGCTTGCTACATAATTCACCTTATGCACAAGCCGGTCTTTTCTGTTATCTGATTTAAACCAGTGCACCCTGGGCCTCAACGTGTTTGTGCTTGTTTATTCTACGCCTCATAATGACTTGCTTGACTTTCATTTGACACTCAGGTCCCCATGTTGATTGTTATTAATGTTGTAAACCGGCTCCACCATGTAGAAATTAGAATGTGTGGGACAAATGGCTTCATGGGTGTGTTCAATTACTTCCTTAGGGCAGATATGAGGATGAGCTAATAAGCAAGCAAATTATTTATTTAATAATTCGACCTGCCTCTTCAATTGTAAGAATGGTGGCCCTCACTTCACGGGAGACAACCATGTGCATTTTTCCTCTGTTTTGTGGCCTTCTCGTAAGCATGCCACCATGCATCTTTACTCCTCTTCCTCTTCATCTTGGATAAGCAGGGTTGGACACCTGCCTCTGTTCAATGTTTCAATGATCAGGAAGTGTAGTGCTGTAATTGTGTTGCACCTGTGCCCTACAGTAATTTGTGACTGGGTGATTTGTGTCAAGATTCACCTGACAAGCAATTTAGTTGACATTACATCAATACCATGTCAATAACATTTAGGGAATATCTTCTTGACATATTATGATGGTTGGATGGAGCATTTTGCACATGATGCCATACATAAAGTGCAGTTGCATAGATGTGTTTGGGAGTAAAACTATTCAACAGAAAACAACATAATCTACTCTGATCAGCAAGATATGTGATTGATATTTGGGCCAATTGTTGACAATTATACTTAATCATTTGCATGAACGTGCATCACATTTGCAATTTATGAAAAGCAATGAGAAATGCTGTTCGGCTGTGAACAGGTGATGTTATGGTGTGGAGATTTTCATATGTTGTTTTGTCATTTGACAGTTGGGCCAAAGCGATGGAGGAAAACTGTCAAACCTTCAACATTTTAGGAACTTATCTGCGGCATTACATTCCAGTCCGATTCCAACAATTATCGGGAATTGGTAAAGAGTAAAAACTCATAAATTAATGTTTAATCCTCCTGTTATGTTCAACTCTAGGGAACAGCAATAATGTTCCCGGGTCAAATTGACCCGATGCATGTTTCACCATCTGAAAGTAGTTTAAAAATATATTTTTCTCCATAAACATTATCTTTAGCTCAATTAATATCTATTAAATTAATATTTAGTGTAATCACGTTTTTCACCTCTTACAAATCATGGTTTACTGATGGGAATTAATTTGCTTTCCATTAAAAAAAAAAAAAATTTCTGTACACTGGCAAAAATTTGTTTCAACACATTCTTATTTTATTTTGGGGTTTTTTCAACATTTTTGAAATAGTTTCTGTTATGGGGGCATGATTAATTCAAACAACACATCTCTTCTGTTAGGTGTGAAACTAACCCTTTAAATTCAAATATACATGTTGAAACTACATTTAATTTTTAACAATGTATACAATGTTTTATACAAAGAAGGAGAACATTTTGTTTGAGTGTGTGTGTGTGTGTTTGTGTGTGTGTCTATGAAGCACATGAGTGGCATTATGTCACCACATGTTTTGTGCAAATTAATTTAAATCTAATTTAAATAAAATAAAAAAGAAAACAATTCTATTTTTTGGTCTAATTTTGATAATTTGACACTTTGTATCCTGCATTATCACTGCCGGGTCAAATTGACCTGAACAGTATGTGTGCAATATAAACATGGGCAGGTTGTAAACATGTTAAATGAATCATTTTTCATTTTTCATTACCGTAATTAAGCCCAGCAGAAAAGGTTTCATGCTCCAAAAATGTTTTTTCTATGTTTTTCCTGGATTTTTAAACTTTGAAACAGGTCAATTTGACCCGCAACATAAACTGAAAGAGTAATTCATAATGAATAATAATTAAATGTTCACATCAAGATTTTCTATTTCCTCTTTGTCACGCAGCTTCATTATTACTTTATTCCGTTTATTGTATTGTTGGTGGTTTTGTAACATCATGTAAATCTCACCCTAAACCAGGTTAAAAAGTAACAATACATAATTCTGTGGGGTTTTATAGGACGTTTACAATGGCACAGATTCTGAGACCGTGAAAACTACTCCATTTTGTCTTTGTAGATTTTAGTGCTGTGCAATTTGACTTTGTTTTAGCTGAAAAACTAGGTTTTAGCTTAATCAGTGGCATAGTATGTACATTTTGTATAATATGTGTAAAAACGAAATATCTAAAATATTAGATATTAGATATTAATTAAATATAAAAATAAAATTTTACGTAAAAATGTTGGTGATGTGAACAAGTTGGTTGCATCTTGGAGTATCCACGTTTCCAAAAGTATTTCGATTCCACCTCCATGGCAAAAAGCGATTTAGAAAATATTTTTAAAAGAAGGCCTCCTGTTATCAAATCACAAATATAAGCGTTGGGAGGTCACTAAACACCACTGGAACTTTATTAGATGAGTATAGAATAAAGATTTTTGGCCACAGACACCTGCTTTAGACCAAAACCCGCCTGCCTTTGCAGGCTAAAACTGGGCCATCACTGGATCTTTCAGTAGGACACTAAAACCAAAGCATTGCTCCAAATCCACAAGACATGGCTAACTGACCACAAAATCTAGATTTCACAATGGCCATCCCAGTCCCCAGACCTAAACCCCGTTGAAAACCAGTCAGTTGTGCTGAAGAGGAGAGACCAATGATTGATGGTCTCGGATCCCTTGCTCTGTGGTTCTGTGTTCTCCCACCTCATTAATGGTGCTATTGTCCTGGCAATGGGAGGATGTCAGTGATTTTGGCCCACGTCATTATAATTGGTGTGCCCTGTAGTGTTTTACAGCAACCACTACTGTAAAATAATGCCCCAATATTCACTTGTTTCAAGTGACTGAAATACCCTTGTTTCATTTAATTTCGTTTATACACAAAATCCTACATAATAAACTTCACAGTACTAAGATCAAGGAACAGTATGTCTAATCTTGGTGTCAAAACGAATGATACAAAATGTGTAGTGGTAACGTTTTTATCTTTAACAAGATTTATCACATTTTTGTAGATGTGCTTCCTAGTTTCCTATATTGGTACTCCTGTTAGTAGTGCCATGTATATGGACACCCTTTTGGGGATACACTTTCTGATAATTAAATGATGTTTCATTGCACAAAGTTCCAGTAAAACAGGGCATGAGGTCCATGCCCCATGTTAACCTGTTTCTGAACATTCTCGCTTGCAGCTGCTTGCGTGTTGTTGATGGAGGCGCTTAGCTCAGCTCGTGGTGTCTTTTGGTTTTTACTGCCCTCAATCTTTGGACCTTGGTTTGTTGAAGAAAAGTCGGTGATTCACTCTGGTATTCTCAGAGCTCTACTGATTGACAGCTGGGTCAAAGCAAAGCTTGTGCTCTGGGAATTCAAGCAACAGCCACTGGAGGATGTACACAACTTGCCCCTGAGCAGAAAGGCTTTACCTGATGTACAGAAGACGCAGTATGCTGCTCGTACTTGTCATCTTGTCCGGGCTCTTAAGTTGTGGTAAGTCCAGGATAATGCATGGATCTGGTTTGGGCTGGTCGATGGGGAAGTTTGGATCTGTAAGATGTACTTTATTTTACCATCGTCTTTTACCTTTGTTTTCCTGGGCTCTAATATTCATAAATGTGATTTTAAGATGTCACTCTGCACTAGGACTTTTTTTCCAATCTGTCAAATACAAAACTTCAAATGGCAATGGAATTTTTTAATTCTACTAAAAATACATGAAGGTATGCAGAATTCTCTGGTAGAATAAAGCAAATTGATTTATTTATTTGTTTTCTCCTGTATCACGTTGTGCTTACTGTAAGAGTGTATTGTCATATAAAATATGCTGGATCCACAAATTGGGTAGTCTTTAGAGTCTTTGGACACAAATTAATTGGATATTGTTCTCAACATCCACATTGCATATTCCGATTTAGATTTATATGAACTATGGCAGTTTATGAAATGCCTGAAGTTATCCTTCTAGTCCAGGTAAAGCAGCCCCTGTCATTACTGCTGTGGAAGCAGGCATTTTTGCGGTGTTGTTGTGAGATATTTAGGACTATATATTTAGGAATAGGACCTGACACAATGGGACCACAATATTATTTTGTTAAGCAGCGTATTCATTTCCTGTGACCTTGCAGATAGCATGCACATTATTAAGTTCTTTGTTAGAGTGGACAAGCACTAATTCATACACACTGGGATCACATGACTTAATTTCGTTTAATGTTCCCAAAGTACGTATTGTCTTTGGTGACAAAGCTTTCAACTATGCTGCTCCCTCCAGCTTAATACGCTATATATACCTATATATAAATTTTATGATTTTATACATTTTAAACTGCTTATGGGCGACACATTGGACACTGTAGGAAACTTGTTTTACAGCCTAAATAGTTTGTATATTACCTATATTCTTCTGTGTCTTATTGTGTCTAAGGCGCAATATTTTTTTGTTTGTTAATTTTAAGCCATTTTGGCCAGGACTCCCTTGTAAAAGTGATCTAAATCTCAATGGGACTATTTCCTGGTAAAAATAAAGGTAAAATAAAATGGAATAAAATCAAGCAAAAGTTGAAATGTTGAAGTTCAATAACTTTGTGCCGGGGATTGAATAACTTGTGTATCTGAAGACTGCGGCACACTCTTAATGAAATGTAAATATCGCCGCGACAATATTGTCCAAGAGAAATGATTATACATTCCAAATTGGGAATACATAATAAATATATTTTATAGAAAAAAGGAAGGAAGCATAGGTAATAAAAATGTGTTTCTAGACAAGATTCCAGCACACCTGGGATCATATGTGCTATCACAAACAACAGACTGCACCAAATGGTCCACAGCAGCCATTAACCTGATTAATCCTGGAATACCCCAATTTCATTATGTCAATCACTGACACGCAAAGTCCTTTTCTCATAATATAAAATATTTACTGTACATCCACAAGTAATTACATTCCAGTACATTATTGGCACTTGGCAGACACTCTTATCCAGAGCGATGCACAGTTGATTAGACTAAGCAGGAGACAATCCTCCCCTGGAGCAATGCAGGGTTAAGGGCCTTGCTCAAGGGCCCAACGGCTGTGCGGATCTTATTGTGGCTACACCGGGATTAGAACCACCGACCTTGCGTGTCCCAGTCATTTACCTTAACCACTACGCTGCAGGCCACCTCACATATCTAGTTCAATGTTTCTGGAGAAAGTATTTTTTCTGAAATAAGGTATGTCGGTGTGACGGGTTATACTCTCCACTTCCCCCCCCTGTGTGCAGTGCTTAGCCAATGTGAGCCGGGATGGAGAGAGTATGAAAACAAATGCTATTTTTTCTCCACGGACGAGAAGACCTGGCATGATGCCCTCACAGAGTGTGAGCGTAAGGGTGCCAACCTCATGAGCATCCTCGACCTTCATGAGAGGGTAAGACCAGCGCTTATCACTGTACATAAAAGGAAATCTTCAGGGGGGTGTTAATTGGAAGGATAAGGAAGGACGATTTAACCTTTTTACTTCTGATTTGTGGAGGTTTTGGTTTTACTGAGTGCAGTTATCTGGCTAAGTCAGTAATCCTGCTTTGTGGGAAAAGGCCCCTGGCATACCTGTGCACCTCTGTCTCACAAAGTATAATTTCTGATCTGGAATACAGACATAAGTTTTGGGTAATGCACTATGTACTGCATAATATTTGGGCTATAATTGGCTGCATGTCTTTGGCTCTGTAGACGTGGGTGCGGACTCAGGTCGGTACAGGGACTTACTGGATCGGGCTGAATGACATCGCCACTGAGGGTGTCTGGGAGTGGTCAGATGGGAGTGTATACTACCCCTACCTCGAGTAAGTAGTGGAGCACCCCAAATGTGGATGACAGACTGACCCCGAATGGTCTCATTAACTGGCGTGCATTCATAAATGCTCCTATAGCCCCTTGCTTTTGTGTTGTACATTGGCAGCTGACATTCTTTTCTTGTTTGAACTTCTCAGATACTGGAGGCCAGGCCAGCCGGACAACTGGGATGACACTGAGGACTGTGGACAAGTAGGAGCAAACGGGCAGTGGAACGATGAGGCCTGCACCGTCCCACGCTTGTTCATCTGCAAGCGGCCCAACCGTAGGTTCACTTGCCCCTCGGCAAAGGCTCGATCAGTGGTCTTCACTCCTGGTCCCAGAGAGCCACTGGCTTTAGCTGTTACTCAGCACTTAATTGATCAATGAAAGCAGTTAATTACAGTTAACTCCTCTTGCCTGGTTTCTTGAGTCTGGCTTTGTTGTTGATATTAAGGTGAAAACAAACACCGCCACACCCTGCCACTCTCCAAGACCAGGTGTGAGGACCATTAGGCTAGACCAGGGGTCGGCAACCCTGGTCCTGGAAAGCCGCAGGGTGTGCTGGCTTTCGTCTCCACCTTAAAATAAGCAACCGATTCAGACCCAAGAAACCAGGTGAGGTGAGTTAACTCTTGCAATCAACGGCTTTCATTGATCAATTAATGCCAAGTAACAACGAAAGCCGGCACACCCTGCGGCTCTCCAGGACCAGGGTTGCCGACCCCCTGGGCTAGACCCTTCATCTGGAGAGTGCATGCGAACACATAATGGATCAGTGCAATGGATGAAAGGAAATGATTGGGTTCATGTTCACCTCTTTCAGCGAACCCGCCCATAATGTGTGACACGGCCAACGGGTGGGAGCAGTTCCAGTCGAACTGCTACAAGTTGAAAGCCGACACGCGAACGAACTGGGGCTCCGCGAGGATGGACTGCGTCAGAGAGGGGGGAGACTTGGTGTCCATCACGTCAGCCGGGGAGGAGCAATATGTGACAGGCCGCCTTGATCCCTCAAGCTACGACCTCTGGATCGGCTTTTCCACCCTGGTAATTGACTCACCGTAATTCAGTATATTCCCCATGAAAAATACCTTACTCACAAAGCAGTCTTAGACCTACACTGGTGCGTGCTGAATATACGGTGTGTTACGTCAACACAACGAATAAGCCAGTTGGTGTGCCCATCTTGTGTAAAATCATTCCTACAACTATCAAGTCCTTCACTTACTTTCCATACTTTCACTGTTTTACCACTTAAGTAATATTAAAATGGAAATTTGAATGAGACAAACAGACTGTACCTGTGTAACAGAAAGTAGAAAATCTCTTGTTGAACTGTTTTGCTCAAGCAGCAAGTCGCAAATGAGAACTAACTCTTGCGTTGATGTCACAGAGCTGTACAACATTTTCCTGCCAAGTTCAACCTGACAATGAGCTGTTTCGCTGGTCCGATGCCTCATCTTCAGACTACACCAACTGGGGAGCGGGAGAACCTGATGTCACGTAAGGCTGACTCATTTCAGCGACGGGAGCTGATGAAAAAATGGCTGTACGGCTGAGGTGAACAAGCGCATACGTGTGGTAAAGGCCCTGTTCTCCCGCAGGGCTAAGGCGAACGGCGTCTGTTCTGCAGTGATTAAAGAGGCGAATGCAGAATTTGGGAAGTGGAGGTCCCATGTCTGTCGTCATGAGCGCCCTTACATGTGCAAACGAGGAATGGAGAGTAAGACATTAACCGCCGGAAGAGCCACATTGTGACAATCCCGGAAGCCTTTTCCCCCCCAATATACGCAAACACCATTTACAGGACTTTTTTAAAGTGTAATATCTATTTGTATTGGACTTTATATCCCCAAGGGCTGACACTATATGATTCTCTTCCCTTGGGGGCAATTTGCAAATATACTTATTGCACTCGAAGTGAAAACCCATAAAGAGGGTTAATTTTTTCCTTTGAAGAATGTAGATTGTGGCGGAGAAAGTGAACTTCAGCTCTGTCTGATCGTTTCAGCGGTCTGTCCTGCGGGATGGCTCAGCTTCGGTGGTAACTGCTACTGGGTCGTCAGCAACCTCAACCTCCTCACCAGCTGGCACGAGGCTCACAGCAGATGTTCAGGCCGGGGAGCGAGCCTCGTGACGATCAAAAGGCGAGCGCCGCCTCACTGCTCAGGAAAACACATTACTGCTTAACACATTTACATTTTACATTTACATTTTTGAGGGCGGCACGGATGGTGCAGTGGGTAGCACTGCCGCCTCACAGCAAGGAGGTCCTGGGTTCGAATCCCCGTCGGCCGGGGCCTCTCTGTGCGGAGTTTGCTTGTTCTCCCCGTGTCTGCGTGGGTTTCCTCCGGGTACTCCGGTTTCCTCCCACAGTCCAAAGACATGCATGTTAGGCTGATTGGAGAGTCTAAATTGCCCATAGGTCTGAGTGTGTGAGTGAATGGTGTGTGTGCCCTGAGATGGACTGGCGACCTGTCCAGGGTGTATTCCTGCCTTTCGCCCAATGTATGCTGGGATAGGCTCCAGCCCCCCTGCGACCCTGATCAGGATAAGCGGGTTCAGATAATGGATGGATGGATGGATGGATTTACATTTTTGCCATTTGGCAGACGCTTTTAATCCAAAGCGACTTACAAGTGCATAGGTTCTACCATAAGTCAAAGCATCACGTCCAGAACTAGCAAAATACACATGAAATGCTGTTCTAAACGTAGTCGTCATCATAACATAGTCGTCATCATATCTGTAATTTATGCTCCTCAACATTTCCGTAGTGTCCGCCACAGTTTCACAGTTATTTCGCCAATTGCTGCACGTGTATATGATTCTTGTTCTTACTGCAGCACTGTACATATATTTTCATATATTGTCCTCCTCAGCCCGGAAGAGCAGTACTTCATCAATGCTCAGCTACCTGATCTGCACCAAGCTGATGTGCCTGATGTCTGGATTGGTATCTCAGGTAGAGATCTCTGAGCTTTGTTCATAGACTCTGGTAGGATAAGTTTTTTCAAATAGGAATACAGAATTCCTACATTTTTCCACTGTATTGATAACATGTAATATGATGTATTGCTATTGCTATGTACCTGGCCACATCAATTCTCTAGCATTTCTGTCATTTCTGTTCTTTAACTAGTTTGTTTCACTTGTTTCTTGGTCCTACTCCTAGATAAGAACCAGGACGGCACTTTCCAGTGGGTGGACAACACTGACATTTCTTTTGCAAACTGGAACCCCAATTTTCCCAGAAATACGCAGAACATGTGGGACTGTGGCCAAATTTACACAGGTGAGTAAGTGTGGGTATCTAATTCACAGCTGTGAGGAACACACAGGGCTTAATTCAGGACCATGAGGGTCACACAGAGCCTAATTCAGGACCATGAGGAGCACACAAGGCTTAATTCAGGACCATGAGGGTCACACAGGTCCTAATTCAGGACCATGAGGGGCACACATGGCTTAATTCAGGACCGTGAGGGACACACAGAGCCTAATTCAGGACCGTGCGGAACACACAGGGCTTAATTCAGGACCGTGATGTATAAAGCAGAACTGAGTTCAAAAGAAGCATAATATATTTTGAGTGATACCAGTGATAGTTTATTTCTCCTCTCATTCCTTGTTTTTAATATTTTGCAGGAAATTACAATGGAAAATGGGAAACAACCAACTGCTTCAAAAATCTGGGGTACATTTGTAAAATGATCGGGGGCCAAAACGTGAAACCAACTCAAGCTCCAGGTTAGAAGCAAACACTGGTCAACCTCTATTAACAATATGTGTGTGTATGTGTGTGTATGTGTATGTAGTGAGCCCCGTAATGTTTGACACATATACATATTTTTTTAAATGCGTCGTCAGCTTTTATTAAAGGGTATTTTTTAAAATATATTTTGCCCCACCATGTAGTCATTATGGCACGTTTTATACATTTCAGGGCCCCATAATATTTGGGGCATGTTAACATTATGTGAATGACTTTTGCTGTTGTGTTATGTTATGTAAATGAAAGTTGTTGTGTTTAGTACTTTGTAGTATAACCTTTGTACGTAATTACACAAATTTTATTATGGATACTCCAGCTCAATGACTTGAAATGAACCAATGAATATGAAGTTTCGGTGCAGACTGTCATATATGATTTATATGCATAGCCCCTCCATTTTAAGTAACCAAATGCACATTTCACACCTAGCGTGACCTCTAGACCTTTCAATAGCATTCTTGTGCTGTAGAACGATACGCCAATACAAAGCTTGCAAAGAAACAACTGAGCAGCCAAATGTACAATTACTTTTGGTCCTCCAAAATGACTGGACTGTGTATAAAAAGGGTTGTGTTTCCTACATGGTTCACCCAGTATGAATGTACCGTATATATACAAATTTAAGCTGACAGTCTGCACTTTAACCTTATATTCATTGGTATATACAGTATTCTACTGATATAGTACCATTATTTAGCACAAACTGCTCAACATGAATTACTGAGTGGTAAAATAAGTTGCCTCTTTAATTATGAATATTAAGGGACTCACCAGGTCACGTGGATTCTGTTGAAGTCATATAGTACATGCAAATACTGAGACAGGTCAGATTCCTTGAAGCTGGAAATGACCTTCCTGCCACCTTAAACAATGGTGGAGGCTCACTTAACCATCCACACCAGAGAATGACACCAGAGAACATGATTATTGCAAGCCCTGTTTTTAGTGAATCAACATTTAAGGCTTTATTTGTCATTTATGTAATTGTATTTATGACATATGGTATATAATACAACACCTTGTTTCCCGGTGGTTCTGGATCAGACTCAAACTGTGATACTGGATACATACTATTTGGAGAATACTGCTATCACTTTGAGAGTGAGTCAGTGAAAAAATGGCAGGATGCAGAGAACTTGTGTAAAAACCAAAATGGACACCTGGCTAGCTTTCATAGCCAGGAAGAGCTGAGTTTTCTGACCGGTGAGTCATTCAATCTTGATCTTACGCTCTTTGAAATAAAAGCAAACTGTGAGATGCAACATACTGTGAGAAGCAATATAAACACAATTGGATTTACTTGGAGATCAACTATGCGTGAGAATTGTTCTTAGTTGCAAAGCAGCAAGGCTTCATTCAGGTTATGGTGATCAGAATAGCAGTAATATTCAGAAAATGTTTCCACTTCTTATTGCTGTATATTATGCACAGATCTTTTTTTCTGGTGTCTAATGATGAATGTGTCTTCAGCTCATATGACACAATCATCGTGGATCGGTCTGAATGACATCACAGAGGAAGGGAGGTTTGAATGGTCTGACCAGACAACAGTGGAGCTGGTGAGTCTAGGCTTTGCACCTATTATATGCAGATATTTTCACACTTTGTGGATTATGAAACACATTAATGGACCACACACTAATACAGTACAACCAAGCAAACAAAGATTAGTTTAAGAATGTGGTCACATTTGAATGAAATACATGTATTGTATTTATCTAAGAATGTTGATAAGATCTCTTTTTCACTACTATGCAATTTCTTTATTAAGGCAGTTGAATTGTGGATTTGTTATATTTTACACCTCCACCTGCAGTTAGATAAAAATAGACAAAAACCCAACCCATTCAGGTGAATGTGATATAGACTAAATACAAAATATCAATGCTAATTAAAAGGCCTAAAGGTCAGATCAGTCAATAATATGCTGCCACAATTTTTTCAGATTGTGCAACCACGTAAACGCTGTAAAGGACATTCAGGGAAGTTCAGAGCAGTCTGCTCTGTTTTGAAAAGGAAAGGGTGCTTTACTGTTAACAAAATTGTTGTTATTTCTGCCTTGTGCTTGTGCACAGGATCTTCTTTTCTGGAGTGACGATCAGCCGGACAACTGGCAGGGAAATGAGGACTGTGTCCAGCTTCTGGGAGTGGATCATGGCCAAATAGGATATCTCAATGACCAGTTCTGTACCAGCAGCTTTCCTTTTGTCTGCAAAAAAGGTTGTCGTTTTAATCCTAGAAAAGTCATCTAGCACTCAGTGAGCACTTTATTAGGTCTTTTTTTTTAGACATAATGGTCTTCTGCTGCTGTAGCCCATCCACTTTTACGCATTGTGTCTTCAGAGATGCTCTTCTGCGTACCACTGTCGTAATGTGCGGTAATTTGTGTTACTGTCACCTCCGCAGTCTGTTATGCACGGAAATCCCAACAGATCAGCAGCTTCTGAGATACTCAAACGACCCTGTCTGGCACCAACAATCAGTTAGATCACATTTCTTCCCCATTCTGACATTTGGTCTGGAAAACGGTTGAACCTCTTGACCACGTCTGCATGCTTTTATAAATTTAGTTGCTGCCACATGATTGGCTGATTTAATATTTGCATTAACCGGCGGGTGTACAGGTCTACCTAATAAAGTGATCACTGAGTGTATAGTCAGAATGTTGTAGTCGACTTTTTACACTATTTGACTCCCATAAATTTGTGAAGTATTTACAGTACAATCACAATAATGTTTTTTTTTAATAAACCTTCATAGTGCTTTGTGTACCATGCGTCACATTTCTGACTTCCTTTTGGACCAGTGAAAACACTGAATCCCCTGTTTAATAAGTCTGTCTGTCGTGATGTTCACGTTCATTCCTCACTGTGGGTCACGTATGGGACACTTACACTCTTAATCCTCAGTATAATCATCATTAGGGCTCTGGATTCAGGCTTCACGCTTTTTCTTTCTCATCCTGTCCATGATGGTCCTTCACATCCTCATCTTACTCGTCTCTCTCTCTGTAGCAAAAGGCGAAGGCCCCCCGCCCCCTCCAACGTCTGGACCAGGTAAGCAGGATATTTCCACTTTGTCAGTCCGCTCTGAAAATTTAGATTGCCACGGGATACCATCTTGGGGGTTTCCTACTTCTCCCATCGGCTTATTTTAATTTTGGTTGTCCCCCCCTACAGGGTGGAATGAGAAGTGTGGCTCCTGGGTGCCTGATCCCTTCAATGACTACTGCTACCTGTTCAACTACCTGTCGATCAGAAACTGGGCGGACGCTCGGGCTGACTGTGTCAACCAGGGTGGCGATCTCATCAGTATCACGGAGCCCTTCGAGCAGGGCTTCATTCAAGGTTAGGCCTCGGAAAGACAATTGTGGATGGTATTTATGTAGCAGTGTGTCTCAATGTGCTATACCTTGAGGAGAAAATGCTCACCATACTTTAGTGGAGATGGAGAGGTAATTTATTAACCCATGTAAACTGGTTGGTCATTAGACTGGCAATTTGGCCGGGGTGCAGGGAAGCCTCTCACAGCAAGGAGGTCCCGGGTTCGAATCCCCGTCGGCCGGTGCCTCTCTGTGCGGAGTTTGCATGTTCTCCCCGTGTCTGCGTGGGTTTCCTCCGGGTACTCCGGTTTCCTCCCACAGTCCAAAGACATGCACGTTAGGCTGATTGGAGAGTCTAAATTGCCCGTAGGTATGAGTGTGTGAGTGAATGGTGTGTGTGCCCTGCGATGGACTGGCGACCTGTCCAGGGTGTATTCCTGCCTTTCGCCCAATGTATGCTGGGATAGGCTCCAGCCCCCCTGCGACCCTGTTCAGGATAAGCAGGTTCAGATAATGGATGGATGGACACTGATACAGGACCGTGCTTTAACATCTCACCTGAGAGATGTAGCCTCCTACAGCGCAGTCCCATCATTGCAATGGCATTCGGGAAAAGGCGTGCTCGTGTGGCCCTTACACGTTGATTGGGGGTAAGGCTGCCCTTTACAGACCTGCCAGCACCACTTAAAGCGGCAACACGGCTTTCTCTGGAGCCTGAGCCAAACTTAGCTTAGCCACAGCCGTCAGACAGGAGAAGTCTCGGCGTCAACAACCCGCAGCTCTTAGTGAATTGTCGACGTGTGTGCGGTTTGTAGGTTCAACTAATAACAGTATGCGCAACTTTGGGCGGGGCAATAGTTTGCTGTGTCTGTTTTTTGTTCCAAGCTCAAGTCCAACTGATCCCTACGGGGGTGGCTATGTGGATGGGCGGCCACGACTCCGTCGCTGAGGGAGGCTGGGAGTGGACTGACGGCTCTCCGTTCCGCTACATCAACTGGGCGGCAGGTGAGGGCTGGAAATGTGACTCTAATGAATTATTAAATAGGAATGCGATTGTATCGTGTCCAGCAATAATGTAAGTAGTCATTGATACGTACGTAGATTTGTAAGGATTACATTTTTATGCGTTGAAGTCATGACGCTTGTAATGGCTTGGTTGAATGACTTTTTGTAATTACCCGCTTTCTTTTCTCAGGCCAGCCAGATAACTACTATGGGGAAGACTGTCTCTCTATGCTGATTAACTCAGGCTACTGGAACGATGATAATTGTGCTAATCAAAGAGGCTATATCTGCGAAAGACGAGGTAAACTCAGCCAGTGGACTTTTATTACCAGAGTATGCAACCGAGTGAAAGATCATGAGATACTGCAAACTGTCATCAAAAGAAAACGATTGCTCTCATTTTCTTTTATATCACAGGAAATATGCCGGTACCCCCTCCACCTCACGACGGTACTGATGCCTTCACTATCCATTCAGTGTGTTTTATAGTGAGACCACATCATGTACATTTTTCTCTTACGTAAAGTCCCCGCTATTCAAGGTGATGATGGCCTTCATCTCCGCAGGCTTCTTCACCTCTTACACCTGTGAGATGTCGTCCGTAGCCCTTCACTGTCCGTTCAACAGCGTCATCAACATCCAGGCCGCATTCTTTGGACGCCTGAGTGACAAGATCTGCCCCTACGAGGATGGAGCCTCAGGTATGTTGAACAGGTGTGGTCTGCTTTCACACAGGCGCATCACCATTAGTCCCATGCCAGCTTCCGCGTTGACTTAAAAAGGGCTGCTTTTACAATAATGAGAAATAGCTGAAGCTTTCATCCAAAGCAGCTTCCAGTTGATTAGACTAAGCAGGGCACAATCCCCCCTGGAGCAATGCGGGGTTAATGGCCTTGCTCAAGGACCCAACAGCTTTGTGGATCTTATAGTAGCTATGCCAGGGCTTGAACCACCAACCTTCTAGGTCCCGGTCTTGTACCAGGCTGCACGCTGCCCACAGGGTTTTCAAAAGACTTGCACTTCCCATGTGCATGTTTAGCTATGCTGAAAGTAAGTGAACATATTGAATGATCATAATACGTGATATTTGTATTAATGTTTATGTTTTTTATTTCATTGTTAAGACCTCTGCTTTTCCCTCTCTAGAGACATGCACAGTGGAAGGTACTTTGCCATTGGTGCGAAAGGCCTGCGACAATCGCCCTTTCTGCTTCCTGTATGCTCACACCGATAAGGACACCTGTTCCCACATCTCCAAATACCTGGAGGTGGTATTCAGCTGTGAGCAAAATGGTACGTCTACCCTCGTGAATCACACAGCCCAGGAGGATTGCGCTGTGGTTTTTATATTGACAATTCAGTTCAGTTCAGTTCAGTTCAGTTCAGTTCAGTTCAGTTCAGTTCAGTTCAGTTCAAAGACGCTTTAAAAGTGTAATAGAAGGGAAATAAGTGAAATACCAGCCCTGAGTCCTCAGATATCACATGAGGTAAATAAACCCCCTACTGGGATGAAAAACCCTCAAACAGTGGCCAGAGAAAACTCCCCGATGGGAAGAAATCTCACGAGGAACCCGGCTATATGGGGGCGGCCTATCGTCCGCAGGTCAATAGGTTGAGTTGGTAACAGGTATTAACATCTACATTTTAATCATTTGGCAGACGCTTTTAATGCAAAGCGATTTACAAGTGTATAGGTTCTATTAAAGTCTTTTATTAAACGAACCACACATTTTTACGGTTCGTAAATTCTCGTATGGAGCCTGGGTTTGATATATTTTTGAATCACTGGGACGTTTTTTTTTTGGACGTACAGTATGCGGTGTGTTTGGTTTGGCTTTCAGTGTGCGTGAGAGGCGTGGGGGTGGAGGACGGCAACGTCACCGACGCACAGCTTTCAGCCTCCTCGTCCCGGAGCGGGATGGAGCCGCAGAAGGCCCGTCTGAACGGCAACTCCTGCTGGATGCCATCTACCCCGAGTACGACCCCCAGACAGACCTGTCCTCCCCGCTCTGCTTTCTGACCTCATTCGGCTACCCAAAGGCCCGTCCGCACCGAGAACTATAACCATAAACGATGTGAGCATCCACACTGCTGAACGATGACCTTCTGTATGAAGCCTTTCCGCTGTGTCACCAGATGGATTTTGATTGGCTGTCAGTGCTTATCGTTCACGCAGTTGGGAAAAAAAAGCTCTCTGGTTCTGAAATTGTCACTGTCGTTGTCGTTACAGTTGTGGTGTTGACTCCGCCATGTTAGAGCCTTTTTTTTAAATTACATGTTTATAGTTATTGTTATAGTTATCGTTCTTGGTGTGGATGGACCTTTGTTCTAGGATCTGTTTTCTGTAAAAAATTGTGCTGCATCAGTTTCCTCACTGAGGGTCACAAGCAAAACTGAATTTGATCAGGTTACTTGATCTTTTGAGTATAGAGTTTCTGCCCTCCCAGAGGCATATTAAAATAAATGGGAATTACTGATGCACCAAAATGAATAACTATTCTACCGTAAATATGATATGCATGACAGGTACCAAAATATTGACAAATAATAAATGTGTCTTTTTATTTTAACAATGGCCCAAATCAGAGTTTCTCTATAAAACCTCTCAGTCGACATTCTTCATAATAAACCAATGCTCCAAAATATAATGCATCAGCTGACAAACACAAAGTATAGTATAATGGTCTTTTCAGGATTGTCTATGTCAAAACCACGACATAGAATATACAGTGTAGTAATCTTTCATGTAATAGACCAAAACTTACTCTTTTCCCCAACTCAAGTGAACTCCTGGATCCAGGTGGACCTTGGTGAGGCCAAAAAGGTCACTGGTGTAACTATCCAAGGATGTCCGGGCACAGGAAATTGGGTGACGACCTTCAAAATCCAGAGCAGCATGGATGGGATCCAATGGACTGATTACACAACAGATGGAAAGGTAACTGTGAACATATGAATCTAGCTATCTCACAGTGCCTCATAGTAACATGGTACTAGTGTCCGTTAGCTAACTATCTAGCTATCTAGCTTACTAAAGGAGCATAGGCTTTTCAGCACACTGAAACCACAAAAGAGATTAAATGCATTTAACTAAATGTAACTATTCATGAAATTTTTAATTAAATATAAATCTATTTTCACCAATTAAGTCCAACTTGGGCAAAGTTGTTGCGTATAACATTTGAATGGAAAAAATAATATATGAGTTTGTTTTAAAGTTTTAGGTTTTAATGAATATCAGTACTATATTATATTAATCTACAGTTCATTTATTTTTGGTTCTCATATGTTTTCTGAAATAGTCTTCATGAGAAAGTGTTACTTCTTTCCCTCTAACAGACGTTCCCTGGAAGCACGGACAGCAGCACTCCAGAGATGCAGCTTTTTGGCACCCCTTTCTCCGCAAAGTACATCCGAGTTCTGCCTCTACAGTACAACGGGCAGGCAGGCCTTCGTCTGGACATCCTGGGGTGCAAGCCCGACTGTAAGCCAACCCAGACTATGACGGTGAAAGAAAACAGTTTAACCACACTATGACCGTGACAGCATTACATTCCATTATTGGCATTTGGCAGACTCAACGTACAGTTGATTAGCCTAGGCAGGAGACAATCCTCCCCTGGAGCAACGCATGGTTAAGGGCCTTGCTCAAGGGCCCAACGGCTGTGCGGATCCTATTGTGGCTACACCGGGATTAGAACCGCCGACCTTGCGTGTCCCAGTCATTTACCTTAACCACTACGCTACAGGCCGCCACTACATACCACACTATGACTGTGACAGCAAACCATTTAACCACACTATGACCGTAACAGCAAACCGTTTAACCACAGCCGACTGTGAAAGCAAACCCTTTAACCACACTATGACCATGAAAGAAAACCATTTAACCACACTATGACCATTAAAGCGAACCATTTAACCACACTATGACCATTTAAGCAAACCATTTAACCATAGCCGACTGTGACAGCAAAGCAAGGAGCTGGGTTACACGCCCTGCAGGGTTATTTGGCACTAATGGCGAGGATGTTATTTTATCTACAGACGCGGTTTCCTGTAATGCCAGGCCCTCCTTTAATGCCTTTAATGATAAAATGACGTAAGTTACCTACACCTGAAATTATTCATCATTTCCTGTGTTGAAAATGAATTCCTTCTTCGTACATTTTGTCAATGATTATTTAATGGTAAATCAGATGTTTAGGGCTAAACATTTGTCAAGGTTTTTGTGTTCATCAGTTAATCAAAATCCTAACTGTCTCTTAAGCAGTGGTATTGAGATTCACCGAATTGCGGACTTTCCCATCTAAAGATCTAGGGTTTTTCTGCCACAGAACTGGTTATACTGAAGAAACTAATCTAATATAAGTTTTTAAGAACCAAAATGTAATGTAAATTGAGGTTACACTTGGATGTTTTACACAGTTTCAATGTAGGCTGAATATAATAGGCTACTACACAAAAGCATATGGTTCCAGGTCACCCCTACAGAATAGGGTCATGGATTTCGATCATATCATTTTACTAACCTGTGCGCTTATATTTCAGAGTTCACTGCCCGGCTGGTTGTGCGTCTCAGCCGTACGGCGTCTACGGATTCGAAACGTACCGAGGGGTAAGCAAACAGATCGGATCGCTACGATTTGTTGCGTACCTAATTATTCCCGGGTACTTACTTACAGAAATGTTCTCGCAGGATTCCACGATTTGCGCGGCCGCGATCCATGCCGGGGCGCTCGTGGATGAAAACGGCGGGGACTGCACGCTGTTGAAGCGGCCGGGACAGTCCTTTTACCCGGGCTCAACCAGGAACGGCATCACCTCCAGGGAGTATGTACTGCACCAGGGAGAAACGCCTGCTCATTCGCGCTTTCTTACCCTGCAGCATGCGGCCCGCGTGATTACATTACGCAGGACAGCCAGTCTTCTTACCATTGTTGCTGATCCCGTTTCTGACAGGAAGATGTGTTAAAAGGTCAGAGGTGGAAAGTCTGGGGGGGTCAGAGACTGAAAGTCCTGCCGTGTGTTCCTTCCACCCATGAACTCGCCCAACTGATTATTCTACCTCCTCACTGAAGAACTGTGCTAATTAGCCGATCCAGGTGATTGGAACAAAATACTTGGGAGGACATTTAATTTCTGAACCTGGATTTTCCACCTCTGTAAAAGGTGTAGCGCTGGTCACACGCTTTGTGAGTTCACTTATGAACTGTACTGATGAATGGAATTTATACTGCCTTTCATTTCTACATTCCTGTCCCCGGTCAACACTATATTCCTGATTTTTCCTTCTCATCCTCCACAGATATAATCTGAATTATGCGTCATCTTACGTGTTTGCAGACGGAGGTATGAAGGATTGCGCTACATTGACCTGCATGTCAAAGCGACAAACAACACAAATAATATGGATAATCTTTTTCCCTTTTTTGATAATAGAAAATCAAAAGGTCATATTGGACCATATAATGGTTTAAATAATGTTTAAATGAGCTTTGTGTGGAGAGTGCTCACTGACTAATGCTGCCTTATTACAGAGTTGAGATGCTCAGGTCCTGACTGGTATGAATTCGGTGACTTCTGCTACAAGCCCTCCACTGACATGAAAACGTGGACTGATGCTCGAGTGGAGTGCAAGAAGCTGGGCGCAGACCTGGTGTCGATTCTGTCCCTGACGGAGCAAAGCTGGCTCGAGAGCTACCTTTACCTGGGTAATCATGTCGTCTGTATCCCTTGAGTCACTAGCCGTCCTTGGAAACGTTCATGGAGCCCTAAGAATAGGTGCATAAATTACCCACAAAGACCGGCAAAAGTGGAAGTACATCATTTGAGTTAGCATGACATCTTGCCATTAATGAACAGGTATCGGGGCTTCATTGTGAATATAGCTAGTTCTAACTGTATAGCAACAACTGTAACCCGGTTTTAATATTTCCTCAAAGTGTTGCGTAAGTAAAAGTCAAGTGTTTTATTGAGCCAAATAACTTATTTTATACATAGTTACTATACCCGTTCGGAAATTAACACAAATATTGTGTACTGAGTTCTATGAATGGACTATGGACACACTAATGGAAATGTGACTAGCCCGACTTTAAAGAGTACCTGTAGTCTCGAGCAGAGTGATTTTTTAATTCATCATTGATCGGTTAGTGATGTCGTTTTGTAGCCACCAGTGACGTATGGACCGGCCTGAACGATATGAGCTTCCAGGGCTTCTTCATCTGGTCCGATCATCACATGGTCCATTTCACTCACTGGGCACCAGGAGAGCCCAACAACCATGCAGGGTTCAGCGAGGACTGCGTAGAGATGTTACACCAGGTACGAACTTGGGTCTTTTTTTTAAGTTCGGTCTGAAACATTGCAGTGATTTTACATTTTCTGTCCTACAAAAGTTGACTTGAGGAAAATGCTGCACCGCGTTTGTTTTCTCCTAGACTGGTAGGTGGAATGACGTGCCGTGCACAGAACTGAACACGTATATTTGCAAGAAGCCCAAAGGCCACTATCCCGCACCATCAGTTCCTCCAACTGTCTATGGCTGCCCACTGGTGAGTTCAACCCAGCCACATGTATAAGAGCAGCCTCTAGCCTACTGTCTAAGTTACATAACTGGTACCTGGAAGGTTGGTGCTTCAATCCCCGGTGTAGCCACGTTACGATCAGTGCAGCTGTTGGGCCCTTGAGCAAGGCACTTAACCTCGCATTGCTCCTGTGGGGATTGTGCTCTGCTTGGTTTAATCAATCTGCGTTATTTTAACAATCTTTAGATGGAGGCTTCAAATATTTGGCTTTCTGCCTCTTCCTGCACTGTTTATTATTTTGTTATTTGTCATTTTTGTTGTATTTCTTTAAATTCTGCAAAATAAAACTGAATTAAACTAATCAAAATGTGAGTCGCTTTTGATGAAAGCGTCAGCTAAATAACTGTGATGTAATGTAATGTATGTCCGTGCCTGTAGCCGATTGAACCACCATAAAGGTAAACCATGGTGGCTGTAATCCCGTACCTGTTATTTTTGCTCCTCCATGCAGGGTTGGGATGCCTATGCCTACGCCTGCTACTGGATGGAGGAGACGCCAAAAAAACGGTCCGAGGCCAAGGCCTTCTGTGAACAGAGAGACAGCAAACTTCTGCACCTCATGGATATGTGAGTGCACCATGCTTCATACGCACCATGCTTCATGCGCACCATGCTTCATGCGCACTGTTTACCGGGCCAGGATAATCGGCAGGGGAAGTGTGAATTGGGAAAGGGGGACACCATTCAGGGGTACACAGTCAGAGCGGAGAACACTTTCTGGTATATTATACGTCCTGTCTAATCTTTACCCTCGCCTGGTTTGTTCTCAACCCTGCTGTAAAATCCAACTATGAGTATTTAGCTGGTCTAGCTGGGTATGAGCTGGTCAACCAGCATGGCCAAGCTGGTCATGAAGGTGGTCTAGCTGGGTATGAGCTGGTCAACCAAAACATCGCTTGAGCTGGTCATGAAGCTGGTCTAGCTGGGTATGTGCTGGTCAACCAAAACATAGCTTGAGTTATTGTAAAAAGCTTTGGCCTTGTCTGTTTGCTGAGAACTTTTGCAGCGCTGTCAGGCAGGCCTGTGACTTGTGATTTCCTTTGTGATGGGGTTCCAGATACGAGCAGTCCCACTTCACCGTGAAGCTGGCGGCCTACAGTGGGTTCTGGTGGATCGGGCTGAGGGCCCACGGGAGCATCTTTGGAGGGGTGGATTACGTCTGGGACAACGGAGAGCCCCTCACTTTTACTCACTGGGACCGGAACCAGCCAGGTACAAGCCGACGCACTTTTGCCTTTTCTTTAACATGAAGAAGATGCTGTGTTTTAGATATGAGCTGTAGCCAGGGAAGTGAGGACAGACCCCTTACTTTAACCGGAACATTGAATCTACCTCCTCTCTGTTGCCTCGGGTGTCTGCAGACAGTGGAGACGGATCCTGCGTTGCTATGACGACAGGTCCCGTAGGTGGCTTCTGGGATGACAAGCCCTGCGAGGAGTCCTTCCCTTTCGTGTGTGAGGGACAGCGGGACGGTCTTTCTCCCCCCACCCGTGCCCCCACGCCGGAGCCAGCGCATGGGTGCTCATCTCAGGAAGGCTGGTTATCCAAATCACATTTTAGGAACTGCTACAAGGTGCGTTTGGTGCAGCTGACCTGACCGCTCGGGTGAAAAGGGCTGTTATATACTTCATCTCAGAACTGCCATCCCATCCACCCAACCTACACCTGGCTGTGCAGTGGCCGGAGGAGGTTAAAGGTCACAGTGGCTCTAATTCAAACTGTAACTGCCCATATCAGAGGTTTCCACTGTTGCTGCTACCCCTGAATCTGAGCCGAATGGTCCCTGAAGTAAATAAAACTGCAAAGCAATACAAAAAATGGAAATGAAAAGGAGAAGAAGGGAAAAACAAAATGACTATTTTAAGTTTGCTGTTAATACTATAAATGTGTTAAGTGGCTGCCGAAGAAATGGCATCCTACCAATGTTGCCCACAGATGTCTTTAAGTTACAAATGCAGATACAAATACCAAGAGGGAATAATTATATGATCTTTCAGGATAAATACTGGACAAATACTTATATTTTAAATTAGAATCCATTTGCATTCATGTTAACGACTATGTTAATGTCATGTAATTCATGTACCCTTAAGTTGTGATCAGTCGGTTTTGTTTCACGGTCACTTTTATACGATGTCATGTGTGTATTCTCCTGCAGTTCTTCATGGTGGACTTCTCCGAGAAGAAGAGCTGGAATGCGGCTGGTGAGGACTGCAGAGCCAGGGGCGCGGAGCTGGTGAGCATCCACAACGCAGAGGAGGAGACCTTCCTGTCCACGTACTCCAAGGGCAAGACCAAATGGATCGGCCTGCAGCACAACGCCATAGAGGGAGGCATGTACAGGAGCTTTACTATCTTGTAAACGATTGGCCGTCTTTATTCTGCCCAAGGGCAGTTAGTTTGCACAGCAAGATTTATGTTCAAAGTCCCACGGAGGGGCCATCCCTCTGACAATAATTTCACATCACTTGGTGTTTACCTTCGGCTTAAAGCAAATCATGATTTGTTATGTTCACTGGTCTCCCACATATGGTTAATAAGGTTAGATTTCCTGCTAGAGAGAGAGAAAGCCAAGGCCACCTCCCATCTAAGCTACAAGGTAAAACAGGTCATTATGAACTATGGATAATATTGATGTACACCCATAAAGTATATAAAATAAAATGTAACATTTTAACTCCAACAATATGGAGTGTGTATAGGAGTCAAATGACCTTTAGAAATATATTGTGCATCATTCTATATGAGTAGCTTGTGCATCACATTCCTGTGCATTACATTTCGAACATGATTGATTTAAGTTGATAACATTGTCTGAAAAAAACTTTCAACTGTCATGTTGGATCAGCATACTGAGGCAGCATCTAGCCTAGTGGCTAAGGTGCTTTACTGAGACACAATAAGATCTGTGCAACAGTTGGACCTTTGACGAAAGTCCTTAACCCCACATTGCTCCAGTCTTGCTTAGTCTACTCAGCTGTCTACTCGACAGTAAAAGTCGTTTTGGATAAAAGTGTAAATGTAAATGTAATGGTCCAGGTTACCAGTGGACCGATGGATCGGCTGTCAGCCACACCAACTGGGGTCGCGGGGAACCAAACAACCACGAGGGCCGGGAGAACTGTGTGGAGATGGTGAGCACGGTCAACGGCTCGTCGTGGTGGAACGACCTCAACTGTGACGCCCATCAGGACTGGGTCTGCGAGATCGCCAAGGGGAAGACGCCCATCATTCCCCCGGGACCCCCTCCACCTGTGCCAGGTGAGCAACATGCTCTCCTGTTGTTTCAGTTCAATTCAATTCAATTTTATTTGCGTATAGTGCTTTCCACAGAGGACTGTCGCAAAGATGCTTCACAGAGTAACAGAAGGGAAGAAAAAAGTACCAGCCCTGAGTCCCCAGATAGCGCAAGGTAAAAAAACTCCCTAGTGGGGAGAAGAACCCTCAGACAGTTGCAAGGCAAAACTCCCTGATGGGAAGAAATCTCAGGAGGAGCCCGGCTGTAGGGGAGAAGCCCATGCTCTGCTGTCCTATGGGTTGAGTTTGTCATTGTTCCCGCTTTACTGACATTATCAGCTGTAGGTTAGTGCATGAGTGCTGATTGATCACTGTATGGCGGAAACGTATACATCCAAGTAAAAAATTTCCCATGGGTATGAGTGTGTGAGTGAATGGTGTGTGTGCCCTGCGATGGACTGGCGACCTGTCCAGGGTGTATTCCTGCCTTTCGCCCAATGTACGCTGGGATAGGATCCAGCCCCCCTGGGACCCTGTTCAGGATAAGCGGGTTAAGATAAAGGATGGATGGATGGATGGGTGTTTGGCAGGGCATTAAGATGAAGTGACAAACTCTCTTACATGGAGCATTATTTTCTCACAGCACCTGAGTGTGGCTCTGACCCTGGCTGGCGGAAAAACAATGGCATCTGCTACTACTACAATGACACCGACATCGTGGACTTCCACACCGCCATGCATAGATGCCGCGCGCTCCAAGCCTACCTAGTGTCCATCAATGACCAGGATGAGCAGGCATTTGTCAACAGTATGGTAAGCACAATGTTGCTAATGTACTGTGTACACTCAGTGAGCACTTTGCACTAGGTTATTATTACACTCATTACACAGTTTTTTAGTTTTTTCTGACTTGTTAAGTATTATGCTGCTGTAGCCTATCCACTTGCTAATTGGCAATATTAAGGAATTTGACATTCCATAATTTAAAAAATCCTCCACTATGGAATTCACAGCTGTGTACTTGGCCTTTGTGAATACACTGGACTGACTATAATGTTTTATTTTTTTAATAGTTTTTTTTTAATTTTGTTTATCCTAGTTTTACTTCTATATTTCATTTTAATCATTCATTTTTTTTGGGCTATAGTTCTTTTATTTGATTTGATTACTATAGGTTTGATTTTGGATTATGGTCAGGAAAGCAACTTGATGCTAAAAACAAAGTGTTTTGCGATGTTCAGGAGTAAGGAATGGGTACTTAGTGAGGAATGGGTACTTAGTGAGGAATGGGTACTTAAATGGAAAATCTAAGTTTTGTAAGCCAAAATCTATACTGAAATTGAAATGCATATATGAAATATATACAGTATATGGTGGATATTGACCATTTCATTTGCTACATAAAGGAGTACTACTCATAGTAGTATTTCTCATACAGCAGCACTGTATAAATATGTATTATATGCAAACATTTATTAAATTAATAATATTATTTATTATTTATTAATATAATTTAGGAAAGTGTAAGTATTATTCTTATTTTACTGTATGAAATGAATACCAGTTTGCCTTCAAGATTATGGTGGACTTTTGGATCTGACCGTATGTCTGGGTAATGCAGTTTTAGGATATCCTTGGCATGTTTAATATGTAATTCAGCGTTACATGCCAGAAAATACAATTGGCAATCGCATTACTTGAAATAGACGTACTGGACGGATCCGTGGATTTGACTGACAGATGTGAGTGGAGGTGTTGAGTGGGGCGGCCTGTAGCGTAGTGGTTAAGGTAAATGACTGGGACACGCAAGGTCGGTGGTTCTAATCCTGGTGTAGCCACAATAAGATCCGCACAGCCGTCGGGCCCTTGAGCAGGGCCCTTGAGCAAGGCCCTTAACCCTGCATTGCTCCAGGGGAGAATTGTCTCCTGCTTAGTCTAATCAACTGTACATCACTCTGGATAAAAGCGTCTGCCGAATGCTGTTAATGTAATGTAATGTAATGTAATGACTCTCTGGCCTGTCTTGTTGTTGCAGGTTGGGACAGGGCAGGTCAGCGCAGGATGGATCGGGATGATAATGGCTGGGGTCGCAGGAGGAGAATATATGTACGCTGTTGCTCATTTCCATGATGATTACTGGGTTACAGTTTTGTAATACGTGCCGTAGGTAGGCTACGGTGTTGTCGGCCTAAGCCACTAATTCCACCACTCCCCCTCCACAGCTGGGTGGACAATTCCCCGGTCACATATGTTCACTGGGCGGGAGGGGAGCCCAATAACGCCAATGGAGAGGAGCAGTGTGTGCAGATGAAGCAGTACCCAGGTACTTTCTCCACACTAACTATCCACATTTACACTACCATTCAAATGATGGAATTACTGAGAAATGTTTTTCTATTTTTTTATTTTATTTAATAATACAAAAACAAACATTTAACATTGTAATTTTGTGAGAGAGAGAATGTTTATGTTTTTGAAATACATTTATACTTCTATTCACCAAGGTAGCATTACATTTTGAACATACTCTATTGACAATTTTTATGGATTTATTAATGGCAGATTTAAGTCCCTCAAGCAGAAGCGACCGGCCATTAGTGAGATATACCATTACCATGTGCCACTTCTCCTGCAGCACTGTGTGACCTGGCGTGAGGTTCTTGCAGCCATGTGTGCCAGCCAAGTGTATAATCTTAAAATGTACTGCTCCTGGTGTATGTCCGTAAAATGTGGCCGTAAAAAAGGCACAATTTGGGGAAAAAAGGGGAAAACTTCTGAAAACAAATAATTGCTGTTGGTATTTTTATTGATGAAATGTTAATGATACAGAGACCTCGCACATAGTATTGGTGGGTTGGGTAACTTGCCAATAAAACATCTACACTATAAAGCTCATTCCCTGGCGAAGTCTTTGAAGACTTAAAAAATATAATTCTAATATATCACACATTATGCATTATTGTGCACAGTTATTTTCCTCATACGGTAAATGGCCCCACGTGGCACAAGGTGTGTAATGTCCCGTCTTGTTCTGCAGGCACTTGGAATGATGTGAACTGTGGCAGGGACAGTGCAGGTTATGTGTGCAAAAGGTACCCTGGACAAATTCCCCCTACCCCCGGACCCACACAGCCTTGGACAGGAAACTGCCCGGAAGGTGAGGAGACCTCACTGCATGCGACGTTGATGTTACCCCAATAAACAGTACACTGTTACAAATAACAGAAATGCCTTCGTGCATTCTAAATCTAAATCACCACTCACAAACGACATGGCTCAGGCAGTAAGAGCAGTCGTCTGGCAGTCGGAGGGTTGCCGGTTCGATCCCCCGCCCGGGCTGTGTCGTCGAAGTGTCCCTGAGCAAGACACCTAACCCCCAAATGCTCCTGACGAGCTGGTCGGCGCCTTGCATGGCAGTCAATCGCTGTCGGTGTGTGAGTGTGTGTATGAATGGGTGAATGAGAAGCATCAATTGTACAGCGCTTTGGATAAAGGCGCTATAAAAATGCCGACCACTTACCATTTACCATAAAAAGGCACGGTTCAATCGATTTACTGTTCTCCCTAGGGTGGAAGCCTTTCGAGAATAAGTGCTATATATTCAAAGGAGATCACAAGGATCAGAACGAGTTTAGAGCCAACTGGACCTTTGCACGAGACTGGTGCCGAAACCAACTGACACCGAAAGGCGAGCTGGCTGTCATCGACAGTCGGTATGAGAACGGTAAGCTGTCGTAGCTAATCCAAGAATAATTTGTTCAGAGCCGCCCCCACGTGTTCCTGGAGAACTACGGTCCTGTCGGTTTTTGTTTCAACTCCAGTTTGGCACACCTGATTCTACTAATTAGTAGCTCAATGAGATCTCTGGGTGTTGAATGAGTTGTGCTCCAAGAACATGATTTGGCATCCCTGAATTTAGTCCAATTCGGTAGCTGTGCATATTCAGCTCATTCCGCACGTCTCATTTACAGACTTTGTGGCCAGCTACCTTAAGGACCTGGTCATGCCCGTTTGGATCGGTCTGTCTGACAGTCTGCACGAGGGGAAATTCGCCTGGGTCGACGGGAGTCCGGTGAAGTACACCAACTGGGCCGACAAACAGCCAAGCAATGGAGACCAAGGGGTGAGGGGTGGGGTACATTGCTTGGCTCCTTAAAATGCATCTTCCCTCTGGCCTGACCTCAGCAGGTGCACACGTGATAAAATGTGTTAGAAACGGAGAAAGAAAAATCAACCACACAATCACAATGTTATTGGATCTTTGTGTAGCAGAATATTTACATTAAAGGTTCAAAGGCCAAAAAAGTATTGGAAGAATATTTATGAAGAAATTAATGACTTATTTCCCCCCAGGAACACTGCACGTCCGTGAACCATAACATCCTGGTCACTGGCCGCTGGAACGATGAGAAATGTCACGAAAGCAGAGGCTGGGTCTGTTACATGAAGAAATGTGAGTTTCGCCCTCAGGGGACCTACCGACAAACTCTTCCAGAGGAGTCCTTTGTTCCACCCTTTGGGTTGTACGGTAGTTTCCAATTTACTGTACAATAATGTAATGAAATGGTGTTTCCTTCCGAAACAACGTTGTGTGAAAAAGAGCACGCTGTAGCTTTGGAATACATGCTGCTCATACTTTGTGAACAATATCACATTATGCATGACCCCTTGAAGAGGAGTTTGCTTTCTTGTTGCATTAAAATCACAGAAGCAGTCCACATGCCTCAGACCAACGGCATAAATGGGTGATATTAGCTCAGGAGGTAAGAGCAGTCATCTGCCAGTCGGAATGTTATTGTGTCCCTGAGCAAGACACCTAACCCCCAATTTCTCCCGACGAGCTGATTGGCACCGTGCACGGCAGGCTATCGCTGTTGGTGTGTGAGTGTGAATGGATAAAACGCTATATAAATGCCGTCCATTTACCATTTAAAAGCTGAACTTAATTTAAACATTCCGTTATGAGCGAGGACACTCGGAGTAATGCCCTCCAAAAGCTGTGCTTGTAACTATTTTTTTTTACAGAATGTGGTTGACTACTGCTACGACGTGAAACAGTTTCAGAAAGTGAGCCTTGTCCATGAGCTCATCCAGGCTGTGAGTGTGTGTGTTCACTGCGCTCCATTCTGCCTCACCCAGCGAGCAGCATACCTGCACCGCCGCCCACGAGCAGCCACTGCCCCGCAGGCTACACTTCCTGGCAAAATAACTGCTACAAGCTGGCGGAGGAGGCTAAGACGTGGGAGGCAGCCCAAAGTGCGTGTGAAGAGGACAAAGGCAACCTGGCCAGCATCGACTCCAGCTACGACCAGGCTTTTGTGTCTGGGGCTGTACTTAAGGGCGAGACCGACGCCTGGATCGGACTCCGGCGAAAGGTACGACTAAAGTCGCAACTACGATTCCTCTAACAAAACATTACTAGCAGTACAATTTGTCATGAAATATTAAGCGTTTTGGAGCAAAAGAAAAGAAAATGTCCACATGTTGCACTTGTGTCCAAGAGTAAGAGTGCCCCCTGCTGGCCCAACAGCATTCATTTAGAAAATTGCTAACATTTTCAAATGTACACCAGGAAACTTTCTAAGCACTAAGCAGGAATCTGACTGGTGGTATTTCATGAAGTTAGTGACAAAGCTGTGCTGGCAATAGTCTTTTTTTTGTTGTCGTCTTTTTTTCATTATAATGTAGAATTTACTCGCCCACCCCTGGCACCCTTTTTTCTCCTATAAAAAAAACGAAAAGATGTTTAAATATGTATATTTTCTGAATCCATAGATGTGGAAACCAGGCACCTGGGGCCTGTTTCACAAAGCAGGATTACAGGGTTAGCTGGATAAGCACCGAGTAAAACCCAGCACCCCCCCCCCCCCAAAAAAAATAAATAAAATAAAAATAAATAAAAATAAAGAACTCTGGATTACGGACGTAGAAGTAAAAATATAGTGCAGTCCATAAGTATTTGGACAGTGACATATTTATTGATTTATTTTTGTTTTCGCTCTGTATTCCAGTACAGTGTTGAATGAAAACAATCATTCAATTATATAGTTACAGTGCAGACGTTCAGCGTTAATTTGACCGCTTGTTTGCTGGAGTACCGAATAAAAACAAAAAATGAGTCACTGTCCACATACTTGCAGACCGCACTGTAGTGGTTCCGGGCTTTACTCTGCGCAGTTGTCCGGGTAACCGAGTAACGCGTCTCTGCGGGAGAGGATATCCAGAACGGGGTGAGACAGCGTGGCAAGAGCAGAGTAGGCACGGTGTGTACGGCACTCTGAACGACTCTGGCGTTTTCGCAGGGGAACTCGTACACCTGGACGGACGGCTGGCCCGTGTACTTCACGCAGTGGGGCCCGGGCGAACCCAGCAACCGCGCGGACGAGGGCTGCGTGAGCATGCACGGCTCCGTGCGCCTGCACGGCCTGTGGAACGACACGGGCTGCAGCGCGCCCAAGCGCTACATCTGCAAGTACTCCACAGGTACCGGGCCCACCGCGCCCTCACGCCCAAGAGAGGACCCAGCTCTTGTTCACATAATATTTTGGGGATTTTGTTTGGCGAGAGTATGAATAATATGGAGCTGAGTGATGGACCGCAGCGGCCACTTTAGTCCACGGTGTCGTGTTGTACAGTTTGGATGACTATCGCAATCTCTGTCGGACTTATTTGAACGCTATTGAATGTATAGAAAATGACATTACGTTATTACATTATTGGCATTTGGCAGACACTTTTATCCAGAGCGACGTACAGTTGATTAGACTAAGCAGGAGACAATCCTCCCCTGGAGCAATGCAGGGTTAAGGGCCTTGCTCAAGGGCCCAGCGGCTGTGCGGATCTTATTGTGGCTACACCGGGATTAGAACCACCGACGTTGCGTGTCCCAGTCCTTTACCTTAACCACTACGCTACAGGCCGCCCGCATGGCATTATTGGCATTACTGTTGTTATTAGCACGGCGGTTATAGAGAGTCATTCCGGAGCATTCCGCCCATTCCTCCTTCCTCAGAGAAGCCTCCCGCGACCCCGGCTCCTGGGGACGGGAACTGCCGGGACGGCTGGTGGCCGTTCGGGGGAAACTGCTACTTCATCTACAACGGGCGGGAGGGCTTCTCCTGGCCCGACTCCAGGCACTTCTGCCAGCTGCTGCACGGAGACCTGGCTTCGGTCCACAGCAAGGCCGAGACGGAGTTCCTCAGGAACATCAACTACACCAAGTACCACAACGTCTGGATCGGACTCACCAGGGACCGTTGGTGTACGTCCCCCCCCCCCCGCCCTCCCCCTCCATGTCTTGTCTGGTGACGGCGCATTGTGGTTGCAGAAACGCCCTTACAGGATGAAACGGCCATTTGTTCTCACTTGAATCAGATGTTCTTCCCAGTACAGTCAGTGCACTGTAAAATGCTTAATTGGTGTACTGGAATAATGAGCCAGACACAGATGGTCCACAAGGGAGAACATAAGGAAAGCCTCAGAATGGATCAGCATATTCCGTCACATGGGCGTACCTCATGAATATTCATTGCTTCACACATCATATTAGACACACCATTCGTTCTGCTACCCCATAGACACGCATGTTCCAAACTGGCCAGGAATGACAGACAAGTAATAACTCATTGGTAAACTATTTGTATTTTAAAAGGTTAATATGTTATAGTCTCACACTGAAACAAAATTATTTGTTTAATGTTGGATAAAACATTTTTTTTTAAGTTAGCGAATAGCGTTATTGGCTTTCATTTATTTAATTGCTATTGATTTTTATTGATTTTTTTCAAATAAAAGAAATATGTTCTTATTATTTCCAGTAAAATATTTATGAAAACACTGAAAATAGAATAGGAAAAAATTGCCAACAGACAAAGGTGTGCCTTTTGTGGGATTAATAGTAGTAGTTGATTTTGGTTTTGAGTTACTGGGTCATGTGATCTAGAAGTTATTGGGAAAAAAAGACATTATTTTTCCATTAAAAAATTTGTTGAAACACTAGGAAGCACATATTGACAATGAAAAGAGGTGTTGTGCGGGAATCATAGTATATTTATTCCATATTGATTGAGAGTTATTAGGTCATGTGACCTAGAAAAAAAAAAAATCCAAACAGCATGGAATCAGCAATGTACAAATATAAGACTGTAGTCATTTAAAAAACAACAACAACAACATCATCTGTAATTGTGTTCCAGTTGGCTGGGCCTGGACTGACTTGACGAGCCTGGCCTATCAGAACTGGGCTCCTGGGGAACCTAACCAGGGCGACATGGGAAATGAGAAGTGTGTGGAGATGTATCCGGAAGGGACGTGGAACGACAACAACTGCATGCAGAAGAGAGGCTACGCCTGCCAGCACCGCAAATGTGAGACCCATTCCCCCTGGCAATAAAGCAAAATATACACATACATTTCATTTTCCATCCATCCATCCATCCATCCATCCATCCATCCATCCATCCATTATCTGAACCCGCTTATCCTGATCAGGGTCGCAGGGGGGCTGGAGCCTATCCCAGCATACATTGGGCGAAAGGCAGGAATACACCCTGGACAGGTCGCCAGTCCATCGCAGGGCGCACACACACCATTCACTCACACACTCATACCTACGGGCAATTTAGACTCTCCAATCAGCCTAACATGCATGTCTTTGGACTGTGGGAGGAAACCGGAGTACCCGGTGGAAACCCACGCAGACTCGGGGAGAACATGCAAACTCCGCACAGAGAGGCCCCGGCCGACGGGGATTCGAACCCAGGACCTCCTTGCTGTGAGGCGGCAGTGCTACCCACTGCACCATCCGTGCCGCCTATATTTCATTTTAAAGCTGCAAAATCTTAGCTTAAAAAGGGACAGGCCACAGCTGATCATCACTACAGTGTGTAGAAAATAACATGTCCGCATTACTTCTCTCCAACAGTCTTTAACACAAATGAAAATGGCGATCCAATTATCCCTACAGATCCACCTCCAGTAGATAGTAAGTAGAATGTCCATTTTATACTCAATTTTAACAGAAATGTCACACGAAAAAGATGGAGCGTGTGTACTTGTACTACAGATGACCCAAAACTAAAATGCAGATTACAATCATTATAGAACTAGAAACAGAGAATTATTACATTAAAATGATGGCTATATAATTTGTACAGTATAAACACCAAAAACATTTTGTGGCCAAAATTCACACCTGAAACTCAAAAAGTCATCCATTGAATTAGCTTAGTCCAGTTGAATTTCTGGATGGTCCAGATTCAGAAGAAATCAAACTGAAATATGTTATTCAAACCTATGAACAAAACCTATGTAAGTTTGTTTTTCACAAAATATTCTCACTTCTCATCTGAAAAAAAAAAAAAAAAAAAAGATAAAGGTATAGGTATAGGTCTCAACTTTGCCCTATTTTTTTTAAGATGGTGGAATAATTGCTGGAGCAATCATTGGGGCTGTGGTTTTGTGTGCTTTGGTACTTGGACTGAGTTACTACATAATTAAAATTTGGAGACCAAGCATGCTTCCAAAGAACATTGATGTGGTGAGTAGCACTGATTTTTATTTCATTTACCTGGCAGAGAAAGCTTCAATGTATGCTTTTACTAAATAATCAAATGATCATAGCCATTATTAACTCATTATTGACATTAATTTGTTTTTGAGTTGCAGGCTAATTTCAACAACCCCAACTTTGGACGGTCATAATCTTAAAAACTGGTACTGCAGGACCATTTCTTCTGTTCATTTAACCAAAGCACTGCTGCTGGAAAATGTATCGTCAACTTTTTGTAAGATCAGTATCTTTTAATGTTCTTGGTGTCCCAGAGGATGGCATGAATAAATATGAAGCTCATTTCTGAACTCCTCTAGGGGGAGAGTGGGGCTCTCTTCACACTTTGCTCCATCACACTTTTCACTCTCTTACATTTCTTTTCCAACAATACATCACAATGGAATTAATGTCACACAAATGAAAGAATGGAGGATCAGGCACATATCTTATTTCAGCAGTTATAGATGGTTAAGTAGAGGGTGTGCACTTCTGACGGCCTGCCCCATTAGTGCCAATCGGCTCTGAGCAGTGGATAGAAAAAGTGTAAAAGACGGGGAACCGTCACACAGAATGTCCTTGCCCTTTGAAACGATATTTCGAAGCCACGTCAGTTACAGATATACAGTTATAGCTACGTCACGGTTTCCCCAAACTATATGTATATATAATAATCAATTTACAAAAACATTAACATCCTCAACTAGTGATTTTGACCACATGTAAACAGGAAGTTGACCCGTTTACACAGCATGGCTATTCAATGTATATTTTTGAGGTAGTGCCTCGTTTTGGAGAAATTAACAGTGAGACAACTTGCTCATAGTCATTATCATTGCCCCACTCTCTCCGATCTCAGAAATGCAGTATTGTAATTTATTCAGAGATAAATTCATTATATAGTCTGAATGGCAGAATTCAGTGTTTCTGTTTTCAATCACAAGGTTTAAGTATGTAGATGCTGTACATTTACTTAATTTCAGAATATGCAGCAATTTTAGAAATGCTTGATATAGTTAAAAGGTTTATAAAAGTTTAGGTATTTTTGTTTCCCTGCTACATAGTTTTGTGAACAAAATAAAGACACTGCATGGTTTCCCAACTTTATTGCTTCTTTTGAAATATTTTATATTACAGTTTACTGGTCAAGGGGGTAGAAATGCACTGTTGAGCCATTTAACAGTTCTCTTCTCAGACCAGTTCATGATCTGTAGCGACCCAGCTACTAAACTTCTGCAAAATGTCTTCTTTGGGAAGAAAAAAAAAAAAAAAAAAATGCTGGGGTATCTTCAACTAAAATCTCTACCAAGTCTTTTTACACATCCCTGTAGAATGCAGCACAAACTATTTACACATCTTAAAGGCAAAAACATCTGAAACTTACAAAATAACTCTGCACACTTTCCACATAATCGAATAGGTTTGTGACCGCTGTTCTTTTTGTGTGTCTAGACCTGTAATCAATTTTTGAGCACAGTCTACTACCATTGCATATAGGGGGTATTCCCACATTTTGCACAGTAATATTATTAAACCTTAAAAAGCAAAATAATAACAGGACAAAGCAATGATTTTCATTTTGGTGCAAATACAGAATGCTCAGACCATACTGTACAGGGTTCTCTTAACATCCGATGTGCAGCATTGACATTTTCTACAAAGCTGAGAACGCAAAAATGGCAGAAAAAAAAAAAAAAAAAAAAAAAACTGAGTATACTTGAAATACATTTTAATCCATACATTTTACCAGAGAACTCCGTAAAAATGGTCAACCTAAAATCCACAGTACCAGTGTACTCATTTCATACCTTCCAAACTTGTACAGTAAAAATGACAAATACAAAAAATACCATATTTTGTGCTTCAATGCAGCCTCTGCATCTTCCAATTTAATAGCAAATGTTCTTTCCAGTCGACCCCAATAAATGAATATTCTGTTTTACTGTGCCATATCGTATTACAGCTACAACCGAACAGCCCTGACAGAACGTGTATATCAGGGGCCCTTACTTCAACCATCTTGTGCACCAGTTCAACACCACCATCAAAAACCATTCAGCAAACTGCACAAATTTCCCTTAAGTCACAAAAAATCTGATCTTTGAATTTCATTTACTCTTTGCTCAAAAAATTATTGCCGTGTCCCTTACTTTAATCCAGAGATACAGGAAACAGTTTTCAGGCATACTTTTTTTGTGACAACAGGGTTTGTACAATTTAACATTTTTGTATTAATTCTATAAGAATTTTTTAAAATTTACTCAACCAAAAAGTGCAACTGCAGCAACTGATATTGGCCAGCTCCAGTGTAGATGAACATTTCCATCCAGATATGTACACAGGCTGAATGGCAAAAAACTAAGGAGCCCATGGAAATAAAATGTAAGAATATTGAGGATACAATATGAAATCATGAACATTTCCATTTGGTCATAAAAAATAAACTGCATTACAATACGACTCAATCCATTACAATGCGAATGTTTGCACATTGATACAATACCTTCAGAATCCCATCACAACAGCGTCATGTGGCCAGCATGATTTGCTGATTTGCCCCTTTGTTAACAGTCACCCTGATGATTGATGTGAACTGTAATGTCATTTTACTTCATGTTACCAACAGAACAGGTTATTTCGCAAAGCTGTCTAGATGTCCCCTGGGTAAACAGGCACTCGTAACAAATGGGAGGAGTCAGCATTTTATCCAGCGTAGCAAATTCACTGAAAACCGATCATTCCAAATTTCCGCTTTCATTATTTTAAGTAGTTTTAAGTCCTGCTGCAACAGCCACAGTATTCTGATACAATCGATGTGAAAATGGAAAGGTTAAGACACTTAGATTAGACATCATTTTTTAATTGAAATGTTCTGCAGTAGCTACAGAAGGCTACCAGGACGTTCCCCAGCTCTGTCACTCTGCTGCACATCTGTAGGATGCGAGTACATCAGCATGGTGTTGCATACAATAATCCCATGGCTTCTCATCACCACTAAAACAGGCTCATCCAGCCCCACACCAGCCACCATCAGGCCAGTAAAATCGACGTATATTAAAGCCTATTCACAACAAAACGGAAGATAATGAATTTGATAAAAAATAAAATAGATATGTACACATTTCCAGCTTTCTTTGTCTGTGCTTTAATACATAGATGTCAAAATGATAATGCTTTGGGAAAAAAAAAAATTGTTTTTGCAATTCTATTTACAACATAAGAACAAGAAGAGAAATCCTGAATGTTGGCTTGAGTTTCCTTCAAAAGATCAAATGGGTTCCTACACTTATCACCCACCTGTTTGAATCAGGGGATTGTGCCAGGAATTATTTCATATCTGAATTACAGTGGCCGCCGAATATTTACAAAGTATTTTCAGGGTGTGTGTGTGTCTGTGTGAGAGAGGGGGGGGGGGTTGTTTCTCTAAGGCACACTTTTCATTTTCAGGAGAATGTAAAATGTCTGGCTACATATAAAAAATGGAAATCTACAGTTAATTGCACGCCTAATAACAGGTGTAAACTCATTGTACTCCCAAGAATTTTCTTAAAATGTTCAATTAATGGTCACGTGGCTAAGTGAGCTAATGGTGCTGTTGGAGACTGAACGTACCAGGTGCAGATTTAAGTGTGTTCGTAAGCACAGAAGCAATGTCCATGTTATCGAAACAACATTGAGAGCCACCTCGGTGTGCAGAAACAGATGGGGTAGACTAACTCCTGTCTGAACACTGGGTCCAGGGCAAGGCCTCCGTTTTATGCTACCTGATTTGTACGTCATTTTACAAAATATTACTTCCCAAGCACGACGGGATGATAGTTCAATAGTTGGCCTATTCAACTGAACTGGTGTTCACATCAGCAAAGTATAACAAGTCATTAATTTAAACCAATTATGAGTCAACACAAGAATGGACCCAGCTTACTGTGCAATGGCAAAATAAGATGCCAAAAAATGTTTCCATTACTGCCTAAATCCATATGGCTGTAAAAGAAATATGCCAATTAGAAATACCTAATAAAATATTGAATATACTTATTGTCCAGGGATCTACTTTACCAGTGACACGTCTAATATTCCTTAATAAAATACAAACTGATTGACTCACCAGTGCATAAGCAGGTTGGTTTATTACTTTTTTTTTTTGTTTGCAATCAGATGCAGGGCAGAATCAACGGACCACTGGGCTCAAACATTTTAATGCAAAACCTAGTTTACCAAGCTAAGGATTTCATTAAATAATAATCACAGTATAACAATAATAATAAAAATAATTATAATAAATAACCACAGGAGAAAACATTGGCACGCAAAATAGGTTTGAATAGGGATGTGACAAAAAGTTACCCACCATTTCACATGCCGTAGGGCCACATACTCATTCAGCCCACAGAGAAGCTGAGACACTGCGGCCCTCACCAGCCACGTAGAGAGGCCCTTATACAGGAGGAACCAGCTGTAGAGAGAGAGGCCCTTATACAGGGGGAACCAGCTGTAGAGAGAGGCCCTTATACAGGGGGAACCAGCTGTAGAGAGACCCTTATACAGGGGGAACCAGCTGTAGAGAGAGAGGCCCTTATACAGGGGGAACCAGCTGTAGAAAGGCCCTTATACAGGGGGAACCAGCTGTAGAGAGGCCCTTATACAGGGGGAACCAGCTGTAGAGAGAGAGGCCCTTATACAGGGGGAACCAGCGGTAGAGAGGCCCTTATACAGGAGGAACCAGCTGTAGAGAGAGAGGCCCTTATACAGGAGGAACCAGCTGTAGAAAGGCCCTTATACAGGGGGAACCAGCTGTAGAGAGAGAGGCCCTTATACAGGAGGAACCAGCTGTAGAGAGAGAGGCCCTTATACAGGAGGAACCAGCTGGAGAAAGGCCCTTATACAGGGGGAACCAGCTGTAGAGAGAGAGGCCCTTATACAGGAGGAACCAGCTGTAGAAAGGCCCTTATACAGGGGGAACCAGCTGTAGAGAGAGAGGCCCTTATACAGGAGGAACCAGCTGTAGAAAGGCCCTTATACAGGAGGAACCAGCTGTAGAAAGGCTCTTATACAGGGGGAACCAGCTGTAGAGAGAGGCCCTTATACAGGGGGAACCAGCTGTAGAGAGGCTCTTATACAGGAGGAACCAGCTGTAGAAAGGCCCTTATACAGGGGGAACCAGCTGTAGAGAGAGAGGCCCTTATACAGGAGGAACCAGCTGTAGAAAGGCCCTTATACAGGGGAAACCAGCTGTAGAGAGAGAGGCCCTTATACAGGAGGAACCAGCTGTAGAAAGGCCCTTATACAGGGGGAACCAGCTGTAGAGAGAGGCCCTTATACAGGGGGAACCAGCTGTAGAGAGATGCCCTTATACAGGGGGAACCAGCTGTAGAGAGGCTCTTATACAGGGGGAACCAGCTATAGAGAGAGAGGCTCTTATACAGGGGGAACCAGCTGTAGAGAGAGAGGCCCTTATACAGGGGGAACCAGCTGTAGAAAGGCCCTTATACAGGGGGAACCAGCTGTAGAGAGAGAGGCCCTTATACAGGGGGAACCAGCTGTAGAAAGGCCCTTATACAGGGGGAACCAGCTGTACAGAGGCTGTGCTGTGGGGAGCCGTGTGTTCTGCTTGCGGGAGACGATGCCAGCCGTGCAGGCAGCATCCACCCTGCCTGTGGCCCCAGGGCCCCTCTGAGGGCCAATCACAATCATCCCCCCCACTGAAGGGAGGTTCCACCTAACGCGAGAACTTGTGGATGGAAGGAGAACGCACGAGGACCGCTCTGTTATCGTGGACCCGGCGTTTCTTTTTGGCACAGAAAACACCTCATCCCTATCACTCTGCAGGTGGGCAACAACCCGAGAGTGGGCTTGTTTTCTATATGGACAAAGTGCGAATGGGGCAGGTTGCATGTTATCTTGGGGCAGCCAGGGAGATAATAATTAAACAGAAGGAGGAAAGGACAGGGATGGAGGCCCTGCTCAGGGCCGTCAGCAGGCCGGATGCTACGCCACATTGGAGTCCAGTCTCAGCCAGTGCAGGCCCTGCCGGGTGTGACGCACCAGCAGGCTCATGCTGGAGGCCAGGCTCAAAGGTCCCAGAGCAAAGTCCAGCTCAGGCAGCACGCCTAACAGACAGACACAGGCACAGTGTTCACTCACAGACACATACAGACACAGTGTTCAATCACACAGACAGACAGACAGACAGTCAGTGTTCATTTACAGGCACAGTCTTCATTCAGACAGTCACAGTATTCATTCACAGACACACACAATGTCAGTGTTCATTCACAGACACATAGTCATGGTGTTCATCCAGACACACATACAGGCACAGTGTTCATTCACAGACACAGGCACATTGTTCATTCACAGACACAAAGTCAGTGTTCATTCACAGACACAGGTTTGTTGTTCATTCACAGACACACATATACAGTCATGGTGTTCATGCACAAACAGTTACGCTGTTCATTCACAGATAAGCACACACACAGTCATTGTGTTCTGTCTATAAAACGGTGCCAAAATCTAAAACACCCGAAACACCCAAAAGCTGACAGTAACACAAATAACCTAAGAAATAAGTGTAAAATAACTAAAAGTGCTCACAGTGTAGATGCATTAAAAAATGTTTACACTGAAGCCTTCCACTTCCTGCCCGTGTGCGTTACACGTACAGTGTGGCCCTCTAGTGGCAGTAAGTAGAATAACGTCTGGCGCGTGTCCTTACCGCTGCCTCCCTGGGCGAGGGCCTCGGTCTGCTCCCAGGTGTCGTGTGCGCTGAGGAAGAGAGCGGTGATGTTGACGTAGGACGAGGCCATCTGCTGAACCACCTGGGGGATCACCACCGTGCCACCAGCAGCGCCGTGGCTGGATCCCAGCCCAGAGCTGGCTGAGCCGGCCGGGGACGGCATCGGCGACATGGGGGAAGGTGTGCCCGTGCTTCTGTGTGTGTGTGTGTGCGTGTGCAGGTGTGTGTGTGTGTGTGTGTGTGTGTGTGTGTGTGTGTGTGTGTGTGTGTGTGTGTGTGTGTGTGTGTGTGTGTGAGAGTGTGTGAGAGAGAGAGAGAGAGAGAGAGAGAGAGAGAGAGAGAGAGAGAGAGAGAGAGAGAGAGAGAGAGAGAGAGTGAGTGAGTGAGTGAGTGAGTGAGTGAGTGAGTGGGTGTGTGAGTGGGTGTGTGAGTGGGTGGGTGTGGGGGTGTTTGTGTGTGTGGTGCGTGTGGTGCGTGTGGTGCGTGTGGTGCGTGAGTGAGTGAGTGAGTGAGTGAGTGAGTGAGTGAGTGAGTGAGTGAGTGAGTGAGTGAGTGAGTGAGTGAGTGAGTGAGTGAGTGAGTGTGTGTGTGTGTGTGTGTGTGTGTGTGTGTGAGAGAGTGTGTGTGTGTGTGTGTGTGTGTGTGTGTGTGTGGGTGTGTGTGTGTGGGGGGGTGTGGGTGTGTGGGTGTGTGTGTGTGAGTGTGAGAGAGTGTGTGGGTGTGTGGGTGTGTGTGTGTGTGGGTGTGTGGGTGTGGGTGTGTGGGTGTGTGTGTGTATATGAGAGAGCGAGAGAGAGCGAGTGTGTGAGAGTGACACCATGTGAGTGAGTGTGTGAGCGAGTGAGAGGGAGGGAGGGGGAGAGAGAACAAGACAGGAGGTAAGCACACGTGAGCAACCTACTGCACAAAGACACATGGGTCCTCCTGTGGTTCAGCTTATCTGCACTGATATCAGTTTCCAGTGTTTACGGTTTCTTTGTCTTTTTCAGGGAGCAGAAGTGCCGATCCTGTGTTAATGCTGCAGATATTAATCATGCAGTGGGGAGGGCATGTGCTGTCAGGCCATGGCAGCTAACAGCACAGAGCCAAGTGAACGGGTTAGGGTTTCCTCTGTAGACACAACAAGAACGAACGAGGAACACTTACTTTGAAACGCAGGGCGAAGGGGCTCGCACTGACCTCGAGGAATTCTGGGAAAATAAAATACCCTCAATGTATTTCCATGTTAATGCAGACACAAAAAGATTTTACTCACTAAGTGCAACACAATCATAGCTTTAATGAGACCAAAACATAACCGCACTGTTTCACCTAAATGTATAAAATTAATCTCTCAATTTTGAATCCTGAACTCAATGTGTCCAAATCCATGTTTCTAAAAGCTTTTACTCTTTATTCTATTGCGCAATGCACTAAATATACATAATTTGGTAAACTTTTATTCTGGCACAATTTTTAACAACATTCATATTGTGTACATTTTCTTCGGAACATTTCGGATTACCAGTATTTCAGTGCAGTTCACACAAAAGCAGATCGCTCATGAAACGTACCTTGAAATGTTCTGATAATGTTCTGGAGTATTTAAGTGCCGTTTCTCGTTTGTAGCGAAACATGGCCATCTGCAACAGGGACTGGCATCGCATACTGAGGACCAACGTGAGGGAGTGAGGGACAGAGAGGGTTACTTCACCATAACACAATTATGGTACAGTGAGCAAATAAATGGGTTTACTGCATCTAGAAAGTATTCAAATTCACATGGACTGACAGGCGTTAATTTGAAAATTGACCTTAGGAAGCAAATAATTGGTACTGTTGGAACGTACCATAACACCACAAAGTCTTTGTCAGATGCTGGGGAAGATGGATCTATAGAGTTCTTCAGCTTCAGAATGAACCTACATGAGAGCAAACAAATATTTTTACATTTGATTGCCAATGTAATGAATCCATTGGAGAACATTCAGTTTAAAAAATTAATCTAAATATCTGCCATAACTCATTACATTCGGGCGACAGTGATGTTGGAGAGAGCCAAGCTTGTCCTAGCTAGGATGAGGTTCACGTACCATTGCCCTAGGCATTTCACGCGTAGAGGGCTGGTGGTATAAACGGTGGTGCAATGGTCCATGTCAGAAATACAAGAAATGGTTGTCCTCCTCAGGCATAAATATTTTCCAACATAACTTCTGATGTCGCCTTAGTCTGCAGCACTTACACACCTCCCTAACTACAGTCGGTCTCGGACCCTTCACGGATGACATCTGGATAGCTGTGATCCACGTCAACAGCAAAAATCATACGACTCACAGTTCTAAAGAACAGGCATTCAGGTAGAAACCAACAACCAGCAAGACTCCTTTCACCAAGCAGAGTGGCCCCGCCACCTTCGACCACTGACCTGATCAGATCCATCGTCTCGGAGAACATGGTATACGCCGACTTTGGGGTCTGAGGGTCGGTTTCCATGGCGATCCCACTCTCAACGAAGGACATGGCTGCATCCAGGTAGTCGAAAGCTTTACCGACCTTATCGGACTAAATGGGGGGGGGGGGGGGGGGGGACCAAAATGGATGCCCGGTCATTTGACAATTCACCTCTCTGGTCCGTAGAGGTCAGAGGAGTCTCTGAGGGGGGACACTTACGTTGGCATCTGCTTTGTGCTTCAGCTTTTTGGCTTCCTTCATGTGATACTCAACAGGATACTGCCTGTAAGGGAGATCGGACAGCCTTACAACCCCACGCACTCATGGTATTATTCTGAAATAATTAGTATGTATTCCCCATCTTCCTGCAGTGTTACTATAATAGATAGTTTTAGTTTAGTATTTTTATTTTTTTCCTACCGGTCTTCAAATTTGAGGAGCGGCCGAGAGGGAGCGGGGCCTTCGGCGGGCTGGACAGGAACAGGAAACGCGAAGCTGCCTTTCGGAGCTTTCTGTTGGGGATCACGCAGGACAGGGATGCTAACAGCACATACTCAAGACGCATCAAAGGGGTTCATTCATCTTTAACACGCTCAGCCGAATAACAGGACTTGTGTTACTCTTCAGGAATTTCTGCCGAAGAACTAAATACCTGTACCTCCGGTTTACACAGAGATGTGAACCACAGTTGGCCAAAAACCCAATCCCCCCCCAGCTACAGCGGTCCCAGGGCTCAGAGGACGCACCTTGCCAGTTTTGGGGCGGTCGGGGCATTTGGCGGAGCTCTTCTTGTGCTTGCCGGTCTGCCTGCCGTCCCGGGACTTGCTGGCCTCCGCGGCCTCCGCGGTGCGGCGCTTGTGTCCCGGCGCCTTGGGGAGGTCCTGAGCGAGCGGCTGACTCTTCTTCTCCTTCTTCTTCTTCTCCCGCTCCTTCCCCGTGCCGTTGGGTACCCTGCAGCAGACGGGACGTGAGCGTGGAGGGACATAGAGAGCCGAGTTCCACCCAGTCAGCTCTCAAGAGCTCTGGCCCAAAAAGACCTGCTACACCAGTGGTCCTCACTCCTGGTTCTGGAGAGCCGCAGGCTGTACTGGTATTCGTTTTCACCTCAATATCAGCAACCAATTCAGAGCCAAGAAACCCGGTGAAGTAACTTTGTAATAAACCACTTTAAATTGACCAATTGAGTGCCGAGTAAGAACAAAAGCCAGCACACCCTGCGGCTGTCCAGGACCAGGAGTGAGGACCCCTAGCACACCCTGCGGCTCTCCAGGACCAGGAGTGAGGACCCCAGCACACCCTGCGGCTGTGTCCAGGACCAGGAGTGAGGACCCCAGCACACCCTGCGGCTGTGTCCAGGACCAGGAGTGAGGACCCCAGCACACCCTGCGGCTCTCCAGGACCAGGAGTGAGGACCCCAGCACACCCTGCGGCTCTCCAGGACCAGGAGTGAGGACCCCAGCACACCCTGCGGCTCTCCAGGACCAGGAGTGAGGACCCCAGCACACCCTGTGGCTCTCCAGGACCAGGAGTGAGGACCCCAGCACGCCCTGCGGCTCTCCAGGACCAGGAGTGAGGACCCCAGCACACCCTGTGGCTCTCCAGGACCAGGAGTGAGGACCACTATGCTACACCTACCCTACCATCATTCAGGGTAATCATTTCACATTACGTCATAGTAATTAATAACAGGGTTAGAAGATCCTAATTCAACCTCAGGCCAATTCCACTTAAAATGGTACAACTTTAGGTCTGAACAGCTCTGTGGAGACTGGAAGCAACAAGCGGTTCTGTGCTCTAGCTTTACTAGTAGACGATACAAGAGAATAAATCAAATGCAGTTTCCAAGTGCCATCATAGTCACGTAGTTTGGAACAAACCCGTCTAGTGTCATCTGCAACTAGCGTGACACACTGGACAATACCATCCATCTGAGAGTTCATAACATTATTATAAGTACTGCGAAGAAGCGGTTCGGATAGGAGCACCGCAGTGGCATGCTTTGTTATAATTAAGACCAATCACAATGAAAATGAGTGTTGAAATCCTCTAGCCATTTTGGACAGATTTGAAGACGCTAAGCACACCATTTCGCTTCATAGATATTTAGTAGTTCTGCATACCTGAAATGTATAGTTTTACATGTTTTGCATTTGCTATTCTCAGTATTTCTTTGCAAAATAATGGAATTTTTGCATTTTCACTTTGTATTTGTGGCACTTTTACACCCAATTCATGAAAATAAACCAATCCGTGAATGGCGTCTTGATTACTTTAAGCCATGTTTAAGCCAAGTCTCACACCCAGATTAATAAATCGAACGCAACACGAACAGGTGAGGATCGACTAGATTTGGCATTTGCACAAAAGGGGTTTCATCTAACCGCAAGCAGACAGGTTTCAGGGTTGCTCGTCGAGTTTCACAAAGAAACCTGGCTCCCTGCGGTAAGTTTACTCACTTGTTTTTTCTGGAACTCTGATTGGTGCTGGTAGGCTTGGCTTCTTTGTCCAGTTTTGGCCATTTTCTGGGGAGAGTTTGTCCCTCCTTCTCAGCCTGTTAAACCACAAACACGACAACCCCTCCATTAATTTCCAGCGCACATCACCTGACCACCATTCAGACTCTTTGCCAAGCCAGACCGAAAAAACACCACTTATGATGGATTTAGGGAGCAGACGCATGCAAACATTACCTTCTGGGTTAGCACCTTGTCAGGAGGCATTTGCTCACAGCACAAAAACTGTGAGCATTCCAGTGCCCTGAGACTAATGCATAGCATGGCTGTGTTTTGTATAGATAAAACTATTTAAAGTTTGGCCGCTTTAAAGAACAGCAGGCTCTGATCATTTGACGAGCTGATTAATCCATCACACTGCCATGTACTTGACTCACAGTCCAGTGGGTAGTTACGTAACTGTCACCGAATCACTATGTCAACTGTCACCGCCAAGAAGCGATACGGACAGCTGGGGAACTACACCCTGGAGCAGTTGCACATTTCCCATGACCTGTGCTACTTCAAGATTGATGCTCAACTGGTTTTAGCTTTATTTTGGCAAGATTTAGGCACAGCTAATCAAATTTGGCTGGAGGAGCGGTAATGTGTGAAAAAACAAACAAGACCGGGCGAGCCTGGTTTAGCCAGCAATTGACACAGCGAAGAGGTAGAAACCATATGGGTGACATGCCTATCAGTGGGTAAGTGGAACTGGACCCTCTCTCACTTGTCTGGTTGCAGAAGAAGTTATTTCTGACTGATTGAGTGACTGATGAACTCAATCCCCTCATGGCCAGTTAAGTTTGTTTGCAATGCGCAGCTGATTATTGCATTATATCAGCGATAAAACATCTTTCCCATGAAACCTGCCCTATGGTCAGATGCGAATTGGAAGCAACGTTAAATACAACTCCCAATACAGGGTACATTTACTATCTAAAGAGAAGCCTAATTATTCAGTTTATCACCGCATGCACGTTTCAACAAGGTTAGTCCGTCAGTCCGTCAGGCCCTGCAGGGTCAAAGAGCACAGTTATGAATACAGTTGTTTTTAGTGTGTGAAAGAAAGGGACAGCTGATGGAAAGGAAAGCCCCCAAATCAGTTAGCGTTCAGAACCACAAAGCGCATCACTTCAGTGTCGAAGAAGAGAGGACCCACTTCTCTCTTTCGGCAGGTTTGGGAGGAGGGGGCCTTCCCGCCGTCTCCCCTCTCCGCCTCGGGCCTCTTCCCGTCCGCGGGGTCCTGGGGGGCGCCGGCAGGCTCCGCCGTCTGGGCCTGGAGCTGCGGGACGCGGGAGAGCAAGCTGAGCTTGACCTTCACCACCAGGGCGCCGGGCCGGCTCGGCTCCCCCTTCCTCGACGTGCGACGCTTCCCCTCGCCCGCGGGAGACTGCGCCCGGGGTTTCCTCCGCCTCTTCTCCGCAGACTTCTCCGACCCGACGGCGTGAGAGACGGGCAGGGCCGGCGGCGGGCGAACACGCCCCGGACTGGGTGCCGCGGCGACGGCCGCCGGCTCCTCCTCGGGCGCCGATTCCTTGGCCTTCTTCCCGCCGGAAGAGCCGCGCTTGCCGGACTTCTTGCCGTTGGTCTTGGAGCCGGCCTTCTCGCGCCCGGGTTTCGTTTTGACCTTCGGCCTCTCTGTGAACGTACGGTCCGCGTCGCGGGGCGCCACCTCCACGCTCTCCACCCTCAGGCCCGGCTTGGTCTCCTCGGTCCGAGGAGCCATGGCCGCCTTGGAGGGGTGCTTGCTACCCACAGTCTTTCTTTGGGCCCGGCTGTCAGCGCGTGTGGGGGACTTGCGGCAGCCCAGCTGGCCGTGCAAACCTTCCTGCACTGGCTTGGCCTCATTGTCACTGAACTTGGGTGGAAGCGTGGGGGTCTGGGATTTGTAGTTCTTTGCGGGACTGGCTTCCACTTCCTCCTCATGCGGTTGCTTGGGAACCGGGCTGAGAACCGGTCCCCTGTCAACCTGGCTGTCTGCATTCGAGTGCGGCTGGTTGATTTTTATCCAGTTATGTAGGTGCCACTTATTTTCTGTCGGTGCATCATCAGTCTGGATAAAGAAACAGACACAATCAAAAACTCAGATCTCAGAGACAAATCTCAGAGACAAATGTAATGAGAAATGACTTGCTTCTGCACCTGTTCTTCAAAACACAACCCTTTAATTCTGGATTTTTTATATTTATTTATTCTCCCCACTCCCAAGCTTTCATGGACTCCTTTCTCATGATGAAAAAAAAAACTTCACTCCGCAGTCTCAAAGCTACTAGGTGAATCTACACCAGTGAGTGTTATTCTACCAAATTCCCCCAGGGTTGTCTAAAGGGACTTCAGACCACAGGTGGTTTCAGTCATGGTCCCGTGAGGGAGGGGGTGTTGGGGGAGAGGGTGTTGGGGGCGGGGGGGTGTATATTGGGTGAGGGAGAGGCTGTTGGGGGCGGGTGTATATATTGGGTGAGGGAGAGGGTGTTGGGGGTGTTGGGGGAGAGGGTGTTGGGGGCGGGAGGGTATATATTGGGTGAGGGAGAGGGTGTTGGGGGAGGGAGGGTATATATTGGGTGAGGGAGAGGGTGTTGGGGGAGAGGGTGTTGGGGGCGAGGGGGGTGTATATTGGGTGAGGGAGAGGGTGTTGGGGCGGGGGGGGGTGTATATTGGGTGAGGGAGAGGGTGTTGGGGCGTTGGGGGCGGGAGGGTATATATTGGGTGAGGGAGAGGGTGTTGGGGGAGAGGGTGTATATATTGAGGTGAGGGTGTTGGGGGAGAGGGTGTTGGGGGCGGGAGGGTATATATTGGGTGGGGGAGAGGGTGTTGGGGCGGGAGGGTATATATTGGGTGGGGGAGAGGGTGTTGGGGCGGGAGGGTATATATTGGGTGGGGGAGAGGGTGTTGGTGGGCGTACCTGGGGTGCCGGGGGCTCGTTCCCGTGGGGGGGGAGAGGGTGTTGGGGGTGGGGGAGAGGGTGTTTGGGGCGTACCGTGGGTGGTGGGGGCTCGTTCCCGTGGGGGGGGGGCACTTCCGCGTTGGTGCTCCCCCCGCTCTCGCTGTCCGACTCCGACCCGGAGGTGCTCTCTGATTCGCTGGAGGTGCCGGACTCGCCCCCGCTGGAATTTGCCGACACGGCGTTGGTGCTCTGGACCGTCCTGCAGGAGCGGAGGAGTCAGGGGAGGGAGATTCAGCAGGGGGACGGACCGGCAGGTAAGAACAGAAGCACCCAAGCATGTAAACACTACATGTACTTGATTCTTTGCCCAAAATATGCCTTTAGTGAAGGCACTCCTACTGCCTCCTGTCCTCTTGTTTAAACAGCACGTTTAAACTTGCTTAAGGCTCATTCAGCATTGTTAACCCTTTAAGGTGTAAGATCACAAATATGCGAAACCGAATATTCTGAACAAAACTGTAAAATATAATTCTGAGGCAAGAATCACTACTAGTAATTGAAAGCAATGGAGTTCTAGAACACAGACTTTAAATTTTGAGGGCAAAAAAACATTAGGAAAAAGCCTACTGTTCACGTGACATTGATGGTACATGGCTGAGACTGCCAGCAGTAGCAATAACCGCTACCCAGGCCTATATACAAAACATGACATGAGAGCCATACTGCCATATATCAGTCACAAAAAATGGAGCTAATCTCTTTTACTGATTTACATAATCATTATCTAGTCATATAGAAACCTCAATTGCTTTAAAACAGGGATTTTCAAAATGACGGCTTATTCATAGTTCTCGTGGATTAGACTGGCCAAATTATCTATGTAACTTTATGCTGTCCATTTAGTGCATAAGCTTGCAAAATGTAAAATGTGAACGTGTAATGTACAAACATGATATTTTTCCATATGATATATGCAGCCGTTAAAAGATGCTTTTTTTCCCCCAGGGGGTCAGGGACCCTACTGTAATGCTCCAGTCGGATGAGTGCGCAGGAAGTTCCTGTGTGTAGCACCTACGGCAGGGTTACAGCCAATAAAATGGCTTTATCAATGTCAAAAATGCAAATGTTGTCACCATTATTGGTACAGTCATATGCGATCAGTGTTCCTAAAAATGCCTCAACTTTACAAAACGAGCATGGTTATTCTCAAATCACTGGGGAGTGCAGTAGATGTGTCTCGATTTTATTATTTTATTTTTTAATTGAATAAACTGAATAAATGCACTGAATAAAACCCTTCCCTGAGTAAACAGGACTACAAGAGGGGACTGCACAGGGACAATAGTCCAAGCAGGAGATGTTTATATGCCCATTTTTCAGGACTGATGTAAGGGGAGCAAACTTAACATATTCCCATTGGGAGGCAAAAGAATACTTCCCCCAAGAAAAGCAGCTCCTGAATGCAGAAATTATACTTGAAAAGGGCTATCAGAATACATCCTGACAACAATACATACACAATGACGATAGCTTTACTTAATAGTCTCTTCAAGAGAGGTACGGCTGGAAATTAAAACCTCAGCCTACAATATCTACAGGGCCATCTTCCAACACAAACAAAAAAGGCCTGATCTCTGCGTTTTCTACTGAAACTTTTACCGACTAACACGACTCCGATCTTTTCACCTCTCTCCTAGCAGAGTCCAAACTGTGCCAACAAAAACTATAAAAAAAAAACGGTTTTGTGCAACATCACCAGCACTCCTAAACATACAATGTAATTTTATCAACAGAAAAAAGACACACAATTGCTTAACAACTAACCCTGCAGAGAAGCTTAAAGGATTCAGGTCTATTTGGATGTGCCTTGAGACTGTCAACAGCTTTTTCTAACATTTTTCAGACAAATAATTATACTTGTGGATGTGTACCTACTTCACGCGGGTGCTTCTGTGCAAACAAGTCTGAATATATTGTATTATTTTCTGTATGGTATTTTCTGTATGGTATATTCAAGATGACGAATGTTGGCAGGAACAACATTTCATAACTTTTTTCTAGGCAAGTAAACATCTATGTATACAAGGATAAAAAAAATATATATAAAATTTTCAAGAAACCATCCAGAAGTTCCCAACACAAACTCAACACAATATTGAGTTTAGCCGTGCTAAAAAGGTACAAAATTCCTCAAATCTGCATTTCAGCTGTTTGGGCGTTAAACCACTCTTGTGCCCACACTCACTCAAAGGCTGTCATTGGCTCTAGTACATACATTATACGTTACATAGATTACATGCATTACCTCAAAAAGGATTAAAAGACAGATTGTATCAGGGCTACCGAACATTTAAAAAAAAAAGGGGCAAGGCGGCAGTTCAGAATAAAACATTCCAACCACATCACAGTAAATAAAAACTTTTAAATCCGTCAGCACTAGTTGGATGCCCTGGAGAGGTAGTATCTTAGAACTTTAGACCGGTTCTTCCACAGCTGAACATCAGTCTAAAACAAAATGAGCACTGAGAATTGACATTGAAGAGATGGAAAAACCCAATAGGGAAATCCAATGTAACCTATGGTTACAAAATTGACTCTTTGGAGCTCTTTGCCAAAGTGACTACAGGTCTTTATTATTTTACAATCCTCACATCATAATTATGTACATTTAATCAACTATCATTATCATTCGTATTATTATTAGTATTATTATTATTATCATTATTATTATTTCAGAACAATAAGATGGTACTTGCCTCCCTTATAATAGGAGGAAGCTGCTATGGGACAGCGTCTCTGGAGGTGTGAGCTCAATATAGCAGGGTGCCCCCTGAGAGTGACTCTCATCTTTAACTGTCTGGCCCTGCTATAAATAAACTGGCCACTCCCCACACCCCGACACTCGAAGGGAACCTAGAAGGCTCTTTCCAGGAAAGAATTATGCAGACAAGCGGGCAATCCACTAATGACGTGCAAAGAGTTAAACTTCTTGAATACGGTCACAGTGGAGCTCTGATGACTGAAATCCTAACTCATCTTACGCACTTCTAAAAGATCCCCCTTCAAACGACGTACAATTTCTTCAGTGAAAATAATACGATGATATATTCAGACAAATTCAGAACACTGGATTCTTTGAAACGGAAATACATCACACAGACCGCATGAAGGGTCACACAATGTTGCAGCCAGCATGAGAGAGAACACGTCTAATGAAGAACAGCCATTACGGCTCTTCAGCTTGGGCTAGCAACTAAACATGCAGATATGTGCAATGAGTACTGGAAATAATACAGGAAATGTGTACTGGAAATACAGGAAATGAGTACTGGAAATAATGTTGATGGCTGTACAACTGACTCTTTGTGAATTGTAGCTTATCCGACCTGTTCTGTAGTCTGTTCTAATGACGTTGTTGTGTATGATTTTGTCGGTCTGCTAAATAAAAGGTAAGGTAATGTAACGATTTGACCTCGAAGCTCTGGGCCCACAGCACCCCAGGCCTGGCAGGCTTAATGAGGAGGGGTACGGGACCCCCCCCCCCCCTTGTGACCGGTGTGGGCCGGCGGGGCTCCCGGCGGCTCTCGGAGGAAACCCCAATCGCTCCGGCGCCCAATGAGCAGCCGCTTCCTCCCGCCCCGCGGCCCCCCCGGACGCTCTGAGCGGTGACGGCGGCAGGAGGCGATACTCACGAGGATCCCTGCGGGCCGGTCGGCTGTGGCACCTTCGGAGACGATCCGTAGCATCCTGGAGCAGAGGAGAGAGAGAGAGACAACCGACTAAAGCAAACGGTAAATGGTAAATGGTTGGCATTTATATAGCGCCTTTATCCAAAGCGCTGTACAATTGATGCTTCTCCATTCACCCGTTCATACACGCGCTCGCACACCGACGGCGATTGGCTGCCATGCAAGGCACCGACCAGCTCGTCAGGAGCATTCGGGGGTTCGGTGTCTTGCTCAGGGACACTTCGACACAGCCCGGGCGGGGGATCGAACCGGCAACCCTCCGACTGCCAGACGACTGCTCTTACTGCCTGAGCCAATGAGACGACTGCTCTTACTGCCTGAGCCATGTCGCCCAAGTACTGTGTGCTATCATTTCTAGGCTGACATCCCATCTCCTAAAATCTTTCAGGTGTTGAGCAAATTGAAAGGAGTACATCATTAAAATGTTCTAAAGCAACGTTATTGTCCTGGAGGAATGGAATCAATTTAGTTTTATTATAGACAAGGTAGCTAGACTCAATATGTGCGAGATGCACAATGTGGTAGTGATAGATTCAAGTTGAACTATTTGCTGTGTTTTAAACTGATTTAAATTCTGGGAGACAGAAGTAAATAAAAAGTAATAGCAACCATGAAATGGCCCAAGCTTTGCGGTTACTTTGATGTTGAAAGCTCACACGAGTGTTTTTAAGTGAACTCACTCAAGTATGATACGAAGTGACACCAGTGGACTCTTTATTATGAGTTCTGCAGCAAATCAGGCAGAGAGAGAGTTACCAGCTGGCATTTACAGCCCACCGACAGAAAAAAACAAAAAAAAAAACAACAATAAATAAAACCTGATACAGAGAGAAGCTTCTGCCAACTGCCAAGAGTGCCGATAAAGTTTGCCTTCAGAAGGGTGTGTTTGTTTTCAGGAGAACGTCGCTGGGGCAGAACGTATGTAAAACTTAAAGTACAATACACCCATTGTACACACCAAATCCCTGGACTTTACTTACTTTGTCCTGAAAGGCTCGAATGAACGTGCTGCGTTTCCTGAATTCAAAAGAAAAGAAATATGACGTGTCACACATACATTTCTGATTTTAGATATAATTCAAGACCTAGGCTTAAAATTTTCATTTTAAAACAAATAGTTTTTGCCCCCATCTCATGGTCTTTGTAGAAAGGAGAACAGAAGACTAAACACTAATGCTGCATAATTCATGGACGTCAGTTAAATAGATTTTATTTTACGTAGGAACACTATGTATTTGTATACCTCTTCAGTATGTATGTACAACATTAATTTGGGTACATACTGTACACACTGGGTCTAGACACCTCAGTGTCATTGAATCAGCAAGTAGATTTGTAGTAAATTCATGAAGTATTGTTACAACTTTTGAGAAAACAAATCTATGTGGACAATATACATGAAGTATTTAATGCTCTCAAAAGAAGTGAAATATTTGTTATTTTACTTTAATTCCACTTTCCATCGGCCTAAATAATAGGATTTCGTTTAGATAAAATGAGCTCCATACACAACCTGACGGGAAATATTATCAAAGGTGTAATTTACAGCAACTAAAACAGAAAGCCAGACAAAGTTATTAGGATGACACCAGACTGATTTAAAACAGGCAGCAGGGTTTGGAAGACTGTTTGAGGACCACAGGGCGATCAGATGCTTGAAGAAGGAAAGCCCAATGATTAAAGAAAAATAATGAACTGTCAATGGAGAGGCAGTGAACACATAAGGCAGACAATGACGTGGGAGATAAACAGTCACCAAAAGCACTCATAAATGCCATAGAATAGTGAAACCCCTTTGTGCCGACTTAGTTCTGGCAGTTCTTCCAGCAGAAATGGTCTATATATTTTTAAGTATAATTGGTTTATCATTGTGTTGAACAGGTTCCCAGTGCATTACTACATTAACGACCTTATGGGCAATGGGCCATTCTGGAATATTTCTCCATTGTGATAAATAAAGACCTTTTTAGTAGGCAGATTTTCTTTAAGGGATTCAATAACACAATCTGCCTGCATTTGTTCTGCAGTCCGATGCCATTTAAAGCTCTTCTTTGCTTTGTTTATTGCCAGCTAATTTGTTCCGTCATGGACAGTTGTGGTTTCAACACTCGTCCCCTGGAGGAAACCCTCCTCTCCACCTCCATCTTCACACCAAAAAGTCAGCCTGTGTGTAAGCAACCTGCCAGTTTCTATGGCAAAGCAGGAACTAGATACTGAAAAAGGCCTATGCACAACATAATGTGAAAGTTTTGTATACAAGTCAGGTGCATAGCCTGAAGAAAATTAGTTTATGAATGTCATTGAAGGAGCTTTGTGTGGTTCTTTGTTTCCAGCATAAAAAAAATGTACTGAAGAGAAACCGCACACCTCCCCACCGGCAGTACGTCAGTAAACGAGGGCAGCCATGGCGAAATATAATTTCAGACTATAAATGTTTAAATGTAAAATAAGAATAAACCTTTTCATTATCAAAACGAGGCTTGATCAAAAGTGAGAATGTTAGGGCTGCGGAAATGGGCGTTCACCTTAGAGGGGAAGGAGAATTTGGAGGGCTCCGTAGTGCTAGGCGTGTGAATGGCCGTCAACGGGGGCGGCCAAGAGTGGGTCATTTCCTGGAAGAGAAGCAACCGGAAGGAAAGCCGACGTTAGCCTCGCAGGAACACGACATTAAAACGTCAGGTCATCACTGCTCCTCTCCACCATCTCCTCCTGTTGTGCCATCAGGATTCATGGATGACCTTTTCCCACAGCGTCTGGGGACTGGATCTTTATGGCCTCATAAAAGAGCCGCTCTCCAAGCAGTGGCATGAGGACACAGGCAATGAAAAACAGCCTTCCCTTTTTCCTAAACTCTGCCTCTCAAGTCAATAATCGTCCTTAATCGTCCGCCCCCCCCCCCCCCCCCCAAACAGACATTCGGCATTGCGTTGGGAATATGATGATCATCTCATCAACTTTCCAACGTAGTGATTAAAATGAGTTTACTGCAACCAACACAGCGAGTCCCAGGGTATCGGCCTGCTGTCATAGGGTCATTTGTTTCGGGAGATTATTCCAGTGTGCTGAAACTCGGAGGCCAAAATCCAACAGTCTACTTACCCTCAGAATTTCCTCCACACAGTGGGCTTCATTTGACAAAGCCTAGAACAGAGAGAATTGAAAGTGTACGTTTAAAAAAGAAAGAGTTTATTGGGGAGCCAGCTGGCAGAATACAGACACAGGTAGGATACAAATAGTAGAGACAAAACTTATCTGCCAGATAGGTACGAACTCAGAGGATGTTAGCATTGCAAAATAGGTCCCCACGAGACACCCTGAAGCTTACCTAGAGCTAGAGCAAGACAGGACTAACAAGTTCGGGAGCTGTGAGCCCACACTGGATACTGACAGAGAAATGAGCTACGGAGATGGACGCATTCGGCTTCTACAGGGGCAAGAGAGTGGACTATCCGTGTGGGCCAGTATAAAATGGCCACCACAGCTTCTGCCTTACAGTGAGAACTTCACTTTCAATAACACCCAGAGGAATGGGTGTTTGAAGTCACCAAAAAAATTTCTCTGGGAGGAAAATATAAATAAAGTGCATTTGCTTGAACAAACCAGCCATTGTTGAACGGTGGAGATCGCCTTTTCCTAAAAAAAAAAAAATAAAACACTAGGGGCTCAAGCACTCGTGTTGGGCGCTGAACTTTGTTGAAATATTGTGTACAATAATCCACTGTTCACACTGATAATTGACTTGTGCTGTATTCCCCTGTAGTAGATTGCCCACCACCACAATCTCAGGCTGCTTTAAAATGCAAAATGTTGAGCCACCTAAACGCTCAATGAACTGAATGATCTATACTGTAGATTTACTGTAGGGCTGTTTCCACTAGCTACCAGCAGCAGTTTCATTGCCTCCTGCTGCTAGTAGTAAAACAATAAATCTGGAGGCAAGGGAACAACCATCCCCAGAGTATATTTGCACAATATCTCATTTGCCTTTTAAATACAGTAAAGACAGGAAAAGATTACCTCGCTGCACACAAACACCTCCCACACTGAAATCATGCAGGGCTTGACTAGAAACATACTTTTCCAGGTGTTGGGCCTGCCACACCTGAAGATATATTGGGCCATTCCGTGCCAACTCCAGGAGGTTGCACAACAGCACCTCTTGGATCTTTCTTTTTCTGTGTGTTGGTAGTGATGAGACACTATACAGAACACCTGAAATCTTGAACTTCATATCTAGTTTTGTTGTGCCGGTAATGCGATTTCTAACGAGAGGTCTAACTTTGTAAGAATAAGACTGAAATCGTTGAAATTCTGGAGGGAGCTTGTACGTATAATTCTGGGCATGTAGAATCATGGGGAAGGTACATGACTGGGACCTGGAAGGTTGGTGGTTCAAGCCCTGGTGGAGCCATGAGAAGACCTAGGCAGCAGCTGGGCCCTTGAGCAAGGCCTTTAACCCCACAATGCTCCAGGGGGATTATCCCCTGCTTAATGTCTAATCAACTGTCACTTTTGGTCAGCCAAATAACAAATTATTACGATTATCATTATTATTCATTCTTATCTGGCCTCAGACAGAACATGCATTTACTTAGGGAACTACTTTTTTTGGGCAGGGTCATACCTCCAAAAGTAAAACAGATTTTTTGTGTCATTTTATTTGTACGTGAGAGCCATCTGATAGCACTTTGTCGTTGTGAAAAGATAAACATCTTACTAATAACATTAGAGGAAATAATAGAGGAAAACTCAATTTGGCCATTTTTGCCACATTAAGATCTGCCAGGAAACCAATGTCATCTGACCGTTCGCTTCAGATAATTTACATCCTTTACAAGTTACAGCTTGTCTAGAAATATTTAGCTTTAGTACTCGGTGGGTAAATGGCCCTACCAACAAAAAAAGAATGGGGTATGAAGCTCAGGTTCTCAGGAATTTCTCTCATCTCATGGTCTACTAGCACACAGAAAAGGTGTGTGTGGTGCAACCTCCTGGAGTCGGTCCCATTTTCAAATATTCAAAATGCCAAAAAAGCAAAGTTTCAGCAGTCAACAGTTCTGGACAGGAGAACTACGGAGATGCAGAGGGAATGAGAGGCTTTAGATGCAGCAGGTGAGTGAGCTCAGCAGGCCCCTCTATCGATCAGCTGATCACAATTTGATTACTTGGTAACATTAGTATGGTGCTTTTTTTAATCACATGGGAGATACTGACAATTGTTTTTCTGCCCCCAAAAGAAGACTCGTCGGGTTATTGTGTATTTTCGGAGAGAAGTTGAAGTTCAAATTAAATCTCAACATTCAGCCCTAGTATTGAGACCCTAGTCAGGCCCTAGTAGCTGTTGTCATTTCACGAACAATGCTCAGTGTTTGATGTCATAACGCACACATGGCTGCGTTAATACTGACTGCAGGTTAAGAGTATTCAAAAACAGAAACAGAGTTCAAGAATGAGACGGCCTGCACCACCACTCAATCACTCTTTTAGAAGAGCTCTCCACGCACACAGCTTATCACAAGCCGATCCACATCTCAGGCTTTTTCCCCCACCACAGAGAAATGCAGGCTCTGCCCTGCAATTGCCCTCACGGCTTCAACAACAACAATTTAACCGCTACTATAATTTAAAATGAAACGCCATTTAGTTTTTATTTCGTCCCCTTCAGACATGCAAGTCGTACGCCCTTAACAGTTACCAGATGCTACTGTGAGATATATTAAAAGCAGAAATGTTCTTGAGTGCAGTCATCATTTAAATTCAGCTATTCAAAAATAATTTGCTTACCAATCTGTATGCTTCTGCCGATATAAGTCATGGAAGGTTAGCTTTGCAAATGCAAAAAAGGGTGACTCAGATGAGAACCGACACAAGCCTGGCAGGTTGTGATATTTGGAGGCGAGAAGCTACGCCTCAGATCTAAGCACACTGCGCGCTTCCTTGGAACTTGTGCATAGTGACTGCACACCTCCGTGTGCGGGCTGTTAGCGGAGGCCGCACTACTGGCCACCCTACACTGCATTACATTACATTACATTACATGGCATTTAGCAGACGCTCTTATCCAGAGCGACGTACAACAAAGTGCAAATCAAACACAAGAACAAGTGCAAAGAGGACCTGAGAGGACAGTACAGTTCCGAGTCCTAGTGATGCTGGAGGACTGCACCATAGGGCTGCAGAGGCCGCAGGGGACGTTCAGGACTTCTAACGCAGAGCCGACAGCCATCAAGCAGTGGTGGTGCGACTGGGCCGTTTTAACCCATCATGGACTAAGGCGCCCTGTAGAAAACCCGTAAGACAGGCCTAGGAATCACAATGCATTTCAACGGTCACGTGTCCTGAAATACGGTCGTATGATCAAATACAACGCTTGCGTCGCATCGGTCTGTTAATGGAGATGTAACATGCAGGTCACATCCGTCTGTTAATGGAGATGTAACATGCAGGTCACATCCGTGTGTTAAGGGAGATGCAACGTGCAGAGGTTAAACAGGGCACTAAAGTTTGGTGTAAGGCCTGAGAGTATGGCGTTATGGACGCTCCGGTTCGAGACGCTGCAGTTTCAGGGGGCTGCATGTCAGAACCCAAACTCTCCCAATTAATCCTTCAGGAACATCGTCTCCCTTTGACCTTTGACCTACGCCGACCCGGCAGCATATGGGGACGGGGAAAGGTGCGATGTGGGTGGGGGTGCATCGATTCCTGTGACCGCATGGCCTCCCTGACCCGCTCTCACTGTGGTGGAGAATCAGGGCAATCGGATTAATTTCCTCTCTATACAACTGGGACAGTCAAGGCATGGCACATGCGGTTAGACTGCAGACCAGGGACACAGGAGGACACGTACCAGAGCACCTTCTGACCTGGCCAACCCTGGGCAGGCAGGCTGAACAGCAGAGTAGCTATTGGCTGAGACTGCCAATACTGAATTAAAAAATTAAAAACATTTGCTATGTTAACTATTACAGGATGTTAAACTGCCATTTTTCACTACTGGCAGACAATGCAGTGAAAGAGCACCAAGAGAAAGTCATGTGAAGAGAGTAGTCTTTTTAATGCCTGTACCAAAACCAGTAAATTTGATTCATAATATAGCATAGGCTACCAGTCTCAGTGACACAGCAACATGATAGCTACACAGTGTTGTTCTTATATTATTCACAGCAGGGCTTCAGGACTAGGACCAAATATGCAAGTTCCCAACTGTGATGAACTGACAACTGACAACTGAATAAGCCAGACAACACTCTCACGGAGTGAGATACCAAGTGCCAGTGGAGAATAACAGTATTTTTTTGTATTATTTGATCGCTATTATTTTTATAAGTCATAACTGATGCGGTAGTAAACAACCAAATGCAAGAGGCCATCTGAAATGCTGCCAGAATAACAACATCACCGACATCTGCGCTGATAAGACGGCAAGGTCTTCCAGCTTATGATTGAAAGCACAAATCACATGATCACGACCTTGCTGCCGATTGGCCGTCTTATCAACACCCAGGAGATATCAGTGATGTTTTTTCCCCCAGAAGCATTCATCATGGCCGTTGAAGGTTGTTTATTACCACATTCTGTATGATTAAAGAAATGACAAAAGATTGGCTATTCGCTCCATCGTGGTGCTTATTCCTATCGCACATTAAAAAAACGTGTTTGGATTAATCGGTTCCAGCCTTAAATAACATCCAATATATTTTTTTAGAGATAACCTGCAAATCAACTGGACCAGCTGTCAGGCAACCACTGCATTCATTTGGGTAAGGCACTGTGCAGAAAGGCTTTCAGAAAAAGGACACAGATTATAGCATTATATACAGTGGCTTCAGAAAGTATTCAGACCCCTTCACTTCCTACATACCTTGTGTTGTAGACTTAATTTTAAATGGATAAAATTGCCATTTTGGCCCATCAACCAGCAGTCAATAACCCATAATGACAAATGAAACCGGGTTTAGAAATTTTGCCAAATTTATTAAAAATCTAAAACTCAATTGAATAAGTATTCAGACCCTTTGCTGTGGCACTCAACGGCCCAACAGCCACTCTAACAGAGCTTCAGACGACCAACACAGCAGTACTCCTTCAATCAGGCCTTTATGGGAGAGTAGCTAGACGGAAGCTACTCTTGACAGCCCGCTTGGACTCATGAGCATGAGGAAATATATTATCTGGTCTGATAACTCTGGGCAGAACTCCAAGCACTACGTCCGGCAAACGGGTACCGAACATCATCTGGCTAATTCTGACAAAGGGGCTTCTACAAAGTACTGAATTAAGAGTCTGAATACTTATAAATGAGAGATGTCAGTTTGACTTTTAATAAATATGCATACATTTCTAAAAACACGTTTTCAAAACATGGCAAAATGGCATCAATCTATTTAAAATGACATTGACAACACAATAAAGTATGCAAAAAGTGGTCTGAATACTTTCTGAAGTCACTACATAATATACTGTATACACTGCCATATTTTGTTTTATTTTACATATTTTTATTGAGTATATTTTATATACTTCTCTATACTTTATTCTTACATTTGCTCTATAATTATTTCTGTATTGTTATGTTCTTATGTCTTTGTTTCTTACTTTCATACTAATCTGCACCTAAGAAACATTCATATTTTATACTTGATACTCTAAACTACGACATGGCAATAAAATTGATCAAGAAACTGGCAGGGGGAAAAGGCCCCGTTTGCAAAAGGTATGGATTTGTTTAGGTAGGCTAGCTGTGCGCTTCGCACATGTCCAGACACACCAGGCGTAGAGCCTCAGACTGTTATTATTCCTCTCAGCAGCCAATCAGCGGAAAGCCTTCGCGACACACCCTTCGGTGGAAACCGATAGCAAAAACCCAAGTAAAACGACGGCTGGAGAACTTCAAGGTGACGTTTCCAAATGAAGCAGCCCATCCCTGAGGCCAGAGCAAATGACAGAATACGCTGCTCTTACTGGTACTGCTCTTTCGAAAGGGCACAAGGCGGATAAAAGCCGTAGCTGCACTTCATTACGTCTAGCTTTACAGGCACTGTGGCTTCTTTCCCGTTCACGCAACTTCATCGTAAAAACATAGACCCCCATAACTGCCCCCTCTAGGAGCCAAACAGCCTTGCATGCAAGCCAGCAAAAATGACCGCAATAAGAAAAAAAAAAAAGAAAAAAAAATTCTATGGCGTAAGAATCCATAAGCAATAGAAAATGTCTCCCTTGCGCCCATAATAACATGGGTGTTTCCCTGAGTGGTGACCACACACACACACACACACACACACACACACACACACACACTTCAGAGCAGCTGAGGCAGTTCCCTAGCGCTGTAGACTCAAGGCCAGGCCACAGTGCTGTGGTGGTCACACAGAGCCCCATACCCTCTGTGCGGCTTTGAACACAGAAGCCAAACGGGTTTCACAGACCGTCATTCACACACGCTGTTCACTTTCCCAGCATGGCAACACACAGCGCCCAGGTCAGGCGGACATGAGACAGCCAGGAAACCGGGGAGGGGGTGGGGTTAGGCCGAGGCCCACATTTAGAAAAGCCGTCCAACTGTGTAATTCCATTTTGCTCAAGTTTCAGAGACCCATAAAAACGTAAACAAAGATTTCCTTTGTAGCTACATGCATTCTAACCTAATATTACAGTGTTCCCACAGTAGCCTTCATTCAGTTAAATAAAAAAAGACAAGACTTCATCGTCTACCAAAACATGAGTAGGCATTTTGTCAAATGGCAAAACATTTTGGGGTAAGTATACTGAACCCTCCTCCCAGAGGGCCAGAGTCCTGCCAGCTTTTCCTCATTTGCTGTTGCCATGGAGACGGGTGCAGATATAATTAAGAGCCATTTTGTGAAACGGGGCCTCAGGAACGTGCCGATGCAGGGGGGGTGAGTCACTGCCCAGATATCCCATCCTGGATTAGGCCTTCCTGCAGTGGAAACGGCTGCCTATTCAGCACTGCCGGGCTTGGCCTTCCAGCGCTGGCAACAATGAGCCCCAACATAGCGCAGGTGCAGGGAGCAGGCAGCAACTGAAGCGTGCCGAGGCGCAGATCAGGGCAAGGGTATAAAACCATTTCTAAAAGGTTTTGAGTGTTCCCAGGAGCACAGTGGCTTCCATAGTTGTGTACCGGAAGACGTTTGGAACCACCAGGACTCTGTCGGGCCAAACTGAGTAACCGTGCAAGAAGGGCCTTGGTCAGGGAAGTGACCGGGAACCCAACGGTCACTCTAACAGAGCTTTGGAAGTCCTCTGCAGAGATGGGAGAACCTGCCGAGATGGATGACCATCTTAGCAGCGCCACATCAATCAGGCCTTTAGGGTAGAGTGGCTAGAGGGAAGCCACTGGCAAGTAAAAGGCACCCGGTTCGCCAAATGACATTTAAAAGAACTCCGAGCACTATGCGTCAACATAAACAAACTGTTCAGCTTTTGTTTATTCAGTTCGAAGCTTTCTTATCCAATCAGATCACTCTCTCTGCATACCCAACAACAGATTGCATCAAGGTTCATTCGGTCTCAAGTAAACATGTTCCAGATTGGATCCGTATTCCAGCGACAACACTTGAAAATCCTGAACAGAAGGCGGCCACATTGGCTGAACCCACTCGAGAACACAACAGGATCAGGTAGGATTTTTATTCTCTTCTGTGTACCTCCCCTTTATTATTTGCATTATTTAATTAAGCAAGAAGGGCAAGGAACCCAATGTGTTAATCAGAACTACACTTTCACAGTAACTAGATAAGGTGGGAAGAACACACCTTGCAGAAAAAGAGAGGCAAGGGTTAAAAAATGTCACAACATGACCACAGTGGTAATTCCCAAACGTTCAGCAGGCTGCACCTCTTACAACTTTTCAAATCAAGCCAAGAAAATGTGTGCCAACCTGTAAGCTCCCCAATTCAAAACACCAGGACTTTGCACTTCAAACAGTATAAAATTGTAATATAATACCATCTTTCTAATGCCTAAGTGTATAGGGACCTGTACAGTGAGCAATACATACGCTTAACACAGAACACAGAAAGGGAAGCGACCTGTAGCGTAGTGGTTAAGGTAAATGACGGGGACCCACAAGGTCGGTGGTTCTAATCCCGGCGTAGCCCCAGTAAGATCCAAACAGCGTTGGGCCCTTGAGCAAGGCCCATAACCCTGCATTGCTCCAGGGGAGGATTGTCTCCAGCTTAGTCTAATTAACTGTATGTCGCTCTGGATAAGAGAGTCTGCCAATAATGTAAGGTAATGGGTGACTGAAAAACTGTGTAACAATCATAATCTTATTTGCTGGGCCACTCTCCTCACTCTGAACTCAAAGTCCACTTTCTCCCCTGATACTGTGCCCACAGCTGTTCAGCAAAGTTTATTTAGCATCCATTTTCCACTCGCATAGACTCCAGGCCTGCAAATAAGGAAAGCGAGGCCCCTGAATAACTCTCCGCAGCAGGGATACCGCAGTGCACTTACCTCAATAGGCTGGGGTGGCATCTTCAGCTTGGACAGACTGGGCTTGTTGTTGCTCTTCAGGTCAGGGAGGCTTTCGTAGGACTGCCCATGGAAGCCCTCGGGGGAGGGCTTAAGGTCCGGGGACTCGCTGGGCACCTGGTCCTGGCCGTCCAGGGGCCTGACGTAGGCAGTGGGCTTCTGGGGCATGACGAGGTTGGGCTTGGAGGGCAGGGGCGGGGGGAAGGTCAGAGACGGGAGCGGGGGGCCCTCATTGGGCAGAGGGGGGACGTCCTGGGCCTCCGGGCGGGGCGCGCCCCCGTCGCCGCGGGGGGAGTCCGCGTCGTCGGGTTCCTGGGGCTCAGAATCACTGTTATTGCTGGAATGTAGGGGGGACAGGGGTTCAGTCGGCGGGGAGAGGGTGGGCAGGACGGGGGGAGGGCTGCCTCCGCCCTCCTCCTCCTCCTCCATGTCCGGCCACGCCTGGCTCCTCTCCCGGCGGGGGCCGGGGCTCCCGGGACGGTCGGACGGGGACGGGCTGCGGCCGGGCGGGAGCGGGTCGTACCCCAGGCCCGACTGCTTCTTCGGGGCCGGGGCGGAGGCGGCGCTGGGAAGGTCCGGGCGGGGGGGGTTCTGGAATGGGGCTTGCGTACCGTCCGCGTGCGGGGGTCGGCCGGGCCTGCTGTAGGACCCGGGCGGAGGAAGGGTCTTGAGCCGGCCGAACAGGGTCTGGTGGGGGTTGTTCCCGATCAGCTCCTTCACCTCCTCGTAGTTACCCAGCATCCTCTGGATTCGACTGGACAGCTCATCGCCTTTATTTGTCTGAAAACACAAAAAAATGCGATTGCAAATCCTGTCAGATCGGAAACGTTTTTACTGGTCAACGTATTCTACTTCAATCTAGTCAGTTTTAACACATTTTTTGTTATGAACATTAAGTCTGGTTAACTCCCTAACACACTTAAAATACGTTTAGGATTGCCCTTTGTCTTAGATACAGTCACCTTTAAATTTGAAAGCAAAAAGCCTACAAAGCCAATCATGGTCATCATTTGAAAGAGATAACATCATTTACCCTCCTTTGTCTACAACTGGCTACTCATCAACTAGGGCCATCTAAAAACAACAAAAGGTCCCTCTGACAAGACACGAAGTACTTTCAGAAAGTTATTTACTAGTCCCCAAAATAGGTCAGAAAATCGTAAAGCTAGACAGTAACACCCGCACACAGCTGTCCATGCTCCCTGTGAATATATGTATTAGTTAGCATGACAGCATTTCAGCCAGTTTGGTCTTTGTCGGGTGTATGAAGTTAAACGGTCATATGCTTGAATGTTTTTCTCATTCAAAAATGGAACAAAGGAAATCAGTTTCAGGTGTAGTCTATTCTGAGCTTGGTCTTGTAACACTGGTGATATGAAGAAAAAAATGCAGGGAAATATGTTTTTTCACACAGTAACAGCACGACAGCGTGAAAAAGTATTGCTCCTTGTTCACAGGTTGATCTGCATTTCATTTTGCATTCAGTTTTGTTTTGTCTGATTTAGATATCACCCAAGACTTAGAATTGAGTCTTAGCAGAATATCCAAAAACCAGTCGAAGGGAAAACGAAAACAAAACAACAAAAAATGGTGCACTGCATATGACCAGATTTATTTCTTAAACCTTATCTTCAGATGACAGGACAAAGATTACAATAAGGCAGCACTACGACACAGAGAAAAAAAACAACAGTCTGAGTATTGGACACGGTGAAAAACGTGAGAGGCAGCAGAACTTCCTTTACGACTGACCAGCAGCATTGAGCGCCATTCCTACGCAAAATGTGGGCAACCCAAAAAAAATGGCATTTTGCAAGAACCATATGGTAACCGCAGTACAATATTGTTTGAGCAGGACAATAAGGTTCACAGAGCATGTAGGCGATCAAGCGCACGTTTATACTCTACTAGGGCGGCCTGTAGCGTAGTGGTTAAGGTAAAATGACTGGAACATGCAAGGTCAGTGGTTCTAATCCCACTGTAGCCACAATAAGATCCGCACAGCCGTTGGGCCCTTGAGCAAGGCCCTTAACCCTGCATTGCTCCAGGGGAGGATTGTCTCCTGCTTAGTCTAATCAACTGTACGTCGCTCTGGATAAGAGCGTCTGCCAAATGCCAATAATGTAATGTAATGTACTGATCAGACTCCCTGCTGGGCTAAGGACAACAAGCTGGCACTCTACTGCAGCTCACCATTCAAAATGAATCAGGCCTTATTCAATGGGCGGTGGAGATGGCGGTGGACATTATATGCGTGTAGGGCGCAATTGCAGGATACACTTATGCACAGCACACATCAGGGACTTCATGCTTAGCTGGAGAGACATTTGTACAAAGGTCACGGTGGGGTTTAGTATTTTTATGACAACAATCAAATATGTCTTACAAACATGACCTTTCAGTGGAGGAGATGAGAGGAGAGACTAGATTAATAGAGCAGTTTTCACTATCTGAGGTCTGAGTATATGCCTAGAACGGTGAAAGAAATAAACCCTATGGGGAAGGGGGCTGCCGGCAGTGATAATGAGGGTGTTTCATAACCATGGAGGAGTCATTATAAACACAGACACGCTGTTAGGAGCACCTGAGGACAAGACGCGTCATGGCTTCCCTGTGATGGCTGCAGTCGCATTAAAATATCGGACTGCCAAATATTACCGGGGATATTGTTATGCCCCTGTGAAAAAAAAATCCTTTTTATTATAAAGTTTAAAAGTTTATTATATCCTCCTCCATGGAGGATGGCTTATTTAGACAGAAGATGCACCTTAAAAAGAGTGCACTTAACGAGGCGAGACACCTTGCAGAACAAGCTTTACTAGACTGGATGCACAAAGAGGGCCTTCCTGTGCCTTCGCGCTTGGATTGCACCACTCCAAAAAAAACACAGGTGTCACACCGTGTCGGAAAAAGGATGGGTATTTTTTTTTTTTTCCCATCCCCACAGATAAAGCAACTACATCGCTTCTGTTCAAACGGAACGGCATTTCACAATACGATTGGACCAAAAAAAAAAAAGATAAACATAACATTGAGAAACCAGCTTCCGGTTGACGCCATTCGCCCCCACAGAGCCGTCTTTGTTTGCCGTCGATCATCTTTTTCCGACGACTAGGAGGACCCGGGCAGGGCGGCTATAGGAGTGCCTGCGCAGCTAACCGCGGAGAGATGGGAGGGAGCTATATGCACAAGGCGGTATCGATACCGCAGCGAAAGCTCGGTCTGAGCCCGCTCACCTCCGACCTCGCCTCCTCTAGAGGCCCAGAGGAGGACCCGGCTCTCCTCGTGACCCGACAGGTCACCCGCCCGCCCGCGTTTCAGGCATCGCGACCGGCGCGGAGACGCACCGTCTCGCCGCGCGCCGCTTAAGCCTCCATCGAGCCTAATTATCCGCCGATCACAGATAACAAGCAGCGGGGAAATCACAAGCTCTGGTGGGAGCATGCGAGGACAGGCTTCGGGGGTCCCGGGGGGGAACCCCTGTGACAGGGGCTCCAGGAGGCCTCATTAAAACCCAGACAGCTCCCCGAGCCGGGGCGCGACTCCACCCCGACCGCAGCGAAGGAATCCAGACCCCGCTCGGAGGGCCGTCTGACCAACTGCCATTAGCGCCGCTCCTGCGGGGCTTTCTGCACTCAGGCCATCAGCGCAGGATCGAAAAAAAAACAAGAACAGGTTCTTAAAATGAGCCGAGCAATTACTGCTAGTCTCTAAACCTTGAGATAAGAGCATGCTGTGACAGAAAGCAAATACATGGCTTAATAAATTAATGGTCATAAAGAAATGAAAATCAGATTGGGATTTTATGATGCTAAAATGGCTGAAAACATGACGCAGTAGAGAATGAATATCAGTGTATCAGCAGTTTAAACCGCAGACATGAAATCATTTAGACCGTTTATATCGTATATAAATTCATTTAGAGACTTGTAAGGAGTCGTCTGGTTTGCAGCCACGCCCTGACCACAGCAAGGGCGCAAAACAATCCCATCCAAACATCCGCGAGTATGGATATATGGATGGATATATGGATGGATATACGAGACCACGTGAAACCACTTCCCACCGCAGGGAACCAGGAAGAGGTCTGGTGTTCGATTGCCGACCACCTGACCAAAACTTCAGTACCTGTGCATTTTAAACGGCCGCTCTCTTCATCAGGGTTTAGGTACTCTGGATAATCATTACATTACATTACATGGCGTTTAGCAGACGCTCTTATCCAGAGCCACGTACAACAAAGTGCAAATCAAACACAAGAACAAGTGCAAAGAGGACCTGAGAGGACGGTATAGTTCCGAGTCCTAGTGTAAACATGCAGAAAATCAGAACCATTTAAGAGTACAATCAACAGTGAAAATGTTATTAGGGGTGAACACTTGGATTTCCGTTCTGAAGGCTGTACGCTCAGGATCTGGATGAGGATGAATACGGCCCAGGCTCACCTTGTAGGGCTCCCCAAAGAGGGGGGTGATCTTCAGGTAGAACTCCTTCTCCTGGTGGGCCTCCTGGTTCCTCCTCTCACGTTCCCGGAGGCGCTGCAGATTTCGGTCTTCATGGTGGCTGCAGAGGAGGCACGCAGACAGGAACGTCAAGCGGCCGCAGGCTAACGGCGTGACCCGACCGGCTGCGACTCAACGACAACCAGCCAGGTCCCAGGGTGTTTTAGCATCAACACCTCCACTACGCAGATTATTCTACGGACTGACGAAACCGTCGAAAACAAATTCAAATATTTCTAAACATTTGTACAGAGAACAGTCTGAAAGGGATAAATGTACAGCCTCAGCGCCCACTCATTTTTACACCAGCGGGAATTTTCACCCAAAGTGTTTAGCGATCAACAAACACGTCTGTCCGCCACTGCTACGACTACTGCTGTAGAATGGTTTTTACCCTTCATTGGGGCACAATGGGTTTTTTTTTTTTTTGTCTCCTTACATATGTCAAATCGTACAACTTCACGTACACAATTCTGTAACCTGAAACAATGATTACGCAGCCAACAAACAGACAATCATAGTTTCAGGTTACAAAATTGTGTATGTAAAGTTGTAGGATTTGACATATGTAAGGAGACCAAAAAAAAAAAAAAAAAGTTCAGCATCCCATTAAGGAATGCGTCTCTAATTCAATGCAACAGAATTACACTCGAGCTAAGTGAGTTCTGAAATCATTTCCACCCGCCGTTGTGCGAGCAGATGAACACTTCTATTGTACATGACAAATGCCAACCAAAGCCACTCATTGAGAATCAGGGTTCGTGTAAAGTGCACTGCATTCAGCCTCCAATCTGGCAATTCACATTTCTGGAATTCTTACACATTTTCAACACTTGTTGCGCAAATATAATATGAACTGAGCATCTGCGTCCTGGCGCAAGTCCCACACACACAGAAAAGATAAATCATCTCAGAGCAGGGCGCACGGATAGCAAATAAGCATGATTAATTCAGATTTGCTAAACAAATTTCTCGACCCATGTTCAGCCCACATATCAAGCCGTGCTTACACGCGTCGACAAGGCTGCCATCGAGACAGGCATCACCTCAGCGAGGTCACTCTAGAACTAGCTCCATGACACCTCACTGCAGGAACTTAAAACCTCACATTCTCAGTTTTTTGAGAAAACAAGGCAGGACACTTATTTAGGAAATTCAAACTCTGACACCAAGGCGGGCACGTTATATCCGTTCGGTCTAGGCGAAAACAAACAAAATAAGTTGGCCTGAAAGGGAGTCTTTTTCGGGGGGTTTTAAAAACCAAACCGCGACGATAAGTCACCTTCACAAACGCAGGGTCCCCAAGCGTGCCACCGTGACCTCGCCCTGCCGTTATTCGTAAGTAAGTGGGGACATCGAACGATCGGTTCTCCGTCCGAACGGAGGACCGCCCCAACGCGACTACGGCAACATCTCTTATTCATTTCTATCCCAGGGCATGGGTAGCTATCGTGGCAGGAAAGTTAATTAGCCGGCTCCCTCAGAGGCTATCAGTCAGCGCCACACACAACCACAGGTTCCAAAAATGCCCACTGGTATCAAAATGGATAATTAGCATCAACAAAACAACTCTCATGGCTGCATGGCTTCCGACACAATGCAGCAAATATAGCACTACTGCCACGGACAAAGGAACTCTAATACTCCTTTAATATTATCGAGCCCAAGACTCTTTTACCACAAGTCTGCGTAATCATTTAAAGTGCTCATTCCTAAGCTGAAGTTAAAATAGGTTCACAAATAGACCACAATGGACCCATAACAAGTGAAATCATTAAAGAAATCTTTAGTACATTTTGAAGCAGGTTACCGATCACCGAGAGTGCACATAAAAATGAACCAAATTCGGTTATGCACATTAGAGAACGGCTGTTGAAATAAACAGAATGAAATCTACGCACGGTGTTCAACATACTTTGTTCACTGCTGAATACAGAATCCGATTATGTATAGTAAAATACATGCAGGGATCTGTTCTGCAGAAACAAAGATTTAAATAGTTTCACACCTGCAGAAATGCATGGTTTCAATGCATTATGAGAATTCTCACTTTAAGAATAGTGGAATTTCAATGAAATTTGGTAACTTTGAGGGTGAAATGGAACGGCATTTGTGTACATGTAAAAGGAGTCGGCTGAGCAATTATTTTCTGTAGCAAACTTAACGTGCATGATAGCAGTGTACCGACTCTGCTCTGCAACAAACAAAGTAAACAGCTGGATGCGATTTCATTTACTGAAAATTAAAATGCAATATATCCATCTTCAAGGACAGTGAGATATAACTGGTCACCTTCAAAGTCGGTAGTCCTTGACAAGTCCTTGTCATAAGTTGGTCAGTTCCAACTTTTGATGGAGTAATGCACAGTTATATAAACACCACATGCAACACGGGTATTGTTGGGAGTATTGCAACAAATAGCCTGATGCTTCCAGCCACAGATGGAGCCAAAACAGGACGTGTGCACTGAAGCTGTCTTTCTCCGATTCACTCTTAAATTATATTATTTTGACATTTTTCAAATATTGAGGGGGGGGGGGGGGCAATATTGGGAGTATTAAATCAAATATTTTCTCCCGTTGAGAGTATTATCAACATATTAAATCCAGAGGTATGAACTGTATGATATAGTGGGTAGTACACTAGATTACAGCACTAAAGTGCATATTATCTTTTCAGGAATTGCATGAATTTAAAAGTAGACCAAAAGGCTTCTTAAAGAGTACCAGTTAAATAATAATGAAAAGTAGAAAGGTAGCAGCAAATCATCAGATCTACCATCGTACAAAAGCATGAATGGAATTGCATACATTTTCAATAAAGCAATTGAAAATGTTAGCAGAAATGCTGGGAAAAGCGATCTGTAAAAACAAACAGGTGTCTCGTTTCTAAGAGCATGAATGGGTTTCAAAACCCAGGGAGAATTAGGCTAAAGCATTTTTAATTGTTCGCAACATTGTTTACGGTCTGATGCTATACTGACTGATATCTCACTGTGAAAGATGACGTCTGAAGGCTTCTCTGAGGCAGAACCACTGAGCCCAGCGCCATAAGGTTACTGTGCATTAGGAAAATGCCAATAAAAGTGCCCCTAATGCTTCCATGGTAACAAGTGAGTTGGCCTAGATGGTAGACAATATGCAGCGAAACTGAGTGTTCATTAATCACACAATACTGAAGTCCCGAGTTAGTTTCTGCTAAATGCATTAAGTGTTTCTGACTAAATATTTGCATTAGTTGCTGCCACGTTTGCCACGGTTTAAATATTTGCATTAACACGCTGGTGTACAGGTCTACCTAATAATGTGCTCACTGAGTGTATATTGAGTGTGATTTTCTAAAATGAGCATTTTCCTTTGCCTAATATTTACAAATTAAATATTTACACAGTCACCTCAAAAGGCAACCTAATCTGCCATTATGGAATTTACACTACATTCTCTCCTGTGGTCCAAAACCTGCGATCGGCCCCCTCAGTCAGACATTTTACAGCCCCATCAACATCTGCACACTGTTAGAGCAGACGCACGGGAGACTAACCGCGCAGGACGCAGTGTGCTGGCTTCCTTTAAGGGCTGAAGGGGAGGAAAAGCCAGAGCCTCCAGGCACTGCCCGGGGAAAGGCCGCATCAGTGAAGAGTCCGCACGGACTGGAGGAAGCCTACGCTATGAAAAATGCCATTCTCTCCATGACCTACGGATAGGGACAAGGGACATTTCCCTTGGGCCAGAGTCAGCCCCTGATCCAGTCCAGAGACGGGGGCAAAGAGAGACGGGGTCAAAGAGAGACGGGGTCAAAGAGAGACGGGGTCAAAGAGAGACGGGGTCAAAGAGAGACGGGGTCAAAGAGAGACGGGGTCAAAGAGAGACGGGGTCAAAGAGAGACGGGGTCAAAGAGAGACCGAGTCAAAGAGAGACGGGGTCAAAGAGAGACGGGGTCAAAGAGAGACCGAGTCAAAGAGAGACGGAGTCAAAGAGAGACGGAGTCAAAGGCACATGACAGTGTTTATATTTATAAAAAATAAATAAATAAATAAAAAATAAAAACACTGCCTCCTCTGCCAAAACAATGAGTCCTGCAGAATGACAGGTCCAAGCGCACAGTTAATTAAATTCAGCGAGCAGATCAAAGCCCTGGATTGGCCATCTCCATCCGCAGCCCGAGTCTATTAAGACCTCAGGAAATGGCTTTTTCGGCCTGGCTGTGTTAAACCAAACTGTATTAATACGAATTATATTTAAAAGCTTTTCCAAATAAAAGCACAAGCCTCTCCAAAAAATATCACGTAGCACATGCATTCGCCCGACATTTTCTTTAATCATCATCTGAGCTCGGCGAGCAAGCAAACAACAGTCCCTGAACGTCCTTAACCAGCTGACCAGCGCTGGGCCACCACCCCCCCAACGTGAGGCTCCGCTCAAAGCCAAGTCTGTCACACTCTGGGCATTCAGCGACGCGGTCGACACGCTTAAAACCATGGAAACACGGGCACGGCAAAGGCCTGGTTCAACGACAGTTATTCCAGGGTTAAGCACGGCACGGAACAGATCACGGAGACCGGAAGATAACAATTTACCGTTCAGACCGGTCCACTGAAGGCCAGGCTGAGCGGATTCCGCTCACTGCGACTGTCATTGCCACTCCCCGGCACGCCTCGTCTGACTGCTCCTACCCAGACCGGCATCGGTTTCATAACTATACGCTTACGCTAAAAAAACAACTGCACAGCAAAAGGTCAAGCTCCCATAACATTCTCACAGCCGCTGGGCCCTTTGGGCATTTCTCCAGGGGGAGACTGTCTTCTGCTTAGTTTAATCAACTGTAAGTCGCTAAATAACAAATTATTAAAAAATTATTAAATAAATGTAAGTAAAACACCTGCAAATTACACACTTCCACAACATTTAATTTTTCTAAGAACAGTCAAGGAGCGTAGAAGACAACTTTCACAGGATGTATTTTTAAATGGCGTAGTAGCCATTTCATCATTGAAAATCCTTGCCTTAAACTACAGCCACTAAATCAGGAAGTTGAAAGGCCTAGGTTTTGGAAAACAATGCTGATGTCATTAAATTCATGACCATCTGTCTGTTTCACAGATATGCAGACAACTACAGAAGGATTTCATAATAATATATCAATCAAGAGCCTTATCCCCACACCGTACCTGCGCAAATCCTTAGCTTTAATTTTTTTAAATCAAGAGCCTTAAAGCAGTGTTTCTCAACTCCAGTCCCTAGGTTGCGAGAAGGTTTTTGTTGTAGCTAACCCAACAACTCACACACCGGATTTAACTAATCAAGGGCATTTTAGGTAGTATGATTGGTTCAGTCATTAAATCAGGTGTGTAATTTCCTGGTTACTACATAAAACCTTCTGGCGAGGACTCGAGTTGAGAAACACTGCCTTAAAGGACCTGTGAAAACACAGCAATAGACTGTATGTTAGAGGACCATGTTCAGTTAACCTTCTGTCCATCCGGTAGTACAGAGCGGCCCTGCACAGCCCCTGGTCTGATGTGCTCTGGTCGCGGTGTACCCTCCTCAGCTTTACCGCTCCGGGGCTGGAGCTCCGCTAATCTGTGACCACCGACTACGCCCCCAGCACGTAACGGAAGACTAGGATCAATGATGCACCGGATCGAATTCACCTTGCCCTACTTTCACGCTGCCAGCGCGAGGGGGAAGAAAGATACTGCCGCGTTCAATAATGAAGAGATTGTCATTGCCGTTACGGAACTGGACTTGTAAACTCAAAGGTTGTGGAAGCCACTGCTGTATCCTTGAGGAAGGTGCTTAATATGAATCGTTTAAAATATCCAACTGTTTAAATGGATTGTATGTAAAAAAAAAAAATAAAATAAAAAAATAAACAACATTTTTTAAAAGGCTGTAAATGCTCAAATCCAAGGTGTCTTTTGATCACTTGCCTTTGAGGTATCCTGCAAAGGTGGCTTAATTTCGGATGATTAATGTTATCTGCACCGAGAAGGTATGTGACTCACAGACAGATCACATTCTTCATGCCTTAAAACAGACAGACTATATTACACATACACTGCACTTAAAATGACCCACCCGAGTTGAAGGTTGGCCAGATGAAGAAAAAGCCAGAGGCATTTCCACAGAAAAATGATACTCACCTGCCCGCATCAGCCAAGCCCAGATACCGTACAAAACCGCAACTGAGAGTCAAGTAGAAGACAAGCCGTGTGTCATATGACAGACATTACGTTTATTTAGCCGTTTTTACCCAAAGCAACTTACAGCTAATTACACTGCTCCAGGGGGATCGTCCCCTGCTTAATGTGGAGTTAAGGGCCCTGCACAAGGGCCCAACAGCTGTGGAGATCCTATCATGGCCACACCGAGGCTTGAACCAACAACCTTCCGGGTCCCAGTCAAGCATGTGAGCCGCTAGGCTGCAGGCTGCCCCCGGCGTTAGCGGCACGGATCCAACATGCACACAAAGTTCGTCTTTGCAAAGGCAATGGCATGAAATGGCACAACCGGCCAGTCCTTCAATAAAGCAGACCCACGGGCTGGTTTAAATATTTATATAGGTTTACATATTACCAGCACGCGAGCATAAGAAAATACGATCTTAAGTTTCGCAATCGTGTTACAACAGGAAAGCCCAGAAGCATCAGGACTCCTTCGTCGATAACGAGTGAGTAAGAATCCGAGAATTGTGCGGAGTGACAGGTGAAGTCACCGGGTGAATGAAACGCGTGCGGGGTGCAGGCAGGACCAGACACGAAGGCCAACCTGTCTGAGCGTTAGGCAGCAGCGCTCCAGCAGTTCAGCCCAAACCCTTAACACAGAATGCCATTAAAAGACCCAAACAAACCGCCCTAATGTGTCGCATTAGCGTCTCGCTAAAAACATGACAGGTGTAATCTCTCATACTCATTTAGTTACAACGTGTCATGGAAAACAATACAGGGTTGTTAATCAGCGTCATTGTACTCCTGGATTAATAGCGTTTGGTATGGCGTTTGACATTGGGTTTACTCTCCTGCACCCACGTGTGGTCTCTGCTTGGTTTCTCATCTTAACCAAGATCTCTACACAACTGTGCCATCATCTTCTGTCCTTCATTCCACAGTCGCCCTGCAGACGAGCTTTTGAGCATATCTAATTAACAAACTGAAGTGGGAACAGCAGCTGACCCATTACACCCTGCCGATGGCAGAGAGGGGGCGGTTCAGGACGGTGGATTCCTCCCGACAGCACTCAAAGATCACCGCGTAGGTCACCAAAATAATGACTCACAGACTGCGGCCTCTACGAAGTGAAGCAATCCTAAAGCCAGCCTTCTCCCCTTTTTCCTGCCTGCTCTCTCAGTCATGTTCGGTAAATCACGACGGAGGGGACGGACATTTGAGAAGCAGCGTGGAAAAATCACATGAAGTACAAGAATTTAAAAAATGCGAGTGTGCACATACACAGGGCACAGTGTTCCCTCAAGGAGGAGCGATCGTTATTAAACTCACTTTTAGAACACTTGGTCGGATTTAACAGCCGATTAGGCAAACACAGTAAAGGCAGATGTATTGGGACAGTTGTATATATTTTTTTTTTTTCTTCTGCAGTAATTAAATCTGCTGGTTCAACTTTCACAGGTTTACCCAATATAATCCCATTTAAAAAGGAAAGCCGTGAGTGTCAGGGAATGTCATTTGGAGGCATTTGCAGAGTCTACTTTACAAGCTAAAAGACGCACATCTGCTGAAGGGTCTGCCAGACCTAGAACTAGATCCACAGGGTCAGGGGACACTCCTAGTGTCCAGCCCGATAAGACGCACAGTCGTCAGCCGGTGTGTTAACAGAGAAGATGATGCGTGCGTGAAAGCCGGAACATCCACGGCAGTGGACGTCACGATCACTACACCGGTTGAAATAAAACCTCCCCCGTCACACAGAGCACAGGCAGGCGATGCTCGCCGCGAACGGTGCACATTTCTCAGTTTAACATCCCACGTCACATTTCATACACTGAAAATACATTCCTCCCATTTTACCATTTGGAGAGGAAAAACATGAGCGTGAACAGAAAACAACTGCCAACCTTTATGCGTTACCGTAGGCAAACGAGACCAAAACTTTATTCTGTGCGAGTGCGTAATATTCTGACCCACAAACACAGGGAGTGTTTCACCCGCTGGCACGGACACTCCCCTCCCTGGAGAAGGGCCAACTAAAGAGGAGTTCCTCTCCTTCTCTCCTCCTCCTGGCTGGTGGAAGGAGGCCAGGTCGGTAAACTTGAACAGGAAATAATTAATAAAATAAAAATGCAGAAGTACCACTGCTGCATGGCTCAGAGTATTCTGCTACAGCACCGAAAGTGTTCCGCAGTGATTTCAGCCGTTTCTCCAGCTCAGAACTGCCCTGACCGCAGCACAATGCAGGCAGCACTGCAAACCACATTCCAAACACCTGCTCCATTCCTTTCAAATCCGCACCCTCCCTGTTCATTTTTCAAAAGCCGCTTGGAGAGTTGTATTTTCATTCAGTATTGCCCCAGAGTGGGGCAATTTTTCACAAACTCTGAAATAATTATTTTGATGATGTCGACAGATATTTTACCACAAAATGACTTCCAAGATGGCCCACTAGCCTTGGTGGAAGCATTGCAAACGGCATACTTAAAAATAAATAAATAAATAAATAAATAAATAAATAAATAAATAAATAAATAAATAAATAAATAAATAAATAAATTCCTTTTTGACATAATTGTTCTTTGGATGGACCAGCAACGTTCTCCATCAGGATGAAGCACTTGAGTTCATCCCTCCAACGATCCGGTAGGCCTCCTGCACAGGGCCAGTCCTCCCTGCCCTTCCATCAGGCGGTCTGTAGGGCAGCCTGTAGCGTAGTGGTTAAGGTCAATGACTGGGACACGCAAGGTCGGTGGTTCTAATCCCGGTGTAGCCACAATAAGATCCGCACAGCCGTTGGGGCCCTTGAGCAAGGCCCTTAACCCTGCATTGCTCCAGGGGAGGATTGTCTCCTGCTTAGTCTATGATGAACTTACCACTCTACTGCTGAGAAAAAGACAATCACATATCGTAGCTGTAATTAGCTATACACCTGGAGTGGAACGGTAGCATAATTATAATACCAGCTTCACGCTGGATATGGCGTAACAAAAATTGTACTATAGCGAACATTAGCCGACTGGGAAGAAGGGAAAATAAATAAATAACTTTCCTGCATATGCATTACTTACATGCTATATTTCTGGTGCTCGCCCTTATATAGGCTATAAGGGACGCAACTATTTAAACTGTCAGCAATTGTACGTCGCTCTGGATAAGAGCGTCTGCCAAAAATACCAATAATGTAATCAGCCGTGTGCCTATGCACTTCAATCTTCTCCACCACTTCAGTGTTTCGGTTCTGTAATTGTATGATGTAAAAAAAAGAAAAAAAAAAAGCCCCACCCCCCTCACCCAAAACTCTGTTCCGCAAGCACATTGCTGCTTTTAAGCAGTACAAAAAGCTTAATGATTCAATGGAAAAATATATTTAAATGGAGCTACCCATGTAAGCAGAAAAACATGCAGGATTTGACTGCATCCTACAATGCCCTCGGTATGCTCCTGTACTCTCCGTGATTAATATCACACAATCTTTCAACTAGATGTGCAATACAAGACGTTGGCTTTGTTGCAACTGCCAGACAACGAAACGAGTGCAAAAGGCTTCATTAAAGGTCCACTTCTACTTACTTTTACCTCATTTCATCAAGGGTTTCTGTCTTAGATTTTCAAAATCACCCCACCTAGCTCCACAAAATCTGATTTCCCAAAAGTTTTACTTTTATTCAGTTTTATGTTAATTTTATGCACAACGGTTTGTCAAATCAGAATTCGGCCACAGCTACTTACAGCCTACCGTACGATCTGTAGTTAAGTCTTCTATTCGTGCAAGAGAACACTAGGGAGACACGTGTATACAGCAATATGAAAGAATGCAATATAAATCAGATAATATAGGCTATAATCGGGACTAAAATAAATAATGTAAAAAATGAAATGTTCTGCACAGACAATAAGTGTAAAACTACAGTCAGTTTTTGCTACAGCAGAGAAACTGTTGCTTCCTGCACTTCCATTTTAACAGTATTTTGGCAGTGCTTCACTTTTTGGATGAAGGACATGTACAGTTTGCACATCCCCACAGCTTCTAATAAAATCCATTTGGGTTCACGGACAACTAAAAGCATTTCAGAGATCATGGTAAATAGGCTAAATATTAGTTGCATAAAAATCTTAATGGAATGAAATACTTTTTTCAGTTTTCTGTTGTGTCACTCATTCCAATTATTTTAAGTTTATTTTTCAGTTGAATAAACTTAAAACCCATTATGAAATGACACCCCTATATGGGGCTTGTTTTCATGCCAGGTTTATTTTTATTTCATCATTTCTTACTAGCTGAAGCAATAGCCTAGCAAGACAGCCTTCAGTCTGATAAAAGCCCTGTTCATTCACCCCAATTTTTATGCATATGATGTGACTTACAGTTAGGCTAGTAGTAAAATCAATACAGTTATGTTTGTTTAACCAACATCATATTTACAGATTTTGTAATCAACTACGGGAGCATGAGGTAAGCTCATACATTTCTGCCTAGTGAATGTTTAAAGATCTCCTGGACATACGACTGATTTTGAAATCACCAAGATACCAAATCACTGAACATGAATGCTCACATTTACCTTACATTAAACAGAGACACAGTATCACTCCAAGTACCCTACGTCACCAGTTCATTCAAATCCGAGAAGCACCAAGCTATAAAGCAGGGCATTGCATGTATCCTGCACAGTTCACTATATCCTCAAAATACAGTCAAAATATACTTTTGTAGTTTCACTTTACAGTAGTTTGTTTACAGTTGCAGTGGGAAGCAGCGGAACCATAAGGCAGGCCTAACCACAAAACTAACTAACACAAAAAAAATGTAAACAACCTTTTTTTGGGGCATGCGCTTTTCAAAGTAATATTCAAGCAGGGTACGCCTGGCATAAAAAGCTATCGCCAGGAACTACAGAAGTCAAGATTCTGATTCCTAAAAATGTTCTGATGCAGTTGTCAATCCATATGCATATGTATACGTGACATGGCTTATAAGGAACAATGTTTAAATGGCAAAGTAAACCGAGCCACATCATATAATGTCATCTGTGAGGCCATTGGGTCGCGAAGATGCATCTGTGACCTGAAACCTGCCGTAGCGGAGTAGGTTTCACCTCCAGATTCAGTATCATGTTCGGATGATTGTTCTTGCAAATGATCTACGAAGCCATTTCACAACTTTGCATTGCCGTAAACAATACTATGGGCAAAAAACGACCCTTTTCTACCAGATCGCTCTAATTGGACATCAACCTATTTTCCGATTTAAAAAACTCCCAACACCAAAAATATCTGATAATTACTAAATCGATAATGTGATCTGTATGCACGTTGGTGAGAGTGCAAGGTCCAAACGCGTAGGGTGACCCATATGTCTGTGATTTTCACTGAACATTCTAAAGGTGATGTAACAATCATTACCGGTAATTTAAAGCAACAGAGTACTAGAACACCGACTTTGAATTATGAATAAACATTCCCAAAAAGCCGAATCCTCAAAGGGTTGCATCAGTTGAAATGCTCATGGTTTTGATGAACTTACCACTCTACTGCTGAGAAAAAGACAATCACATATCGTAGCTGTAATTAGCTATACACCCACTGTCATCAGTGGAACTGTAGCATAATTATAATACCAGCTTCACGCTGGATATGGCGTAACGAAAACTTGTACTATAGCGAACATTAGGCTACTGGGAAGAAGGGAAAATAAATAAATAAATAACTTTCCTGCATATGCATTACTTACACGCTATATTTCTGGTGCTCGCCCTTATATAGGCTATAAGGGACGCAACTATTTAAACGCTAGCCACCGGATCATATCCCATAATAAAATAGGCGACAAGCTTGCCAATTTTTTATCTCTCCTGCAACGTAAATAACAATCTCCATATGAAGTTGGAAGTGTTTCCAATATGTCACTACAAATTTGTTATTTTTGCAAATACAATACAAACATGCACGCAACGTCATTTTGGCATCCTTTTAATTACCCTTTAAATGAGCCTTTCTGCTTCTAATACAATCGACCAAGTTCAATAAACCAAACCAGATATCTAACGTTAGCGTACAGTTCCTAACTAAATCAAACCGCGTCACAGCTGGAAACGTAGCTAGCAAGCTAACTGCCTAGCAAGCTTCCAGGTGCTTCTATATATCCAAGCTAACTAGCTTGCTAGCTAAGAAGCCAATCAAACGATTCGTTTCAGCAATGGTTTTATCCATGAAAGCTTAGCGTCGACACTGACTTAAAATATTTTGACCACTTTCATCGAAATTAATATAGAAACGCTTGTTTGTTTGTGCAAACACAACTTCATGGATGTAATCAATTAGCTAGTTGCTGACTGAATTGATTTATTAGCTAGCTAGCTTGCTACTTACCTTGATCGAGCAGCCATGGTACGCTTCATAAACGAAATTTACAGCTGCTTGCCATGGGCTTCTGACAGTCCGTTTAAAGATGGCCCTTTCTGTTATCACATCGTTTCTGAGACGAATATCAAATTAAATAAGTACGTCCTCATTGCAAACTATTTTTGATCTCACATAGGTCGCTACTTTTTGTAGGTTCTTGATCTCAATCCTAGGACAGAGAGGGGTGTTCTATTCAGACATCCATCCGGGGTTCCGGCTGTTTCTAATCTGCTGCCTATATCAGCTATAAAAACAGACTGGGGCCAGCAATAAACAAATAGCGAAGACTATACAAAATGGGAAATCGTATTCCGCGAGCACAAAACGCATTTTCTCATCATATTTTCTCATATCAATGTCCGGGACGTCAAATGAATAGACCTATAATAAGTTTGAAAACAAAGTTTTGTCCTGTAACACCCCTGCAAGTAAAAATGGTACGCTCACTGTGTTCCTATTATGGACATGTTATTCTGTCTAAGCAAGCAAAACTATTGCCGGGGACGGGGAGTATAGCCTTGCAGGCTACAGAGCGCTCTGCGAATCCACCGAAATAAGGAGCTTTGAGAAGTCTCTTACCCTTTCTGGCAAAAAAAAGATGGATAACTTGAGGCCAATTTTCTTTGCAGAATAATAGACAATTAGGGTGTCTTGGGAGCATAGTGGCCGTCAACTGCAACACTACACATAATTAAAATTGCGCAGTCAGAATAGTCAAAATGCAGAGGATTTTCGCACAGGCTATGTCGCATTAGATTAGCACACACCTTAAATGTTTCTTATTCTTATTATGGACCTAATAGGCCTACGCATTTGAGACCCAGGTGGGACAAACATACTGTATAGCCTTTTAGCTACAACGCAGTTGACAACGTTTGATTTTGAATTGTGTAGCCTACTAATTCTGCCTGAGTAATATTTATTCGATTGGTTGCAAACACCGTTTGTAAAGTAAGAGTGACTCATTTCTAAGCACGTGTGTGCGTGTCTGTGTGTAGCCTATATATAGGCTATTCACGGAATAGATTTTACTCCCTATACGGAGTGAAATTCTCAGTTAAATTTACACTGACAATTTTACTTCGTATATTCCATTTATCTTTGATAACCTTAGCATTTTTCCATCCTTTCTATTGTATTTGCATTTTGTGCTTTTACTGCTCCGGTATATAAGCTTATCTGAGCATTCAACAAATCCATGCTGCAGTAGGCTATGGTGGGCTGGAAGAAAAATTTATTTATTTTTTAAAACGAAATTTTAATCTGCACAGCATCTCTTAATGTATTTCCACCACATGTGCAACTGTGGGTTTTTTCATTTTCAGAATTTATCTAACTGGTCAACCACCAAGTTGGAAACTTCCCTACAGCATCCATTACATAGCACACTGTAGTCAGCGTGCCACCAAATGCATAATGTAAAAATGTCAATCATCCATCCAGTCCCACAGAAGTCTGCATAATGTATGGTAAATTATTTATGCACATTGTTCAACAATCAAAAATCTGCAAAAGCAAAAATGGTCGTCCTATTTAAGCTATGAACTGATGGTTGCAGCGCAATGCCGTGAAAGGAGAGATTCAAATGTACAGTGGACAGTAAATAAAGTATTTAAATGGACAGTAAATACATACTGTGCACTCATGTACAGGCTACATACAGTACGAGTGGCTTTTTAAGCCTTGTGCCCCTTTACCTTTGTAAGTTCTGGGATAAGGTTCTGACTGGGTGTAATATGGAAGTGAAGTGATAACTAACCACTTTCACTCCTGCAAGGAAAGTAAGTGGTTGACCTCCTTCCCAATATACAGTGCAACATTGCCACTGACCATTTGGAACAGGATTGTAGTGGCCTATGTGGTAGAGGCGTGAGGCCCATCTAATGTGTATTCTAGATGCAATGCAATGGAAAACACATTAGATGCACAGGACCTCAAACTCATCTTTGTAAAGTAATATTATTATTATATAGAGTCAAAATAACTTTAAGGATCAACCATGAATGAAGAGAAATTGCTTCGGCATTCACACTAAACATTTAATACAGACTATATACATGAGTATAATACATTGATCTTTATACACCCATGCATCATAGTGGCATCATAGTGGCACAGCGTATCCCAGCAGCACGGTATGACACGTTGGTAATACAGTACACTAGGTGAGTCAGGTGCGAGCTGTAAATACACAAACATCCATGCGTGAACAGTCCTGTTACAGATGCATTTGTATCATATTGTCTTGGTTCCAGACAGAATATAAAAGTCTGGGAGAAATGCCAAGTATTTGACGGTGCGATATGCTGCATTAGGCTTTTTAATGTGAGCTTTGGTTTCCAAGAACTGCTTCTTAAACATTCACACCTAATTATAATTATGTATAATTATAAAATTACATTACATTGTACATTACAATTATAAAAGACAACACTTCAGCCAAATATCTGTTGTTTTTAATATTATTTATTTATTATTATACACATATATTATTTACACTGGTTCAACAATGGGGATGTTTTCCTGGTTAGGTCCACAGCCTGTGTGTTGCACTTACGTTTTATGTTAACTTCTTTCATAATAAGTGCAACAGCCTGCCCTAAACAGCAACAGCTTGCTCACAAATTGCTGTAAGAAAAATGTTTGTTAGCAAAGTGCCTCATGGTTTCTGTGGACAGCTTGGTTGCTATTTTTATGTTGAGTCAGTTGTCCACAACTTTGTGAATTACATTTTATTTTCAATGGAGTATTTTAATCTGCTCTTTTCTGTTGTTTTTATTTCATAATATTTTGTAGTTAGTTATTTTTTGGTTACAAAAATATAGAAAGTACTGTGCAAAAGACTCAAGAACTCAAGATGTTTTTATTTTATTTATTAGTGTGTCAGTAGAAAATCAAAATTTTCATTTTCCAAAACAATTAAATGTTACAGAGACGTTCTGTATTTCATTCAATTAAATAGCATAAGCAATAGACCACTATTGACTAAAGTAATAGACCACCTTTGGTCTATTAGGCAAATGGAGGTTTGTTTTAAATGGGTTACTACTCTTTATAGACTCTTAATTTAATTGTTTTTGAAGGCATCTTGGCTTTTAGGGATTGTGCCCAGATATTGCACAGTACTGTATATATTTTTTTATATCAGTAGTTGCGAAGTCAACAACATTGTCACCATTCCAAATTCGCTTTTTACTTTTAATTTTGAAGTAGCAACAGGACATACAGTATCAAGTGAATGGACAGAGTGGATTGCATCCACCATACTCACCAACTAAGGCCCTGTAACCTGTTTGTGAAACAAGTTGTAATTTTGAGTTGTTTCCTATTCAGATATTTTTGACATTTTCTACCATTCGAAGGAAATATTGTAATCATCTTATCTGCACAGACACACACACACACACACACAAATATTTACTATAAGCGTTTCACCACCAGCCATCTCCTGGCTATCAGCTGTCAGTAGCCCAGCTAGTGCACTATATGCTGTTGAAATCTCAGCGTCTCTGGAGTGGTTTCCAGCTGCAGGCATTGAAGAAAGAGAACATACCTCTTCACAGCAGTAGCAGCAGGTAATGTCCACAGATAAAGACCACCCCCCTCTCTCTGGTTCTCCCTCTCAGGCATTTTATTTAATTTAATCTCTGACCCTTCTCTTTCTTTAAAAAAAATATGTATTTAATGTTGACATCTTAATTTAGAGTTAATGATTTGTGTAGGATTGACCTGTCAGCGGTCTATAAAAATAACTAAGGAAATACTGTCATGGCGTATCTTATAGAATGGCAAAACCAAAAGCCAAAAGGTAAACCAAGCTGGGAGCTGAGAAAATGACACACTCAATAAAGTGTGGTCTGAGGAAACGAAAGAGACGAAGGCAAGCTGAACGGGTCCATTAAGAGAAGCCGCTAAGGGGTGCCAAAATCTCAGAGAGGACAGTCACGGTATCTTTTGTGGCTCCGCAGACCCTTAACACACAAGTACGAAACCACAGGCTAGTGCTTTGCGGGGAAATGGCAATGAGTCTTCACCGAGCCTAGGAAACAGGGAACTTAATATAGAGCGCACACAGCTGAAACCCATCAGGGGTAATTACGCTCAGAGAAACCAATGAGTGGGCGGCCCCCCAGTGGCCCAGAGCAGAACCGCACTGAGCCACCAGCTCATAGTCTGACAAAACGCCTGAGATGGCAGAGACATGTCAGCTCCACAAAATAATTTTGTTTATGCTTTTAATCCAACATAGCAAAATTCCCTGAGTAGAGTACATATGTTTTTTTACGACTCACTTAAATCTTGTGCAGGATAGCAGCACATAATTTATATTATAATTATTTTTTCCTTTTCTCCAAAGCAACTTACAATTGATAAGCCTAACCAGGGGCCAATCCCCCTGGGGCAATGTGGGGTTAAGGGCCTTGCTCAAGGGCCCCAGAGTTGTACAGATCTTATTGTGGCTACATTGAGGCTTGAACCACCAACCGTTTAGGTCCCAGTCATTCACCTTAGCCGCTAGGCTACAGGCTACCCCACTTTTGTATAAACCAGGCTTGTCATACTGTGTGTCCTTACCTGTCTGCGTGCATCCTCCTCCTTTGGGTTTTTATTAAGGCTCAGGTGTAGCAGTGTTCCCCTTGTTACACTAGCCTAGATCCTGGAACACCTGTCCAGGTAGGACACCAGGCCTAGCAATCGTATAAGCACATTTTACAAGTGAGGATGTTCCTGAACTGCAGCACGAATGTCACCTCCATATGGTTATTGAGATTATCTTATTGTATTGCATAATTACTCAGTAGTTACCTGTTTAGTTTAGTTATGTTTTTTTAAATTCCCATGTGGGTTTTATTTCAACCCTGTAAAAGGTATTCTCATTTTTTGTAATTATTTATTCAATACATACGCCCGAATTAAGAAGTTCAACATTTGCATGTGGGCTGAATTGTTTGAAAAAATGTTAGATAAAGGTAAAGATTGTGTTGGGCAAAAATTGCAGTCTTAGGCGTTTGTTTTTCTTCTTCATGTATAATTAGTTTCAGTCTCTGCTGATATGCGTAGGAGGGATATGTAAAAGAAGCCTACTGAGGAAAGCTTGGTGCAGAAACGTGCCACCGTTAATACCCGGTGACTCAGCCAAGGAGAAAGGCAAGACACAGGGCACCCCCCTGCTCTGGCACCTGCCCAAGTCTGCAGAACTAACTTCTAACTAAGCCACTGAAGAATAAGGGTCCTTCGTGGCCTTTCTAGTGGCGCTGTGTCACAAATAGAACCCCTGTAACCCTAACTTTGCCAGTGCGGCAGGGAGCAGGGTCACGACATTCAGAGTTCATCTAACTCGGTATACTCTTAGATTTATATCCCCATCTCCCTGTGGCATTTCGTTTCAAAAGTGAGAGCCTTGGCCTGCGGTTTATATCAGAAAAACCAGATGCTTTCACGGTGTTATTTTATTTTAAAGGCCAATATGAGGCAGACCAGGCTCAGGGGTTGACCTGCTGTTTACAGTCCCTGCATGATCATATAAAACCTGGGTAGATTAAATGAAAGGACCAAAGCAATGAACCTCCATGAACCTCCATGTTTGGATTTGCTGACAGAATCAGTGTTCTGTGAACCTTCAGCTGGCCCTTAATTACATAACTGTTTACATTACTTTGATTGCTTACTTTGAATTGCTGCGATTCCACTGCCTACGGAGATACCCCTCGGATACGGACTGAGCACAGGTTAAATGTTCCCTGGGTCTAATGTTAAGGTGAAGCCTATCGCCCAAATATTAACATATGAAGTACCATTAAGCAGCTCAGATTTCAGTAAATTAATCTGTTAACACATGCCAATCATAATGAATGAATCTGCTTGAATTTATTCCCACAAGTGCACATCTAAGAGGATCTACAGATATGTAAGGGTAGCGAGTAAATACTGACCAATTCCATATTCCTTCTGATCCAGCAACATTTTATTACTTTTAAAATGCTTTCTGTGGAAAAAATCCAATATGAAAAAAGTATCTATTTTTGTTCAATGTCTAAAACTATTTAAGCTTGATCGGCAAGGGTCTTGAAACACGCACGCACGCACGCACGCACACACACACTGTTTGGCACTGAAATGAAAATACATGAATATGTATTACATCACAAAATGGAAACATGGCCATATACTGTATGTCGCCATCTTGTGACAAGTAATAAAATTACCCTTGCTGTTGCAAATGAGATGGAGTTCACAAGAGGGCTCAATAGTCCATTTTAGAGTGTTTTTGAAGTGTTATATATATAAAATGCAAATGGCTTCCTGCACACTAAATTAACCTTAGATTACATTAGACGATGCAATTCTAAAAGATCACTCTGAAAGACTTAAGATATTTTTAACATTTCAACAAAAACATTTAAATGTTTTGTCAAAAATAAACTCCATGCATGTGTAAAAACACTTTCTGAAAATATGTCTGCATTCCAGTTGAAAAAGAAAAAGAAATACTGACAGCATTTTCAGTGTGTTTTACAAAAACACTCGTCTTATTTCCCTATATTTGTTCATGTAATTTTAGGTCCTGGTTTCATACTGGCTGGTTGAGCCTGTGGAGTAAAACAACCTGCATTATTGAGAAATGCCACGCACAGTTTTTCAGGATAAAAAGGGAACCATAACATGGACTTCATATTCTTAAAAAAATATTTTTAAACTATTTTAGATGTATTCAAAAAACGTAAAAACTATGAAAGCTTTATCTTTACACAGATGACACAAGTCTGACAACTGTAGGAACCCCCCAAATACACCAAAAAGCAAAAGGGTTACTTAGATGTTTTCTTGTTTATCTGACTCCAAAAAAACAAGTTTAACTGCTCCTCTGCTCTAACAGTTCAACAAAGGAACTGCAAATGTCCGGCAATAGTGTGGCTCTATATGACCGCTATCTATCTGTGTAGACCTGGACGTGCCTCTGGCCTGTATAGCCTACAATGATACAATTATGTGTCTTGTGACGGCACTAGTGTATAGGTGAGTGACTACGGGGTGCAGGTATTCTATGTTGACTATGTCTGTTAGGACTCTAAACTGCTAAGTGTGCAGTGGTGCGAGTCAAGAGGATGCAGGTTCAAATGACGACAATGTATTTCACAATGTGCAGTGCAGAAGTAGAATGACACTGGGGATAGGTGTCCTATGAATGGCTATACGCGGCGGGAGGTCGTATTAGCGAGTCTCCTCAAACCATTCCACATTTCGGTCTATATACCCAGGGTTGACAGGAAAACAACAAATCATCAAATAAAGAGTTACAAGACGACAGTAACCACAATGGTCATGCTGATGTTATCTCTATTTGTCAAACAAACCTGGTTTACCTTATTTACCTTGTTTACCTCCCCCTATTAAAAACACACATTTTCAAACTGTACCTTAGTCCTACCTCCTGATTTCCCCTGCCCCCCTTTCTGATATCTCTATCCCTCTTGTCTAACCCCCCAAAAAAAGAAAAAAAAGAATTGCACTTATGATGACTGTATGTTTAGAACAACACTTCATGTGTATTTTATTATGGATGTGATGCTTTAACTTGTGGAAGAACCTATGCACTTGTAAGTCTGCCAAATGACAAAAATCTAAAAATGTAACCTTTGTAGTACAGCTGGATGCTGAATGCTGATGCTGTAGTACTTGCATTACCTGTGGTTTATTTCTAAATGGTATTTCAAGATCTTTATTCAGCAACCCGTGTACTACCCCACCAATGACACCAAACTATTTCCCACAGCATTGGCTATCTAAAGACACCATTTACATTTACATTTACATCTTTGTCATTTGGCAGACGCTTTTAATCCAAAGCGACTTACAAACCTTTTTTTCATTTTGATAGTGTATTAAATCGTACACATGCAATAAACATAATTAAGTCCTGTACCAACTTTGCATGTATTGTTTGGGCTTATTTTGACCCTCTATAACTGTATAAAATGTCAGAAAATATACAACCACTTTTAGTTTTTTCTCAGATTTATTTGTGGATGATTCTGGTTGCACTTTTGCATACAGGTGCCAAACTTTCACTTCCTTTACCTCAGGCTCTAAAATTAGATGTTTCCCACAGATTTTTCATATTTATGGATAAAATAAAAGGGCGACACACAAAGTGTCAACATTTTCCTTTTGCAATAATTTTGCGTTTATTTAAACAGTTAGGGTAAATATGACCCCAAGAATAAAAGTGGTCATAAACAAAAATAGGAGGGTTAAATCATGTGAACCAATGTTTTTCTGAATTTGATATTTGTTTTGCATCTGAATTCATGTCTGTAGGTATTTGATGTCATATAATATGTCACAGTGAACTGCCAACATTCAAAAGTATAAAACACACTGATTAACAAAACAAACTTAATTTATTTTAAGTATGCTTTCATTATACTGATATTTCAATTGCTTGAAATTATATACAGAAAAATGACTCTTGCTCGTGAGAACCCACGTTTTGTTTGTGTGTACAGTAGCAATCCTCGTTACAATATATCACAGTCGCAATCTGACTTCAACTACAAATGACTTGCAATACGCTGAATATCCACTAAGGGGCCCAGTGCATTATTCTTTCTCGGGGCCAGTACATCCAGGATACTCCCCTGGATAATATTTATTACTCTAGCAGCCCTGTCATATCACAGTGATACAGATGTATATGTTTATTATGACCTCCCCACTTTTTTTTTATCATAGTAGTTTTGTAATTACAACACAACTTTTACTGTACCATACTGTAAATGACATTACAACATTCATACTGAATCTGAAAGAAGCTTCCACGTTACATGTAAATGGTTTTTAGTTTAGATAGTGGGGTCACACTATATTCTACATGAACGTTAGTGAACATCTATATCTATTAAAAAATATTAATCATTGCAACATAACAATCTCTTTTCTCTTTATGGCATAAATCAGTAGGCAAATACACATGTGTAAGCTTTGTTAATTTAAAGGACATACTATAGGCCTGCCTAACGCATAGACATAGCAATCGTAGTCAAAGCCTTGCACCGTATACGAAATCTAAGCAGAAAACATTGGTATTTTATCAGAAATAAATCTTCGTCAAACTGTCCCGTCTGCTGTAAATCCATGTTCTCCTTGAGCCTTTACAGATTTAGATTCTCTTCCATGTCACATTTCATGACGGCGATGAAGGCAAATGTTACTGATATCAGTCTATCCAGCTACAAAGCAACACGATACAGTATTTCTCTTCATTTCAGTGCCAGCAGCAATTTGTATGATTGTCCATCACCAAAGACAAATAGGCTACATGTAGGCTAGGCTAGTATGTGCATTAGAATTTAAAAATAAATCTCCAGGAATTTTCTACAGTAGCGTACAGCCTACAAGTTACACTGTTATAGCTTACCATAAGGGCTATTTACAAAATAAACGAGCAAAAAATGCATAAATGCACAAACTTTCAATATCACGTAGATGAAACCGGTATTTTTAAACGCCATACTTTTTCTCTTTGTGACATATGCTTCACAGTTGGCTATTCAGCATAGTTGTAGGGTATGTTTTCAGCATCAACGTTCTGAACGCTACAGTCCAGTCAACGGTATGTGGTTAATAATGTGTTTAAGCGGACGAGTGGTGCGCCCTTAGCCAAACAGTGACTAGGAACGGTGAACACTTCAGATCATTCACAAAACTGTTTCGCAGGGGCATAATCTTCACGCAAAACTTGGGCCAGGTCATGCTTGCGGCGAAGGGTCCGGTAACATCGAAGCGGAGGCCGCAGTTTTCACTGACTACTGTCAAACCGCGGTGCGCCTTCAGTTCGTCGTGCTGGTTTGGGAAGGTGGGCTGCAATCGCAGTGATGCCTCCAAATCACTTGCCTTATCGACAGGTAGCACAATGTAGGTGTTCTGCAAGCGCTCACCAGAACCACTCTTGATTTGCGTGGACCAGCAATGGTCTCCATGTTCACCTGTAGAATAGTGCGCGTTACAAATGAGGCTTTTATCTGATATAATTTTTGAAAACATTATTCAGATTTTAAGGTAATAATTGTCCTGAAAACGCTAATGACATGACACCAGTCTCTTTTCAAATGATTGAATTAGCTAGTCAACTGTCTTAATTTTGACAACAACTACAGTCCCCTCTAAACATATTGGAAAAGCAAGGCTAATACATTGGGGTTGAGATAAAAAGATGAACAGAATTTCAGAGTTCAGAGTTTCAGCTTTTATTTCCTGGCATTTACACCTGGATGTGATAAACTACTTAGAACATAACCCCTTTGGTATCAGACCACCCAATGTTTAAGTGAACAAAAGTATTGGAACAGAGAGTATTTAAGTAAATAACACTTAATATTTCGTAGCATATCTCTTGCGTGCAATACCTGCATCAAGACCTGACATCACCAAACTGTTGCATTCTTCTTTTGTGATGCTTTTCCAGGCTTTTACTGCAGCCTCTTTCCATTGTTGTTGGAACTGTTGGAACTGATTGTTTGTTTCTTCAGGAGTTGCTCAACTGGGTTAAGGTCTGGTAATTGACTTCGCCAGTCTAAAACCTTCCACTTTTATGCATTTTGTTGCGTTGGCAGTGTGTTTTTGGTCATTGTCTTGCTGTATGATGAAGTTCCTCCCAATTAGTTTGGATGCATTTCTCCATAAGTTGGCAAACAGAATGTTTTTGTAGACTTTTGAATTCATCTTGGTGCTACTATCATGAGTTAAAGATTAAATACTAGTAAGCCCACTCCAGAAGCAAGTCCAAGCCATGACACTTCCTCCACCATGCTTCACAGATGAGCTTGTATGTTTTGGATCATGAGCAGATCCTGTCTTTCTCCACACTTTGGCCTTTCCATCACTTTGATAGAGACTAATCTTGGTCTCATCAGTCCATAAAACTTTGTTCCAGAACTTTTGTGGCTCATCTCTGTACTTCTTTGAAAATTGTAATCTTACCTCCCAATTCTTACTACAGATGAGTGGTTTACATCTTGTGGTATGGCCTCTACATTCAAGTCTTCTTTGAATGGTTAATTGAGATACCTTCACCCCTGCCATGTGGAGATTGTTTGTGATGTCACTGACTGATGTTTTGGAGGTTTTCTTCTCAGCTCTCACAATGTTTCTGTCATCAACTGCTGTTGTTTTCCTTGGTCAGCCTATTCGATGTCTGTTCCTCAGTATGCCAGCGGTTTCTTTCTTTTTCAGGACATTCCAAGTTGTTGTACAAGCTATCCTCAATGCCTGTGCAATGGATTTTCTCTATTTCCTAGGCTTCACAATTACTTTCTTTTCTCCCAAAGACAGCTCTCTGGTCTTCATGTTGGTTTATCTTCTCTAACACAAATGCAGTCTTCACAGGCAAAGCCCAAGGTTAAAACCAAGAGTAGACATTCAGAAGTATTTATTGTTTAACCAATCAATCTAACAGGACAAATCTGGGCAACAAGAAACACCTGTCAGTTACATATTCCAATACTATTTTTTTTTTTGTCTGATACAAAAGGTGATATGTTCAAGTTGTTTAACAAATCTAGATAAAAATACTGGGAAATAAAAGCTGAATTTGGATTTGTCATTTTTGTACATCTTTTGACCTCAAACTCAATTGTCTTTAGTCAATAGCAAAAACAAAGGAATTGACCTTGCTGTTCCAATACTTTTGGAGGGGACAGTATGCAAAAAACTGAATGAACTAAATGATGGATGAACTAAACTGAATGTTTGTACACCACGCTTCAGTTAATTACATTTATAATAAAGGCTATCATAAAGGGCCAATATCTCCTTTCTGTAGATGATACACATGAATTTGATTATTAAATGAAGTGTTTGTATTCACAATACAATGGCGCATGCACTATATATATATATATTTGTGGGTCTGTTAACAAGACCTAAAAGCAAGGAGATTTAGTGACAGCACTTTTGCAGACTGAAAATGAACCGGTTTTTGCATAGATACAGTTCCCCTTTAGATTATTTAAGGTGCTTTAAACATTTACCCTCTAGATGATAAAACCGTTTATCTTTAAAGTGCTCATCGGGTCATACTATTAGGTACCCACCTACGGCTGCAGGGTGGAACCGCACTGTCTTTGCCGCACTCTCTCTCCGGTCCAACATCTCTCTATACGTGTGTGCGGTGCAGCTCAGCACACAGCCCGACAGTGGGTCGGTCTCGCTGGGCTCCTGTGTCAGAGGAAGGTCCTTCTCTCCATGTTCCCCCCTGTTGTCCAAAGGAAAGGCAATCACCATACGCGCGGACAGTACTATGAAGTACAGCCCAGCTGGCCCAGAGATCATTCTGACCCAGTCCCAAATGTCAAGACGATTGACGTTGAAGATCAGGTTCTTATAGTGGACTCCCAAGTTTGTCTGTTTTTGTAGATTAAAAAAAAAAATTATTAGTCCTTCAGTCTACTGGTGTTGTGTGATGGAAATATCCCAATCCCATTGTGCACATTGAAAGACGAACGCGAAGCCAAGTGTGAGATGAGTATGCATATCCATGTGCTAGCTTCCCCCCGGTTGCCCTTTCTGAAGTGCGCAACAGCCTGAGATTCAGCTTCCAGTCTCCGGGGCAGGCACGCTTTTTATGCTGCCTGGCAGCCAGCCGCGGTTCAGAAACCTCACCCTTTCATGTCCACTGCAGAAGAGACCTTATGCAATAACATAGCACAGAGATGATGTTATGATGTTACACTCCCTCCGAGGGTCCTGTGACCACTTTCTTTCAGAATATGGCACCCTGACATTGCATTTGTGAACCGTGTCATGGTTCGTCGCAGCCAGAGGCCCTGGGTGAGGGCATAGTCTTTATTCTTGACTGAGTCAAGACTTAGGATGGTATGGATGAGATGGAGTGGGGCAGTCCAGGTTAGCGTGGGGAAAGTCAACCTCGGGAGGTTGCTGCGTGATGGGAGGCGTTGTTATTCTGTGTTGTTGTGTGGAAGAAATGAAAATGAATTAAATCAACCTTTTCAAAATTAAATGGAAAGCTTATTCACAATCCTTTTTCGCAGTCTTTTATTCTTATAAAATATTTTTTGGAACCTCGCATTATCTTAAAAGCTGGTGATTTTCATGGTTCACCTTTTTTTTGTAGTACATGCATAGTTACCATGTATGAGTAACCCGTGTACTCAATACTAGCCGTGGCTTAAATTATGTTGGTTTTAAGATAAACGATAAGATTAAAGATAACTTAATCACACTGCCAGGAGAGAATATGAATACTGAAACAAAATGAACATGCTGTATATTTATTTTTTCAAGATAACATTTGATTTACATAAAGATGTGTTAATAATGTAAAGAAAAGGATTGTTAGTTGATCGTTGATATTGTATACATCACCATATTTAAAATAGTAATATCCAGATAAATATATATGTATATTTATAGCAAACACGAGTGGGTAAATGTTTTTTTAATCTGATATGGCAACGCTACTGAAATATATGACACACAACATTTTAATTAGCACAAACACATACAGAACTGGTATGAACGTGGTGTTTATATCCAGATACAAACATGTGCTTTTGCTACATAAGCTACAGGAAACAACACAATAAAATATACATGGCTCACACCAACAAAGTATCTTAGGGCAGAAATAAACCTTGAAAGCAGGGAACAAGAAACATTTGTACAAAATAAATGATAAAATTGATGCATCTCCATTTAACCATCATATTATGATTTTAAGACCACTTTTATGTTTTGGGGTTAAATTGACACCAACAGTTTAAATAAACACAAAATCATTGCAATAGAAACATTTTGACACTTTCTGTATCACTTTCTTATTGTCTCCCAAATGACTAGCCTTTTTTCCATAAATATGAAAAATCTGTAGGAAACATCTCATTTCAGAGCCTAAGGTACAGTAAGTGAAAGTTTGGCACCTGTATGGGAAGTGCCACCAGAATCATCTACAAAAAAATCTGAGATAAAAATAAAAATGGTTGTATATCTTGTTACATTTTATACAGTTACAGAGGGTCAAATAACCCCACACAATACATGCAAAGTTGGTACAGGACTTCTGAAAGCACAAAAATAATACACAAAAATAAAAATGTTTATTCCATTAATTAATATTATTGTTATTAATAATATTGATGCCTGATATTTATATATAATATATTAATATAGTATATTTAATCCCATATTTAATCCCACCAAATTAGAAAAATCACACAGTATCAAGATGGTTTTTGAGAGATGCCAAACACTGAATGGGGTCAAATTGACCCCAAACATAATCTGAAGGTTAACTATAACATCTGAAATATCTCTTTGGCCTGTCTTCATGGCCACACCTTGTAACTACCCTTACAAAAAAAACTGAAAAACAAGCAGCAGGGATACTGAACACCTTATACTGTAAGTGTAGTGAATATGACCGTGTTTCCATTTCAGAGGGATTGTGCCTTTAATTTAAAGGGAGTCTGCATCAGAGAACGCCCCATATTTAGAGTACATGCCCTTTTCGTGTCTGCTTACATCCTGGAGCATATCGGGAGGTGGAAAATCCAGGTTGAGAAAGTAAAAGTCCTCCCCAGTATTTTGTTCCGATCACCTCGATTTCTTCAGCCAGGAGGTAGAACTAACGGTGAAATCAGCCGGCTGGAGCCGACGGGTGGAAGGAACACACACATGGCAGGACTTTTACTTTCTGACCCCTGGACTCTCTAACCTCTGCGTCTGTGTTATGTGTGACTCAGAGTTTTTTTTTGGATACAACCGGTTCTGGCGGAACACAGTCGCTCAGTTCTGCGATCCTGGAGCGCAGCCACAGCGCGTGGTCAGAGTCGCTTGGGTGATGACGGCCGCGTTGTGCTCGTCCAGATAGAAGAAGGGCACCATCTCCTGGGAGGTGGGCCGGCAGCACTGTGTGGGAAAGATGTTTGAGACGCCACACCGTGTCCGAAAAGGCAACAACAGCGCGCCGAATAGATAGGAGCAGTTTGAGATAAAGCGCGAGGCAGTGCAGAACACAGGTAGACTGAGCAGAAATGTAACAATGTAAGAGTGGCGTTTCACTTTTCACGTCATCATGCCATATCCGGTATTTAAAACAAATTATAATTATAATGCATTCAAAGAGAATTAGCTGAATATGATTTCAGCTAACTTAATGCAATTTCATTCTTAATCTTTCTGGCTGCAGTGAAAAGTAACTGTGAGCGCTGGAGCCCTCTTAATGTTTACTAAAACAATATCAGTTGAGCATATTTGTTTGAATTCGTCAGCTAATTGGACCAATAAGTTTGCATTCCCAAATTCTCAAAATGTCAAATGCCACTATTTTTGGCCCAGCTTTGGTGCATCCTGTGTTATCACCCACGTAGACAAAGCAGCGATAAGTCAGGAAACACCTGGAGCCTGGAGCTGGAACTGGACCGCTGCACTTCGTGCGGTCGTGCTGCTTATGAAATCACAGCGCGTTCACGCTGAGGGTGTCAGATACCGCAACATCCAATAGTAATACTGCTGCAGTAGTAAAGCATTTCTCTGAACATGTTTAGTCTAAAAACCCTGCAGTGGTGATGAAACTATTAGTTTGTGTTAACTACGCGTTAACTCTACACGGTCCTTTACTATCCACCAGTGATCTTCAGCCTAGTGGTGTGAGAGTATAGAAAGGTGTGACTTATTCACATTTCTGCTCTGCTTTCAACGATAATAACTGACGCAGTGTTTTTGGTGACTTTACAAATGTAGCACTGTACCGTTGGTGGGGGGTTCGGTTCAGGGGGGCTGTCTGCTCGGCAGAGCGGGGCTTTTGGAAGCAGTTGGGGGTCGCAGACTGTACACTGGGTGTGGGTGAAGGATTCTGGGTAGATTATCCAGTTCTCCCAGCCAAGATCTAAGAGAAATGGAACAGGGGTGGTTGTCATTGCAAAATTAATTCACGGTAACAGGTACAAGGGAGAGGCGAGAATTTGTTGTGACATATAAATATAATTAGTGTTGATATGAGCCTAACAGGCTCGACTGGATCAAAGGAAGACGGAATTTTAATGAGTGCACACAGAGAAACTAAAAAATATTGTTACCATAACATCATCAGGTAGATTATCCAGATGAATGGGCAATCATTGGCTGTATTAATTGTTCATTTTGGGTTTGGGCTCGTATTTTCCAATAAAATTCATGACCATGACATGCTAACACATGAACAGCATGTTATTTTTTGCCATTTTACACCTGTAGATAGCCTCCATAAGGTATGTAATATTAAACATGTTTGCCTAACCAGGGCTATATCCCAGAGCATTTGGAATGCTACATCTTATCAGAGAGCAATTTCCTATTTTACTAATTTAACGGTGGGAATACAGTGATGTGCTTTTCATAGATAGTTTCCCACCCACTACATTCAGAACCAATAGCCCCAGCAAACAAACAGTGTTTGTTTACAATGCTACCCAATGGTTTTTTATTTCATTCATTAAGAAGCAAAAAGCAGTTTTTCTGTGGAAAGAATCATTTCTGAGCACTGAGTAAAGCTAAAGGCTGTTATTATGTCTTGCCATGTTCTGACAAGCCACACTTTGGAGATATTCCCATTGCTTCAGTACAAACAAGTACACTTTGAAGTTTTTCATTTTTTTGAGAAATGAAGTGGAAAAACCTTTTATGAAGACCTGTGAAGCCAGTTGACAGCAGTGCAGGCCTGTGCTGTTGGTTTCATCTCGGTTTGACTCCAGGGTGGAGGTTGTGTTCAACACTGGTGTAAAAAAATAAATAAATAAAGGTTTCAGGATTCTTCTTTAACTAACACCGCTTTGCATTTGTGAAACTTCTATTGGGTCATCGGTTCCTGGGTGACTGGATTGGCCTTACCTGTGACTTCCTGAGGATTCTGTGCACTGTGGGCCGTGTCTCCTAAGGCAGCTTTCCACTGCTCTCTCAGCTTGCTCAGGCCTCCTCTGGAAACCTGGGGCTCCTTACCCAGGCCCAGGGCCTCCAGCAGCTTCTGCTTTATGACCTGAATCGACTCCCCCTGGCATCTAGGGACATGGAAGTTAAGTTCAATTGTCTCTGTAATTGTAACATATAAATACATACATACATGCATGCATAAATACATACACACACACACACACACACACAAATACACACACACATACACACTTACATACATACATACCAATACATTTCTTAGCCATGGCAAAATGTGTAGGCTTTTTTGCAGGTACCCATTTAACAGTGCAACACTGGGTTAATCAGGTTGCCAAAGCTGTATAACAATGTAATGTAAGAAATGTTTCAAAGTTATCCTGTTTTTAAAAAATTATCTAATAATGGGGTCTAATTGTGTGAGAAATATGTTATCTTTGCAGTGAACATCTGGAAGTTTTGGTATTTGTCCAACAAAGATACTTTTTAGACCAGTCATTCCTTGTGCAAAGCATTCCCTAGTAAAATATTGATATTCCAAACTAAACACTTGACTGTGGGAACTGCATTATGTTCACATGACTGCAGAAGATAAGTATGACTCTTGGAATTGTTTCAGAAAAACCCATCTGCACTTTGAGAATTCCTAGTTGACACATAACTGAGCTTTGTGTTACGCAACTGAATATTCTGCCTCGCTGTGGTGTTGCATTTATTTATCATCTGGAATTTCTTCATATCATTAAATAGCCTCAAATTGGCACCTGGGTAAGGAGCAACGCCCTGTTTCTCAGAGAGGCAACCACTCACTGTGGAGTCCAGCTCAAACCTCTGTGCCAGTGTTTAGGCAAGCATTCAAACTTTTCATTAACTTTAGCTTGTAGCCTTGTGGTTAACCCTTGTGTAGTCTTAACATTCTGTATACTCCCCTTGTCCTAAGGGTAAAAAATGACCTGCCTCATCACAAACTTTGTCATCAAATTTCAAGTTGAAAAAAGATCATTTAGGGGTTTTTCTCTGCTGTAAAACATAGTGGCGGGTAATCTTTGACCCTTAAGACAACACAAGGGTTAAGGTATATGACTGGGACCAGGAAGGTTGGTTTTTCATACCCCTTTGTAGCCACAATAAGATCCACGATAAGCTGTTTGCCACTCGAGCAAGGCCCTTAACCCCACATTGCTCCAGGGGAGATTGTCCCCTGCTTAGTCTAATCAACTGTAAGTAGCTTTGGCTAAAAGTATCAGCTAAATAACAGCAATGTAGATCCATGCAGCTTCTTGTCTGCCACTCCATACGCAAGCAATATTTAATAACAATAAGAATGAAGAGGGCGGGGAGCAAAATATAAAAACAGTTCTCACTATGACTTCTAACACTGTTCTGTTTGCAGCTCTGTTTGCAGTTGTAAAGCAAGGGCACTCTGTCTTTGTTGAATAAAGGTTATGGTTTAAAAAAAGCCAAATATGTCTGTGTTTCTGTGGAAAATTGATTGTCATGCCATGGAGGAACAGAATGTAATAATCATTTCATTGAAGACAGAACAGTTGCCAGAGAAGGTCCTGGAAGAAACCACGGCTCTGTGTGTTCCCATTGTAACGTATTAGGTCTTGGCAGGCATTGTCAACACCAAGCTCTCTGATACAGAATATGAACTAGACCACTATATTTCTCAATCTTTAGCACCCAGAACTAAAAGAGAGATCTAAGATAGCAATAGGCAGACCCGCTGCGACGATTGAAGTATATTATGCCACTAATGTACTTTTCTCCAAAACATCATTTTAACCCACAGAAGACCAGTAACAGATTTACAGTTTACAGATTTACAGCTACTTGACCAAATGCTAATTGTGTTTGATTTACCTAATAATTCATCCAGTTATACATGGTTAAACATCAAAACATCACAAATTATTCCCGTTCTTCAGATATTTTTGCAAATTGTACCACATTTTTAATTATTGCCTAAATATCCCAGCCAAAAACTGATGCATCCCTGTTATATTTTATATTTTTTATATTATATTTTTTGTTTTCGAAAAATGTGTTATATTGTACCATTTACTATTAGATCTTTACTTTTACCTTCTAGTTTTATATGTTCAATAATTTAGACCACACATCCTTGTCACAATATAATTCCCCCATGATCAGGCATACAATGCTCTACTCATTAAACATATCCTTTTGTGAGAAGCTTTAATCTTAGTGTGAGATTTTTAAAGTAAATATGGAAGGCCTTGGTAGCTGATAAGACACAGAAGTGAAGATGGCAAAACACAGATGCTGTAACGTTCTGCAATGTCTTTAGTGTTTTATTAATCTACCTCTGTCCATTTAATACACACAATGCATTAATATACACATATTCAATTCACCTTTCTGCATGTGCAAATACTAAAAGGCTTCTCCTCATTACCACCCTAACCCACAAAATATACAACATACTTATTTCTGACTGAATGCTGCACTGTTGTAAGCTTGAGCTAATTTGTCATGACAAGCTCGCAAGAGCATATTCCCAAACAAGCTACTTGAATTTCACTGTCAATTTTCACCCGCGCCCCCGGCCCACCGTTGAGAGGAAACGTTATGGAGATCATGGGTACACAGAAGGAAGTGTGAATCTCACCTGTTCACCTTGCCAACCGACGTGTCTGTGATGGCACTGATAGCCCCCGCCGGCTCCCCCCGGGAGGGCTGGAGAACGAAGGCCTCTCTCAGAGGAAAGCCAAAAATCACAGCCACCGCGCACAGCGAGAACAGCATCGTGGATCAGCAGGTAGGCTGGGAGTGGCAACTCAATTAGCAAGTGTCTCTGGCTCAGGCGACCAATTGACTGAAGAGCAAGCCGGCTGTGCTGCTTGCGGTCAGGGGGCCCTGTATGTCCAATGGTGGCAGAATCTGTTTTCCATCCCGGTCTGGGAACCTGCGTTTTATCTGCGCAGGTTGGCCTTGAAATATTTCACATTGTTTTCCTGTCCTGCAAGCGTGAGACAGTACGAGGGAGAGACTCGGGGGGATAAAGAGAGAGCACATTTTCCTTTGCCTTGACTGTTTAGCCATGTGGAGGAGAGAGTTCTGGATGAAGAGTAGCAGTTACCTCCTGAGTGATAAGCTGCCCTGCAGGTGTCCTGTGGGCAAACACTCGAATGAACAAAACATCTCCTGTGAGAGGGTTATAATAATAATGACAACGATAATAATAATGACAATAATAATAATAATCATAATAATAATAATGACAATGATAATACCAATAATAATAATAATTACAACAATAATAATAATGACAATAATATGATAATAATGACAATAATAATAATGATACTAATAATGACAATAACAATAATAATAATAATAATAATAATAATAATAATAATAATAATAATGACAATAATATTAAGAATAAAAATAATAACAATGAGAAGAAGAAGAAGAAAATATTTCACATTTGCAGTGTATGGGTAATACAATAAAATAAATGTATATATTAATACTGCTAAATAATCCATACAGTGTTTCCTATTTCCCTATATTAATTCTGCCTCAAGGGCGGCACGGATGGTGCAGTGGGTTGCACTGCCGCCTCACTCGCCCAATGTATGCTGGGATAGGCTCCAGCCCCCCTGTGACCCTGTTCAGGATAAAGTGGGTTAAGATAATGAATGGAATGGATGTAATTCTGCCTCAGCAATATGATACAAAATTGGTATTTTCCAAGGTGTGGTTGTTAGTGTTTGACCTTGCTATTGTCCCTTATTCATAATCTGAACCACTGATCACTGAAAGATGTGTGTGTATAGACACAGCTCCTGCCCATAGTCAGTAGAAATGCACACTCATTCAGTTATCACCGTACCTGTTATAGAATCTGTGCGGAGCTGTAGATGACTCAGCAGAACAGGGGAAACATTCACTGGCATATACCAGTTCTGGCCCTGTGCATCCTATTTTCAGCTGAATTCAAATGAGCTGATTGATGTTTCAGTTGTTGGCAGTAACGTGTCAGCGACTAGCCAATCATCCATTTAAAATAAATGTGTACACCTGTTCCGAAAAGGTTTATGTATATTTAGAATGTACCAGAAGTAATATACATGACTCATGCCAGTGTTAGTATACACTTTATTAGGAACATTTTTACTTTATTACACCTATGTGTATGTGATTATCTCATCAGCCAATTGTGTGGCAGCAGTGCAATACATACAATCATGTAGATTCGGGTTCACATCAATCATCAGAATGGAAAAAATGTGATCTTTGACCTTGGAATGGTGGCAGACAGGGTGGTTTGAGTATTTCAAAAACTGCTGATCTCCTGGGATATTCAAGCACACGACTCTAGTCACAAAAAAAGATGTGTTCAAGATATCTCAATCACAAAATATCACAAAATAATATTTTGTTCTCTCAGGAATCCATGTTCTCTCCTAAGCCACTGTCCAGAGATATATCTTTCAGTGAACTGGAGTGCTTGTCTGTGCTCAACTTTGATTCTGAGACTGTTCTGTCAAACAGATGTTTGCAGAGGTCCAATAAAACTTTGAAAGGGCTAAATGAAATCATATACTGTGATTTGCAAAACTGGCATAGAGTTGTAATATTATGAGTGTGCAATTGTTTGGTAAAGAGAGGGGCTTAAAGGACACACAGGCCTGTGAGTTAACAGCCTTATTGCAAAAAATGTAATTAACAGGTACAGAAAAGCACTTAAGCACTTTAAATTGGCTAATTAGAATAATGGGGTTTGAAACTTAATTAGTCAGTGATCCATGAAACTGACCGTACATGAAAATGCCAGATGAAAATGTATGAAAGAATATCAAAATAACACAAAATGGAGATTTATGCAGGATGCTGATTATATTTTTTTTCTTTAATTTGTTTAATTAGTTGCATTAGCAGTGTGCAATAAGCTATTGAAGCTATTTAAATATTTAGTATTTTCTTGTCAATTAACCCCTACAGAAACTAAGTTTGTATCTGAAATATGAAATTCTATTCATTAAAACAACACAGTAACCTTCAGCTGTTACTTGGACATAGCTCCTGACCCGTGATTACAGTTAATTAATAGGATTGCCTGAAACGCGTATAGGGAGGAGAGAGACAGATAAAACCTTGCTAAAATAAAAACAAGCACAGACATTAAATCACGTGTTTTGGCTCTCGATGAAAGACGAGAATCTTTCTCAGAAACAATATATTTCCCTTTGCACCTGCCACTCAAGGTCGAGTTTCCAGACGGCAGAAAGCTATCCAGCCCTTTCAATCATATCACAGTGTGCTGTGCTTAGGCCCCGTGAATGCATCGGGTCAAATGTTTAACTGTACTGTGGCTGTTTTAATGATTCAGCACACTAAAGCCCTCTATGCTTGACAGTGCAGCTGTCTTACGAACAAAGCAATCAAAGTTTTACTTGAAGATTTATGGTAGTTTCAAATATTTGCATGTTCAATTCAGGTGGTTGAAATCCTATGGAGGAGGTTGGATGTGTCAGGGAATGGTTTGATGTATGCACTATGTGGAGGCTCCATAACACTTCAGGATATCAGCAGATTGAAGGGTTTCATTTTTAAAAGGTCCACAGGCACAGATTTCATTGTGAATTGGTCTTATAAATACATTTTCCTCAGTATGCACACCTTAATTACATAAAAATTCAATATCATTGCCTCTCACTTTTCAAATCCACCCGTGTAATCAGCACTTTGTGGTTCTCAGAATATGTCCCGAGAACCTTAATAAGTAACAAAGAACACTGTATGAATGGCCTTGGGAATTTATGGAAAGTGCCTGGAACTATTTGCCACTGACAGAAATAGTTTGGAACAATAAATAGACTCAGAGAGCACTTTATTAGGAACAGTTTTACTTCATTGCACCGACATATTCATGCAGTTATCCAATCAGTGAACTGTGTGGCAGCAGTGCGATGCATACAACCATGTAGATACGAGTCATGAGCTTCAGTTAATGTTCCTATCAACCATCAGAATAATGGAAATAATGTGACTTTGACCGTGGAATGATTGTTGGTGGCAGACAAGGTGGTTGGAGTATCTCAGAAACTGCTGATCTCCTGTGATTTTCACGCGCACTAGTCTCTAGAGTTTGCAAAGAATGGTACAAAAAAACGAAAAAAAAAAAAAAAATCCAGTGAGCTGCAGTTCTGCAGACAGAAAAGCCTTGTTAATGACAGACGTCAGAGGAGAATGGCCAGACTGGTCAAAGCTGACAGGAAGGTGACAGTAATGCAAATAACCACGCATTACAACCGTGGTATGCAGAAGAGCATCTCTGAACACACAACGCATCATAACTCTAAGTGGATAGGCTACAGCAGTAGAAGTCTAAAATATAAGTCTGATAAATACTTAATAAAGCGCTCACTGAGTGTATATTCAGTTTTGTGGAATAACATCATGTGTACACACAATTTGTAAACTGACGGTATTCACAGATTTAATATGAAATCCAGACAGATTCTCAAAGTGTCTCACTGAGGTCTGTCAAAAAATCTATTTCAGGAAAGTAATGCATTCTGCTTTATTGTTGTTTCAACGTGGCTTCATGTTCTCTCAATGCGGTTTCAGTTTACATCAAAGTTAACTCTGAATCGGCAAGGAAAACATTCCAACGGTTTGTCAAACCAGTTTAGACTGAACCGAAGAACCACAAACCAACCAACTTTCTAGAGTCTGAGCAGCTCTGTGGACATGCAGGAACATTGCCTGCCCATCTGTTTGTTCTGCTCACACTAATTATCTGTAATGTGATATCGCCAACTATTTCTGCAAACCCATGTAAATGAATGATCTAAAATTACTCTTGCCTGCAGGGGGAAAACCTCTGAAACCTGCCAACGGTACTTCGGTTTGCCAGGTATGTGTCAGTGTTATGGCAAAGCATCATGAATCACATGTACCATGGCGGATGTGTGACCGCTGAGGCCGAAGGAAAAGAGTGTCCAATCAGTGTTTCTTTTTTTAACAACTCATGGATTATATTTTGCCGTGGGAGTTTGATGTTGCGGTCAACTGTAAGAAACATAAATTATAAATAGTAAAAAAAAAAAAATCCCTCTGGATGCCATACACTGCATGTCATCACCATTGCTAAAACACTATGAACATGCTATGAGTATGATATTTGCATGTCTAGTGACAATTTGACAGCAGCTTGCGCTAGCTGCAGTCAGTTGCTGAATCTTCAATAGATGAAATTCAATGCATACAATGATGCTAAATGTCACTGTCCAAAAACTGCAGTGTAATCTGTGTTCTCCAATTAAGGTGACTCATGCACTGCACCTTCAGTCAGATCAGATAGGCAGCTATATTCTGTTGTGGAGGGTGACTGACTCAGCTGCTAAAATGACCAAGACCAGGGTTCATCCTGGGATAATTCTCTGATAGAATCGTAATAGTTTCAGATAGTAGATTAATGATGCATAGAAAACAGGTTGTTGACATTTTTTTTATACAATGACTTTTGCATGTAATTTATCAACATGTAATACGCTGCAGAAAAACTGCAACTTCACAGTCATGTATGACAACTATAACTGTGTGTACCACCTTACAGGGATTCACAGGGATTCTGTGAAGGATTAAAAGGCAGACATACACAGTAGTTACTGCTGTACAAATGCTTCACAATCTACCAGAATTAATTTATTTTTCTTTGGTTATTGTTATGAAGTAGCACTGATTCTATCTTTTCTAATTCTACTAAAAACAGAAAAGATGAACTTCAGTCGGGAAAACTATTTGTTTTGCATGTTTTTACACCCATAATTCAGTGGAAGTGGGCTGTTCATCACTCAACACAAAGCAACTAATGCATTTGTGTTAATGAAAGGATTTCTTATGCCAAATAAAATAGGGTCGATGGGTTCGTTAAGCTGGTCACCTTATAATTATAATTTTATTTTTCTTTTGATTGGAAAGAAAAAGGCAAACCATAACAGTGGAATTGAAAGCAGAAAGCCACACAAATCAAATTGCCTGTCTGGCTGAAGTTCTTTGGAATGCTTCAACAAGTCTTAGCAATAACTTTGTCAGGACTTGCAACAAAAACAAAAAGCTTTGTATTGCTCAACGGTTCTGGTACATTTAAAAATGGATACACATCCAGGTCCCCTTGACATCTGTGGCACTGCAGCTCCCTCAGATGTGCAGTGATGGGTCAGGGAGCAGTGGTACCTCTGCAGAAGTGCGGACATTTCTAGAAGCAAAAGGAATCTGAGGTGTGTCCCAAAATACTCGCTAATGAACAGGGATTGGTCTCATCCAAGCTGAACTGATCTGTGACCCAAATGCCCATAAAAATGCCCGCAGGTGCTTTCTGCCCCATTGGCGCACATTTCACCATCAGCATAGCACCACATAGCTGCCCTGCATGTGTGGCTATATTATCCCCCTGTGGCTGCTTTAGCCTCTGCGCTAAATCTGACCAGACTGTTAAACAAACACATTAAAATTGGCCTGTTTACGATGAAAGACAGTTCAAGAAAATTACTTTTTCATATCTGGATCTTTGCCAGGGAAAAACAAATCCATATTTGCTTTACCTAATGGCATTGTGCAAGTTTAGTTTATTTACATTTGCCTGCATCATGCAAGATATTCAGACAAGATATTTTGGTTTCAAAGTGGAATGTATTGGCTTTAATAAGAATAATGATTAAAGTCTTTATTATTATTATTATTATTATTATTATTATTATTATTATTATTATATTTTCAACTATCAAATACAATCTTTTTGTTGCCTAGAGATGATTGCAGGTCTATATCTGAGAGATGTATTAGGAAATAAATAAGCTGATTTGTCTCATAGTGTAATCATAGTTTATATGTTGTATGGCTGATGTTGCTATTTTAGAATACTTGGGTGCTGTTGCTGTTGTAATTACCTTGTTTTTCCACAATTTTCCATACATCAATACCCATTTTTAACATCAATATTTTATTGTATAAATGTCACATGCAACATAGGTAAGTTTATATGTTACTAAAATCACAAATTTACTGATCTTCACCTCAGTATTGTGTAGGATTATTATATTTTTTATATATGCCACATCCTTGGTGTGCAGTTTATGGAAAACCTTTCACTGTGAACTTTTAAACTTGTTACCCTAAATAACCTTGCCAGGAGAACTCATTCCAATATGGAGAAAGACATGCAGCAACAGACAGTTGTTTGTGATCTGGTGCTATACGGGTGATGCCAAATGCTTCACAAAAGCCACACTGTCTCCATTGAAAGTATTTGGGAGGGTACATACTCAGGTGCAGAGGGAGTAGTCTAAGTGAAATACCTAAAAGGACTGATTGGTCTAAATATAGCAGGGCACAGATACACAACCACGGAATGTGAAGAAATTGGATAGAAAATATCAAGATAAACTGCTGCTTCAAATTTTTTTTTCCACTTGCTTGCCACCTTATTTTTAGCATAATTTGATGATCATTTTTCATAGTTACATATTGATTATAAAAATAATGATTTGTCATGTCAAGAATAACATTCCCGGAAAGTAATTTGTCAATATGGCTTCTGTACAAGTGATGCTGCCATACCGTATTGGGAGAAAATGTTTGTAAAAGTACTTGTCCTTGGTGAAATGAATGCACAAACACACACTGAACATTTTATTATGGACACTACACTAAAACTGGGTAAGGCCTCTTTTTCCTCTCAAAACAGCCTCAATTCCACAGGGATTCCTTTGAGATTCTGCTCAGTTATGTTGACAGGAATCACGCATCACGTAATTTCTGCAGATTTGACAGCTGCGCATTCATGCTGTGAATCTCCCGTTCGACCACATCCCAAGGGTGTTTACTGGATTTGGCTCTGGTGACTGGGAAGGCCACTGAAGAAAATTGTCATGTTCATGAAACCAGTTTGAGACAACTTTTGTACATTATCACGCTGGAAGTAACCATGAGAAGATGGGTTGATTGTGGCCATGAGAGGATGCACATGGTCAGCAGCAATACTCAAATAGCCTGTGGCATTCAAACGATGATTGATTGGTATTAACGGGCCCAAAGTGTGCCAATAAAACATTCCCCACACCATTACACCACCGCCACCAGCCTGGGCTGCGTTCCCCGAAGCCTTCTTAACGCTACATCGTTCGTAAGTTGTACCTTCGCTGTACCTTAACGTTTCAGCGTGAAACGTTCTTAGCCAAGTACACCTTCTGTACGTCATACTTTCGTAAGGATGGTCTGGACCACTCTTAGCCATGTCCTCTAACAATATTTCCATTTAGTTTGCTGTGAAGCTGTGGGACCACTTCTTTCTTTGTTTTTTTTTCCCGCCACAGCTTATGTTGTTTTCATGTTGGTGCGTTTTGCTTGTTGGTGCGCTTTTATTAAAACCGTCAGCTAATCAGAGAAAATAGTGAATTACACCAGTAATGTGAAGGTGCTTCTGGCAAATCAACCCTGACTGCAAAGTCATGTTAAAATAATGTAAATAAAACATGACATGCCAAAGAAGGCATATTGCTAGGTGGCGTAGCGGGACGAGGTGTTATACCAAAATCTGATATCACAAACCCTGTATATAATTTTGCGAAAATTATATATATGGTTGGATAATTTAAGTTTGTTTGTTTTTAATTATATTCCCACCAGTCGTGATACATGCAATATTTCTTTTTTTGAAGTATTCCTACAGTGTTTTATTGATAAATAACACTACTTTCTCTCATAACGCAGTCAAGCAGTCGCAATCCTGGAGCCGTCGATGGGCCTAGTAACGTCGCACGTAGAAGCTATCCCTGAGCGACCGCCTGAGGGATAGTTTGGGGAACACGCCTAGAAAAGTAAACAACTTTAGTAAGGTATATCTTTCGAGTTTTCGTAAAGCGCTAAGCGACATCGTTACTGGGAAACGCAGCCCTGGACTGTTGACACAAGGCAGGTTGTGAACACAAGGCATGGTCAAAATCATGGAGATCACATTTTTTCCCCAATTCTGATGGTTGATGTGAACATTAACTGAAGCTCCTAATCTGTATCTGCATGATTTAATGCATTGCACTACTGCCACATGATTGGCTGATTATGGCATGATTGGCAAATTTTGTAATAAACCCTGTGGCACGTTTCATGAAACTGTACAGCACGAGACAAACTCCAATCTTTGGCTACCTGTTGCCCTTTATGAAAAGCTTTACCTATCTATTTAGGGAATGGCCTAGCTGTAGCAAGGTATTATCTTAAGCCACTTGTGCCTTGCTGCTTTGATTAAGTGCTCATAAGGACTGAGGGGGACATGTTATGTATCCGGCGAGTACACTGCAATAAGGCAGCAGGACTGATACCCTGTTTCTGTGAAAACGCTGTCCATTCAGAACAGGTCCTCTGGGATATAACAGCTCAGCATTATTATGTGCGGTTGATCACGAGGGCAGCATTACGGCTGACAAACAAACTAAACCCTCTGCCTCTCTTTCTGTCCGTCTCACCACCTGAAGGGGGACGACAAACATGGACGTGAGGCTGCTTTTGCTGAAATGATTTCAGGGTAAACACACCTCCATAATCACAGAGAAGGTCACGGTGACAAGGTAAGTTTTCCTTCGCATAGTGGATGGAGTGATCTAAATTTGTTGGTGGTAATTTGTATGATTATACATAAAAAATTGTGCTCGTAGATGAATGTTTTGTGTAATGAAGAACAAGAAAAGGTACAGAAAGTATGAAGTATGATCTATTTTTTAAATCTAGTTTTCATTACTAAATAAATCTACTTTAAATCAAATTGAAATACTACTTAAAACACTAATCGTAATAAAATGGGCTACGAAATATTGGACAAAGGCTGGGGATGGTGTGAATTATCAGTTCCAGTTTAATGTCAAACTCATCTTTCACTGGCTGTGGTGCTTTACCGAGAGCCTCACAATGGGTGGAACTACACGCTGTCAATCATTCACTCATGAACTGGTCGTGATTCTCTCCTTGGCAAAATGGGACACATCCTTTCAAGTTTCATTCAGTCACTCAGTACACATGACTGCTCGATTCATGCCAAGGTTAATTAAGCCACAGTCTCACTTGTACTCTGTGTACTCTATTGTAGCCTCGGAATGTAAGCTTAGCATGAAATAATTTGCAAAATAATGTATTTACAAAAGCTTTTTTAGCTAATTATTGTAGCTTTTCTTTCATTTACATCCTTTACAGATTTTACACATTTACACATGTAAAGTACAATACTCAAATATACAATGCTCCAAAACAAAATGTTGAAATCTAATGGAACAAAGATAGAGACTGCTGTGTGCGAAAATCCCAGGAGATCAATAGCCTCTGACATACTCAACCACCCTGTTTGGACCAACAATAATTTCACGGTCAAAGCATCTTAAATCACACATATCATTCCCATTCAGAGGGCTGAACAACAACTGAACAACAACCTCTTTACCATGTTTGCATGCTTGTATGCATAGATATTTGCACTCACAAACTGGTTTACAGGTCTGCCTAATAAAGTGGTCACTGAGTGCACACATCCTAATATATTTGCTGAGGTATTCAGAAAATGGACGCCCACACATTTTCACACACCAGGAAGACTGGGCACAGTCCAACATCTCAGGGAGAAGATGGGGATCAGAATAACCCCAGATTACCTAGAATCTGAAGATCATTGCTGTGAGAGAGGCCACATTCCTCACTCTGTCCACAGTGCCCATGTGTATGTCAAACTCTTTAGCCTTTTCTTTTAATGCCAGTAGGTCAAGAAGAAGGCCATGGGATGTGGAATCTCAACGTCAAAGGAATTACAGTTGAAGAAATGCGAAAGAGGTAATTTCAGAGATCCAGTCAGCATGCCTTTGTGGTCACTACTGTCTTGATGAGCTCAGTCTATATTTCAGTGATCTATTCAAGTTAACAAATTCACCTGAACTACTTACAATATGTCAGTAAGGACCTGAAGGTAAAAACGTACATTTTTTTAACATAAAAAATTATTGCACATGCTTCTATGTCATTACTGTTCACATCATAGAAATAATGAAAAAGATCTTTGCGGTCCCTAAAAAGGTTTATCTCTTGTTATGAAAATGAAAGAGCTATGCATCAAATTAACTAGTCTTTCCTTTGTCTGTCTGCACCTGGATATGTAGCTGCTACCGGTGAGTTCAAAAGTTTCTCCTCTCGTGTGATCATTTTTAAATGGAACAAGAGATCATTGGGCAAATATGAACCATTAGTAAAATCGTGTATGGTGTTTAAAAGTACCATTGAGAGCTAGCAGAGTGCCTTCTTCAGTCACCAGAATCATACATTGAAAGAGGAAATAGGGGGCGGCCTGTAGCTTAGTGGTTAAAGCCACAATAAGATCCGCACAGCCGTTGGGCCCTTGAGCAAGGCCCTCAACCCTGCATTGCTCCAGGGGAGGATTGTCTCCTGCTTAGTCTAATCAACTGTACGTCGCTCTGGATAAGAGCGTCTGCCAAATGGCAATAATGTAAAAATTACTTTCCCCCAAGAAATAAGGCCATCAAGGACCAGTGTAAACGTGGACTATCAGGCAATGAAGAGCGGCAGTCTGACCCGTCCTTCCTGTTCCCTTCCCTCAGCGATGAGAGCGGCCGTGCTGATCCAGCGCTGGTACCGGCAGCACGTGGCCCGCATGGAGCTGAGGCGCAGATGCACCTGGAACATCTTCCAGTCCATCGAATACGCCGGGGAGCAGGACCAGATCAAGGTGGGACCGCAGCTGCTGCTGATAACGAGCGATCCAGGAGTCCGAAGGCCTGCCTCAAAGAGTCCATTCATAGTAGATCGGTCATTGCATTTATATAGTGCTTTTCTAGACTCAAATCATTTCCTTAACTCATTGCGCAATAGTGCCTCTACTGGTTGGTGAGGCACCTGTAATCTTCTTGCACTAGATTACACCACTTGCATCCTTCCTCTGGTACAGCAAATATACTAAATCAGTCGGGACATTCTCCTCTGATCTCTCATTAACAAGCCTTTTCCCCTTTCTAATTTGTGGTCTGGACAAAGACGTCAGTTGCTGCCTCATGATTGGCAGATTAGATATTTGCATTAGCAAGCTGGTGTACAGGTGTACCTAATTAAGTGGTCACTGAATGCATACTGCAGGCTGACTGCATCCATGCCGGAGTAATCACATACGAGTGTGAACCGACGGTGATGCAACAACCTATGCAGTTTGACATAGGCAGAGTGATTGACCAGAAACGTTGTTATTGCAAGATGAAGAGGGGACCCTTATTAACCCTGCTAGTTATGTATCACACTGCAGGACTGTAGTTGTCATTGTTCAAATGCAGACTGTACAACATATTAGTGCATTAAGGACTAGTGCTTTCGCAGGACACCTCAACCAAGAGCCTGCGAACTGCATCCTGTGCAATAGTTTAATTACAACTTCTCTTTTTCTGAAACAGCTGAATAATTTCTTTGGCTACCTGATGGAGCACTTTACACCAGCAAACAGTGAGAGTAAGTCTTCCTTCCTATGACATTGATAGGGCATTTCCTACCCCCATATTTTACCACCAGCCCAATGAGACAGAGATGACACTCTGAGTTTGCACACTGCATAAGCTCTCAATGAAATTAAGACTTCATCAGACTTCCTACCCACTAATCCGTCCCTCCCCAGGTGACAGCATGATGGTGCGAGGTTTTGGAGCAGCTGTCTAAATTTAATACTAGGAAATGGGCCCCATCAACACACTCAGTGCCTCAACAGGATAGCAGCCCCAAAACATGTCCTTTAAATGCTTTCCTTTCCAGAACAAAGTAGACGTTTTATCTGGACGACATAGCTGGAAAGTGGGTGGTATAGTGTTTATTTTACAGAGCTTTACAGAGCTCACCTGCAACGTAGGGTTGCAATTTTGCGCACCCGGTCGACGGTATGAATCACGCGGCCATCTCTCTCACTCAGGAAACTTGATCTCCCACATCTTCAGAGAGAATGTGGTCTGTCGCGACATCGAATGGGAGAGGTGCTTCAACTACATGAACATCGAGCTTCCCGAGTTCTACACGGGCCCCCGCCTCACCTTCCCGCTCACGGCTACCCATGCAGCCGACCTGGTGGAGGCCTTCAGAAACAAGCAAGTAGGTATCCCTAGAGACCACACACCTAATTAACACAGCTTCAACAGCAGAGTGGGTCCTCTCTAACTATGTGTGTGTAAGTTTGTAAGTTTTTTACTTTTCTTGTCTGTTTTTCCCAGTAGCAGCTCCATTCAAAATATGTCCTCCAGCTTCTCCTGGAGACTTGGAAACTGCTGAGGATTCTACCGAACATCAACCATGTCTCCACCTGCCAAAGCAAGGAAATCATCATCTGTGGTCAGAAGATGAATATGCTTTAGTCATTGGACTCAATGGTGCAATGGTTTCACAAGGATAGCTCATCATACTTTATCCTTGTGAAATAATAATATTTGTGACACTTATTTTTTGGGAAATAAATGCATAATCATAAATAAAGTACATATTATAATATATGCGGCGGCACGGATGGTGCAGTGGTTAGCACTGGTGCCTCACAGCAAGGAGGTCCTGGGTTTGAATCCCCGTCGGACAGGGCCTCTTTGTGCGGAGTTTGCATGTTCTCCCCGTGTCTGCGTGGGTTTCCTCCCACAGTCCAAAGACATGCAGGTTAGGCTGATTGGAGAGTCTAAATTGCCCGTAGGTATGAGTGTGTGAGTAAGTGGTGTGTGTGCCCTGTGATGGACTGGCGACCTGTCCAGGGTGTATTCCTGCCTTTCGCCCAATGTATGCTGGGATAGGCTCCAGCCCCCCTGCGACCCTGTTCAGGATAAGCAGGTTAAGATAATGGATGGATGGATGGATTATACTATATGAATTCAATAATATAGGCATTTACTCTTTCTAGGAGACTTACATGGACAACTGGAGGATTTACTGTTAATATTTTACAAGGTGTGTAAATAAAACGAGAAACATCTATTCCTGAAAAACACACTATTTAAAATGAGAAAACTAGCCAACACAAATGGCCACTGCTATGTTGTGGGCAGCTCTTCTCATCTGGCATTACATGTTTATGCTAAAACAGTACGCGATGGAATATGTTTCATATATTTGGCAGCAGTATTTAAAAATGTTCTGATTATATAAACATTTGCAATGGTATAATATTATTTTGATTATATATACGATGTTACCCAAAATGCTCTCCTTAATCAAGTTTCCCTACTATAATATGTATTCCTCTGTTTAATGGTTAAAAAAAAAAAGAATGGTTTGCCATCTGTGGAGAAACCATATGTCTTCAATGGGGACTTTGTGGATCGAGGCAAGGACTCCATTGAGATTCTGCTCATACTGTTTGCATTCCTGCTGGTCTTTCCCAACGACATTCACCTCAACCGAGGAAACCACGAGGACCACGTGATGAATCTGAGGTATGGTCAAATGCAAGGATATTCACAGCATCCATAGGATCGAGAAAAAAAATGCTTTTTTAGTGTTTAATGCATTCTGCATTTTTTTCTAGGTATGGCTTTACCAAGGAAGTGTTAGTGAAATATCGGGTAAGTCTACTAACATCTCAGAGGTCTCAGAACACAGCAGGTTTTACACCCACTTTACTGTTCCCCCTCAGCACTGACTGTGAACAGCAATTAGCAACCTTATTTCAACAGGTTTGAAGGACAAACTCTGGGCGTTTGGCCATCTTTGCCTCTGCGGCGGCTATTTCTGTATACGATACAAGCCTCCCTTCTGAACGTCTAAGAAGATTTATTAAGTCCCTCGCTGTTGTTTATCAGCTGACAATGACTAGCCATCATAGTGACCTACTAACGTCAGAATCCTCTGCAGAGACAGATTATTGTCTTACGCCTTTCACCCAACACGTGCACTGGATTAATTTGTACGAGATCATCAATGGATGTTTTTGCTTAAAATAGTCACATCTAATTATAATTATTCAGAATTTGAAATATTTTTAAATTCGGAACATTTTTTACCCATTGCATCTGATTCACAACATGATTAGAAAGATACTGAAAGATAACTGTGAGAAGGACAGCATGAACCATTTGTAAACGCTGACATACAACTGGCTGATCTTTTCTCAGCTTCATGGAAAAAGAATCTTGAAGCTGCTCCACAAGATCTTCAGTTGGTTACCCCTGGCAACTGTGATCGACCAAAAGGTGTTGATTGTCCATGGTGGAATCTCTGACACCACCGACCTCAGCGTCATTGCCAAATTGGAGAGACACAAAGTAAGCAAACACAAGGGCAGAAAGGATTGCAAGTTACCCTGTCCCCTTCGTCATATACAGTTATGAGCTGCTGTTTAACTGGGCGGGTCTATAGTAATTACAGCGCAAAACATTTTGAGAATTTATTGGGATGCTTCAAAAGAGGCATTCATCATGAATACTTGATCTGGGCACCTCATATATAATGTAGATAAATGACATATTCAATTTCTTTACTATTGCCATTTAATAGAATAGTTAGTTCTGTTGACAGAAAGAATTAGCACTGCAACAGCCTTAAAATTAGGGAAGGTTGCTGAGACACTGCACTTTCCTCAGGCACAGTGTGCACTTTCAGCACTCAGCTTCAACTGCAGCATCACTGCATGGTATGGATTGAAATGATCATCCCTAAAAAATTGATTCAAGAGTACTGCTTTACTGTAGCTACAATGCTACTGCATTTTCTTAAAAGCTTTTTAAATAACTTGACAGATTTTTATATAGACTCAGTGATCACTTCATTAGGTAAACCTGTACACCAGCGTGTTCATGCAAATATTTAATCAGCCAGTCATGTGGCAGCAAATAAATGCATTGAAGCATGTAGACATGGTCAAGAGGTTCAGATGACCAAATGTCAGAATGGCGAAGAATTGTGATCTAAGTGAATTTGACTGTGGAATGATTGTTGGCACCAGACAGGGTGGTTTGAGTATCCCATAAGCTGCAGATCTCCTGTGATTTTCATACACAACAGTCTAGAGTTTGCAGAGGATGGTGCGAAAAACTAAAAAAACATACAGTGAGCAGCAGTTCTGCAGGCAGAAACATATTGTTAATGAGAGAGGTCAGTGGAGAAGGGCCAGACTGGTGGAAGCTGACAGTAACGCAAATAACCACACAGTGGTATGCAGAAGAATATCTCTGAACACACAACGTCTCAAACATCTAAGTGAATAGGCTACAGCAGCTGAAGATTTAATAAATAAATTTTAAAAAGTCATAAATACTGAATAAAGTACTCACTGATTATATAAGACTAAAGCAGGCCTGTCACCTATCAATTCATATCCTTCACACAAATTTGCTAGTTCCTTGCATTTGAGCACAATCCACTTCTGCTTGTAAGAATGAAAGTGTTTCAGCTGAATAGTATTCAAACAATCAGTCTGCACTCTTTGAGGAGTGCACAGTACACATCTGTGTATAGCTTCTGCTAGCCTCTGCAGTGGTACTGTGATGCAGTAGTACTGAAATCTATGTGTACTATGCAATCTATATGTACTATGCAAACTAAGGAGTGCACAGTACACATCTGCATACAGAGTCTGCTAGCCTCTGCAGTGGTACTGTGATGCGGTAGCACTGAAATCTGTGTTATTGTCCCTCAGTACGTTTCAACACTCAGACCCCCCGAGAAGAAGCAGGAGTCCACGGAGGTGGACGGCAGGGACGGAGGTTTTGGACCCAAAGGGGCGGGGGGGGCAGGAGGAGGCGGCGGCAGGCGGGGCCGGTGCTCCCTGCCCGACAGTAACCCCCGGCGCACGCTGCAGGAGCTGTGCAGCCGCGCGCACCGCTCCGTGGACCAGGAGCTGAGGGAGCAGCGGCGGCAGGTCGGCCTCAGCCAATCGCACGGCGACCTCCACGGCTGCCACGCCCCGGCCGCCGCCTCCCGCTCCGGCGAGGAGCAGGAGACCAACGACGAAGAGTGGAAACAGGTAAAACAAAAACTAAAACAACTAAAACAAACTAAAACTTCACACGGTGAGGGTGCAGCAAAGATCTACCATCCTGTCCGTTTTCACTCCAACCCGAAAACATTACAGTTATTTAACCACCTACAGTTGATGCCCTGGGCTATATTGAGATGGGCTACTTTGGCTGTTAATTCTCCATCACCATGGCAACCCTTTCCTTCCACCTCTGTGTGATGTGGTTGAGGAGACAGAGACAATAGCTAAATGCACTGTACTTGACAATCAGTCGCAAAGCTTCAGGGGTTTATACACCCAAAGAAACCTGCTCTCACCCTTCCCATACTAACGTGGTGTCCACAGCTGTAAATAGTTGAGCTAACTAGCAGCAGTTCCTACTAGACCGCATACAGCTGTTTCAACATTTGCCTTCCACAGCATGTGTCTACTAAGTGTTACTACTCTCTGAGCAGTGCTTAAACACCAAACCTCCTTTGGCTGCAGATCGTGGACCTGCTCTGGAGCGACCCCATGCCCCAAAATGGCTGCATTTCCAATGAGGGGCGAGGCGGTGGGTGCTACTGGGGACCCGACGTGACAGAGCGGGTCCTGGAGAAACACAACATCCAGCTGCTCATCCGCTCCCATGAATGCAAGCAGGACGGCTATGAGTTCTGCCACAACCGCCAGGCGAGGAAACAACCCTTGGTGAAACAAGATGGCCGACTTCCTTCCTCGCCAGTCTGCTCTACTTTTTAAAGAGGCTCTTGCTAGGACCTCTAGCTGTGGCGTTTGAGCTCGGTGCAGTGACGCAACCAGCAGAGTGAAAAGAAGTAGCTGGCTAAATGTGTGCATACTGGCTGCAGAGGACCCAAAATGTGTGCGCACCTAATATTGTAGCAATCAGTCAGACCTACAATTACAATTAGTCATCTCAAATTCAGGGAAAAAATGTGATTAAAAAAATAAGCCCTCATATTAACCCCCTTTACGGGCGGATGCGACCTGCACGTTACAGCTCTCTTAACAGACGGATGTGACGCCAGTGTTGTATTTGACCATATGACCTTTTTTCAAGAGTTTTCTATAGGGTGCCTTAGTCCATAACGGTTAAGTAATTATTTTTGTTCCTGGTGTGCACAGGTCCTGACGATTTTTTCTGCTTCCAATTACTATGAAGTGGGAAGTAACCGGGGAGCATATATCAGGCTCGGCCCAGATCTGGTTCCACATTTCATTCAGTACCAGACCAACCGCTCGACCCGCAAACTCACCCTGAGGCAAAGGTAAACATATGAGCTACATGAGGACTCATTTGTATTTTACCGGTGAAAAAACTAGACACATTAAAGTAGCCTTTTGCGAACCAAAATTTACCTTCTAATTCTCTGTACTGTATGTGAAATCTGGCACAGAAAATGCTTATGGAGAAGATTATCCATCAAATCTGTTTTGTTATTTCTATGATATAGCTGGCAGTTGATGTATAGTGCAGGGGACAACAGTACATTTGAACACTATAGGTTACTTATATTGACTAGGGTTCCCCTGCCATGTCCTTTTAGGTTTTAATATGATAATTTTTCCCATAGTAAATTTTAAATACTGTATTGTGGTATGGTCATGTACTTTGAACTGCAGGCTATACAGTCTGGGAGAAGGAGGCAGTGGGAAAAAAACAATAGACACTGTCTTGTGTAAAATTGAACATATTAATGTCTTCATTGTGATTAAATGGCAAGGGCAACTTATGTGCATGCTGTAAGTCTTTATTGCAGTTGCACTGTGCACAGGAGAAAAAAACTGAAAAGAAAACAAATTTTCATAACTCTCAGACAGATTACCATAAGGCTCATATCTGACCTTGCACGCCAGGCTGGAGCCCCATTGCCTGTTCCTTCTTCGATCTTCTTCTTTAAATCTTTTAACCTGTATTAAAGGTTAGAGTGACTGAATATACATGCTCATTTACAGCTTTTGATATCTGGAAAGGTTGAATGGTTTACCTGGTGATTTTTCACACATACACTTTGCGGATGTTATTTTCGGGTAAGCCTAATTAACACCTCTAATGGCAGTCTGCGGCTTCTCTCTGCAGTGTGGGACAGACTGAACGATCCGCACTCCGGGCCCTGAGGGAGAAACTCTTCGCACACAAGTCAGACCTCATCAGTGCCTTCCAGGAATTCGACACGGAGAAAACAGGTTCTGAGACCATCTCAACCTGCAGTTTAATCAGCTCCCACATATTCATTATTATTTGGCCGCTAGTATTTTTTTTAGGCATGTCTTCTTTGGGTGAAACATGCCACATGCATGTATTTGGGATTTTTATTTTGGTTATTGCTTAGTGGAGTTAATTTTTTTTACATGTGCTTAGTGATGCTACATACATATTCGCTGGAATTGAAACTCATGTAATTACGTCATTATGCCTGCAAATCAGGTAAATGTTTCCTATGCTGTAAGTTGCTCTGGGTAAGAGTGTCTGCTAAGGTACAGCTAATGTCAACCCAGCCTTGGACCGAGTCATTAGTCGAATATTATGATAGAAGGCGTCTCCTCATTCCAAAAAGTGGTTTGATACCATCTAGTGGAATTTAAATACGTCTGCAATTGCAACCCCGCATGAAATGTGCTATCCAAAAACTGTTGGTGTGGGCGCAGATTTTTGTTATAGCCCAGGATTATGACTATTCATTCTACTCATCGAGCTCTTTTTTGAAGACCATGATTGGTACATTTGTTGAATCAGTTGTCATAATGCCAGGCTAAAAAAAATCCATACCAGTGTTTTTTGGATATGATTGGACACCCCTGTTCGAGAAGCTACAATTCATGACTTCACTTCAAGAGCCACTGATTCGACATGGATTAGATGACTCACATCTTGTTCAAAGGCTTAAGCAGCAGAATGCTCATTGCAGATAAAAGATGATTAACTTGAATGGGCATTAACTTCCATCCTTCAGTAACACAGCCATATTGAATCAGTTAGGGTGGCCATATATTGGATTTCAAAAGAAGAGTAAGGGGCAGGAATTATGAAAATCAGAGTATGCTATATGTTCATTTATATTCGATACACGGAACAATCAAAACCAAACTGGACATTTTCGGAATTTAGAAATTCTGCCTGGTCAGATATTTTCGGTCCCAAAAAGAACAAATGTTCAGGAAAAAGAGTACATTACATTTACATTATTGGCATTTGGCAGACGCTCTTATCCAGAGTGACGCACAGTTGATTAGACTAAGCAGGAGACAGTCCTCCCCTGGAGCAATGCAGGGTTAAGGGCCTTGCCCAAGGGCCCAATGGCTGTGCAGATCTTATTGTGGCTACACTGACCGGGATTAGAACCACCGAGTGTCCCAGTCATTGACCTTAACCACTACACTACAGGCCGCCCATCTGTATGTCTGGTCACCTCACCGTTGTAAGTCACCGCTTGGGCAATATTGCATTGTTCAAGCCTCCGTCCTGTAGACCTACTTCTGACTAGGACTGTGCCTCCTCGTTCTCTTGATGGTTCCCCGCGTGCCGCAGGGTGGATTTCCCTGAACAACTGGGCGACTGCGGTGGAGAACGTGCTGAGGCTGGGTCTGCCCTGGAGGGTTCTGCGCGCCGAGCTGGTGACCAGCGCTCAGGACGGCCAGCTCAACTACCACAGCTGGTTCAGTGAGCTGGCCATAAGCGAGCCCAACACTGAGGTGAGCCCATTGGCTCAGGCGGTAAGAGCAGTCGTCTCATTGGCTCAGGCGGTAAGAGCAGTCGTCTCATTGGCTCAGGCAGTAAGAGCAGTCGTCTCATTGGTTCAGGCGGTAAGAGCAGTCGTCTCATTGGCTCAGGCATTAAGAGCAGTCGTCTCATTGGCTCAGGCAGTAAGAGCAGTCGTCTCATTGGCTCAGGCGGTAAGAGCAGTCGTTTGGCAGTCGGAAAAGTTGCTGGTTCCATCCCCTGCCCGGGCTGTCGAAGTGTCCCTGAGCAAGACACCTAACCCCCAAATGCTCCTGACGAGCTGGTCGGCGCCTTGCATGGCAGCCAATCGCCGTCGGTGTGTGAGTGTGTGTATGAATGGGTGAATGAGAAGCATCAATTGTACAGCGCTTTGGATAAAGGCGCTATATAAATGGGAACCACCCAGACACACCCCGGCAACCACCGGGCTAATAACCAGGTCAAAACACCCCTCGCAGTGGCAAAGGTTAATGTGAAAGGGGCAAATATTCCTATAGAAACATGACTGATTTTCACAAAAAGGGATGCAAGTCTTAAGACATACAGAGTGGTGGATGGGGACCACATAATAAATGTACGGAAATATGGCCAGACAGCAACGCCCTAAAGAAACTTTTTTTTAAAAAGTTTAAAAAAAGAAAAAGAAAAGTGGAGCAGTAAAGATCAAAATAAAACGGAATACAATGTTCAGTATGTTTAAGTATATCCACATACTGCATGCAAGTGTATACTGTAATAACTAGCACACCTGTACTTACAGTGTAATTATAGTATATTCCATATAGAACATAATTTAGAACATATTTCACAGTATAGTCATGTGAAAGTGACTTGATTTAATTTGAAATGAAGATATAACCCTAGTTCCCAAGGTCATATTCTCCGTCAGCTAACACAATATCCATATTATTTTATGAGGGTATTGTGGTTTGCTTCCATAAAGCATGTGTTCAGGTGAGAATTTAACTTGTGACGTTCTCCAACAGATCCCACACCAGAACCTGTTAGACACCATGTACAGGCACCACTCCAACCTGGAGACAATCTTCAGGATCATCGACACAGACCACTCAGGTAACAATCCCCACCCTGCCACTGTCATGCGACATTAGGTGATTCTCATCTCAATAGTCATCTTAACTCATCGTAACGCACCATTCCTGTCTCTAAAACAATCTCACTGTACCGTCCCTTTACTTTTAGGCCTCATCTCCCTGGAGGAATTCCATCAGACATGGAAGCTTCTCAGCTCTCACTTGAACATAGAGATAAGCAACGAGGCCATCGCTGACCTCGTAGCCAGCATCGACTTCAACAAGGACGGTAGCATCGATATCAATGAATTCATGGAGGCCTTCCGACTGGTGGATAGGTCCAGAGCAGAGATGGAGGAAACGTGTTTGTGACCAACCCCAAAGAGCTAGCGCAATCCTAAACCCATCTCCGAACCCTGACCATGTGAAGGACCCATCCATAAACTCCCATCCAGCCCTGCTAAAATGAACATGAATGAATTGCCACCCGGAGACCTTATTAATGATCTACAATGCAGTAATGAATAGGAGCCTGCAATGCAACATATGCAACCATACAGACCAAGAGAAGCCAGTAGCATGAGTCAGCAAAAAGAATACGTGGGTTCAATGTATTCATGAGGTGCATTTCTGTGATTTGTATCGATTCGGTACTTCAGTTGCATGCAAAGGGCAGTAGTAAGAGGTGAATTATGTAAGCACAGGGATATTTCAGTGATGTGACTGAGTGGGGGAATTAACGCAGATTTGAGAACAGCTTGTAAAGTTCCTGGTTTGCCATTACTGGTCCGAATTAAAGGTCTACTTCAGGTCTGGTTTAGATTCCCAGGATGCTAATTTTTTTCCACATGTATTATTTTACATCTATGTAAACAATGGTTTAGAATTTAAAAACTGGAATAAAAAGTGTGTGTGTGTGTATGCAAGTAAATGTCTCCGTCTGTCGTTTCATCCACTGGCCTTAGGGACAAATTCACAAACTTCTCAGGGTTGCAGATAAATGGGAGCAGCTCTTAAATGAAACTTTATTTAATAACTTTGGGCTTACTCATACACTAAACCCAGAATACAAAACATTACCAAAAAATATTCATAAAAATGCATATTTACAGATGTTGATGCTTGCGCACTTTAAAACCTAACCCTGTCTGCACAGCGCTCCAGTCTTGGCCTACACCTGTGACTGATTTAAAGTGCTGGTCAGAGGCCTCCCGTCACCACGGCGATCGACGGTTGGGCCGTGGTGTGATGCTCGTTGGGCTGCAGCAGGAGCGTGACACAGATGCATTGTGGGTAGGCACAGTCCAGCGATGGGACGGGGGGGGGGGGCCCACGGGGAGGTCAGCTGAGGAGGCCGCCCCTAATGTGCACGTTGTCGTGGAGACCGTGCTCGATCAGCTTGATGTCCTCCACGTCGTCCTTGACGACGCCGATCAGGTGGCTCAGCCCCTCCTGCTGCTGCTTCAGGTGCTGCAGAGGAGACGGACAAAAACCGTGACGACCGCGCTCTGGCTGCTCAACGCGGTGACAAACCATGACAACCGCGCTCTGGCTGCTCAACACCGTGACAAACCGTGACAACCGCGCTCTGGCTGCTCAACACCATGACGACCACCACTCTGGCTGCTCAACGCCATGACAACCGCGCTCTGGCTGCTCAACGCCATGACAACCGCGCTCTGGCTGCTCAACACCATGACGACCTCGCTCTGGCTGCTCAACACCATGACGACCGCGCTCTGGCTGCTCAACACGGTGACAAACCGTGACGACCGCGCTCTGGCTGCTCAACGCGGTGAAGGAAAAGGGCTCCCGAACTTGATGGAAATTACGCTTATTTACAACAGGGGTCACCAACCCTGTTCTTCTCTACAGTCCTGTAGGTTTTCACTGCAACCCACATTTAGCACACCTGATGCTACTAATTAGCAGCTCAACAGGATCTTTAGCTGTTGAATGAGGTGTGCTTTGCTGAGGTTGGGGTGAAAACCAACAGGACAGTAGATTTCCAGGAACAGGGTTGGTGACCCCTGATTTTCAGGAATGACAGTAGTCAGAAATACATTAGAAAATACACACCTATCAATTAGGCAGCAGGGTACAGGCCATCCTGCTGTGACTGAATTAGCATGTCTGTTGACTCCTGATCTCTCACTATTCCACCACAACAGCGACTGTATTATAACACATTATCAGAAATAACATTCACTGGCACAGCACTGCACTTGGCCACGCACATTCACATAAGAAACGGGAGTCTTTCAGTGCCCGAGAGGCAGAATGCAGGGAGACTAACTGACGGATCCCGAGACTCTTCCGCGTTGGAAGGCAGCGATACGGAAGCTTCCGGCGAGGCTGCGCCCCGCGGGGCCGTACCTGCTTGATCTCACGCAGCAGCTCGGCGTCCACACTGTAGCGCTCCTCGGACCGGACCGCCCCGAAGTGGTTCTGCATCCGGATCTGAGACATGAGCTCGTTCAGACGGCCCTGCGGGCACGAGGACAGGGGAGGGGGGGGGGTAAGGCGTATGTGCTACAAATTTTATAAATAAAAAACTATACAAATGATTGCTTGGAATCATGGAGCCAATTCCATAAAGTCGGATGCCTGGCATTCAGCAGCTGCTGCTGCCGAATATTAGTTATGATTTCGACCGTCTTTTAATTGCCTTCTAGGGGGGCGGGGGGGGGGGGGGGGGGGGTCAAACGACCGTCATTAGTGCCGATTTTCAGTTGTATGCGAGTTCACTTGTAAATATTCATGTCAACAAGCAGTGTAATGCACATGTGCAGATTTCAATACTCGGTGATACTGTCCTATGAAAGGCGGATAGCACTTTATCATGTGAAGACGTGAAGCAACAATGATCCCATTTAAAGGAGGCGGCCAGCCTGCCGGCAGCGGTAACCTTAAACTGTGTGGGGGCGTTGAGCTCGGACTGGATGGTGTCCAGCTGAACCCGCAGGTGTTCCTCATCCACCTGGATGGCGTATCCACTCTTCCTCTGGATCTCCTGCTTAATCAGCACCTGAGACAGACATTTAATAAACAATAACCGGACACTTTATTTAGCTCATGCTTTTATCCAACGCGACTAACGGTCGATTAGATTACGCAGGGGACAACGTGAGGTTAAGGGCCTTGCTCAAGGGCCCAACAGCTGCACGGATCTTATCATGGCTACACTGAGGCTTGAACAGGTTTGTACCATAGCCACTAGGCTACATTTTCTTCCAATTCTAAATTCCCGCACACTTTAAAACACTACACCACCATCACGTTCGTATTAAAAACCACCACTGAATGCTATGATGAAGACCTTTCGTGTAAAATGGCGCACCTGTAGCACTCTGTGAGAAAGGTCCATCAGCTTCCTCTTGTACTGTGCGATCTTGGCCACCGTCGTAGCCTGATTCTTCTGTAATTCAC